>NC_135316.1:73816017-74146850 GCF_048772815.1 Callospermophilus lateralis
TGGGAGCTGAAGACAATAGCAATAGGATGTTGTACCCAAGAAACCTCATCTTGGTAGAGGCATCTGTGTCCTTTAGTCAGGGGTTGGTAGCCTCAGCACAGGCACAGATGCACGGCAGTGGAGAAGCTTTGTTAGCTTTGGAAGCAGTAGGAGAAAATACTTCTGTGACCCAGGGGATGAAGATGGTAAATGTCATAGAGTGTCACAGAAGACTAATTCTTAGAGTGCACCTGTGCAAATCTCTGGGGATCTTAGAATCATCTGGAAGAAATTTGTGGATGACAAAGAGTGTGAGAACACTCTTTGAGACTTGTACTCTATTTTTACTCTTAGCTATAGTTTGGGAAAATGGTCTACATTTAAATTTCTAATGTTGTAGGCCATTAGCTTCTCTAATTTGAAGCTCAATGTTTATTTGGTAAAGTTGTCTTTCATTGTTTTTTATGTAAGGGTTTCTTCACTCTCTTTCAGTAATGAAAACTATTAGTAGTAATTAATTTTAGTTTTGTCTTTTTTTAATATTGATCGTACTGGGTTTATATGTAAAGATAAAAGACTATCAAAATTCAGAAGTGCTTTGATTTAAAAAATAACTTTACAGATAAAATTTTGAAATAAGAAATAAAATTTGTATTTCAACTTATTCCTTTAAGTCTTTAATTTTATGATTTCCCTAGTTTTCCCATTTCTATATATCTCTGTCCTTACTTAAGAGATGCCTGTCTCATGACTACATTATATTTAAAAATAACAAAAATAAGTTATTGTATAAAGATATTTGTGCTTACTACCATGCATAGTTAGTTGATTTGTCTGGTAGTTTTAAAGAGAATTTTGTTTAAATGTTTGGATCTGAAAGTTGAAGAAAAGCTTTCTTTTTTCTTTCTTTTTTTAGAAAAAAAAAAGATTTATTTCTAGTATTTAAAAAAAGCCTGATTAATGTAAAACTGGAATAATACAAAAGAGTGAAAAACCCAACTGAAACATGAATTTTTAAGTTTCCTTGATAGGAAACATGTCATTATTCTAACTCCGAATGTTTTGTTAAATCAAATTGCTAAGAGTCGTCTTAAGTTTGGTAAATTACAACTGACTTTAGATTATCTGAATCTTCATTTCCTAATTCATTTAAATTTTATATTTTTTAGATTAAATCTCATTTTGTTATCTTGGTAAAGTTTTGCTCTAGTTTTGAAGTTTGCTTTTTCATTTAAAGAGGAAAAAGCCAGGTAGTTTGAGAATCATTTTTTTTTTTTAATCCCAAGTCATCTTCTGCCTTATTATCCTTATAGATGCTTATCTCCTTCTTCTGTCTTTAAAATTGATTCATATGTCATCTGGTTATGCTGGATAATGATCATGATGTGTTCAACCCCAAGGCTTCTTATAAGAGTCTCCTAAAGCTGTACAAAACATCAAAGAGCTGTTGACAGTCCCAAAGACAGACATAGAAACTTTATTTTTTCAGCCTAGTGAAAATCCTTATAATCTGTCTATTATTGTATAGCCCCTTCAATAGGAAAGCTATTCAATAAGTCCTGGCTAGCAACCAGATAAGTCTTTCCCCTTTTTGCAAGTGAGACTGTCCCCTGTAGAATACTATGAAACCATATCATTAACTATTTGGATAGTTAGGATTGGACTATTAGGATTATCATTTTGTGATTAAGGAATTCCTGGTCTCTTTTAGTTAATTTATAAAGAAGAAACAATATAAAAAATTTGAACTATAGATGAAAAATTTTTTCAAACAACTCAGTCAATTCTATTTTAATTCTATGTCACAGAGGGGAAAAAAAAAAACATCTTTGCAAAAGTAGACTGTTCTTTGAGCTCATTGTTCTTAGGTACTCAAAGTATGGTCCATGAACTGCCACTATCAGAATCTCTTAGAGTACTTATAAAATTTAGATTCCTGAATCCCAATCAGTGGGTGGGGAGAGGCATGAGTTGGAGTCATTCATTATCTCTTAAACACTCACCCAGGGTGATTTTTATTTATGTCAAAGTTTTAAAACTACTTCTGTAGGCCAGAGTTACATTTTTAGTTTAGGAAGTCACTTTCCTTGTGGCACTGTGAATTGAATTCAGTGCCTCACACATGCTAAGCAAGCACTCTACTACTGAGCTATACCTCAGCCTTAGGAAATCACTTTAATGAATTTTCTTAGTTTTGAAATAGAGATAAGGCTTCCAAGGCTATTCTGGATAAAAATGAGGACAGAAAACAAAGAAACAAATTGCTTTGAGTAATTAAGTTGTCCCTCCAAAACCTGTCCCTCCTTCCCCACATCATAACATACTCCTCAGAGACAGATAAAAGCTTTGTTGGCTTTAACTGGTGCACCTCCAAGTCAACTGGTTCTTCCTCTTCTAGCCTTGCACCCAAAAAGAGTGTCAATGGTAATAGTGTTCTCTCAGGCTATTATCAGTTAGGACCCTCAATTTTGCTTAGAGAATTTAGTCAACACAACTCTCCCACTTCAATCTGGTATTCTCGTTTTCTCTTCTTCATCAACAAGTCTTTTTTCTTTCAAACTTCTGAAAAGACAAGTCTTCACTTGCTGTTTGACTTCTTCATATCCCTCTCTCTCTATCTACCCACAAAAACCTGTCAAGAAATGTGAAGGGTCTGAGATTTTATACTCCTTGCAAACTACTAACTTCATCTGTCATAGTTTCTTGGATGTTGGCAGAAGGCCTGAGTCTTTGGGGTCAAAGGACTATATCACTCTCAGCATAGCGGGGAATACTCTTGCCATGTTCAATCAGTTCCCTTGCCTCCAAGGTTTTATGCAAGGCAATGAGGGGTTTAGGCATCAATTGAGGAGCCATACACTTAGGAAACTCCAATCTTTCATAATGGTCTGCAAGAGAACTTGCTCCACCTGGATTCCAGAAGGAAATAACATCTTTATTATAGTGGATGATAAACAAATATATCCTCTATTTTCAAAAGTTGTTTTCCAAACAAAAATAAATAAAAAGATAGTCTAGAATAAATGCTGTTAGTGCATTTGCTAACAAGACATAGAGAAATACAAGAGTCCCATGGATAATTGTCTCCCAATACATTCCTGCACCTCTCATACAGAAGACTGCTCTCTTGAAAGTGATCAGTAATTTACTAGTTTTATAATCTAACTACCTTCTAGAATCCTGGAGTGAAAAATAAATAGAATCCTGGAATGAACCTTAAAGAATAATATTCAGTCATTCAAAAAATATTATTTGGCATCTTTTATTTGCCAGGAACTATGCAAGCCCCAATGCACATGCTCCTTTGTCCCCATAGGGAGCAACAGACATAGTATTCACACATACCAAGATGTAATTACAAACTGTGGGAAATCTTAAGAAGGAAAGGAAATTGGTGGTAGTAGAATTGATATCAACTAGGGATCTTTAAATTGTCTAAGAGGTCAGAAATGTTTTTCTCAAGGATGTCCCATTCAAGCTGAGACCTGAAAGGTGAGTAAGAGATAAGGCAGTTAAAAGGGAGGAGAAGGGTAGATATAGAGATCCTGCAGCTGTTGGGAATCACTGCACATTTGAGAAACTAAAAGACTAGGGACTGGGGTTGTAGCTCTGTAGTAGCGCCATGCTTGCCTAGCACATGTGATGCACTGGGTTCAATTCTCAGTACCACATATAAATAAATAAATAAATAAATAAATGGATGGATGAATGAACAAAATAAAGGTAGAGTCCATCTACAACTAAAAAAAAAAAAAAATGAAAAAAAAGTTCAGAAAGTCTTCTGCCCAGGAAGTAAGGGAAGAGTGATATGAATGAGACTGCTAAATGTTTTATAGACCACTTTAAGAACTCTAGTCTTATTCTAGAACAATGAGAAGCTGTTTAAGGATTTCATACAAAAAGTGACATAGTCCTACTTGCATTTTGAAATAAGCATTTTGGCTGCAAAGTACAAAGTGAATGAAGAGGCCCAGGTTATATGGCAGTTAGACCAAATTAGAGTGGTCGTGATGGAAAGAAGTGGACTTATTAGAAAGACTCTGGAGCTAAAATTTCCGGAGGCTAGTGCTGCAAAAAACAAACAAACAAACAAAAACCTGAGAATGAAGGTGAGGGGGGCATCAGGAATGACTGATAGATGTTTGATTTGAACAATTAAATACATAAGGGAAAAGGAAAACAAGAAGGGTTCATGAACTCAGTCCAAACCTTGTAATTCTGAGACATTAGGTGGACATGTTGATTAAGCAGTTGCTATCAGATTTGGAATTTAGGGGAAGAGACTGGAGCAGAGACCCTACATGGAAATCACTGGTATATAGATGGTAACTAAAGCTGTGGGTGTGGGTGATACTTTGTGAACTAAGAGATCATAATGAAAACAGAAAAGAACCTAAAATTGAATTCCAAGATTCTCTTTAATAGCTAAGGAGAACAGGAATCCACAAAGGAATTAGAGAAACAGTGCCCAGAAAAGTAGGAGGAAAACTAAGAAAATACACACCAAAGGAAGAAGAAATGTACAAGGAAGAATAGTGGTCAACGTATTGAGTATTGTTGAGAGTTCAAGAAAGATGAGGGTTGAAATAAGGAGGATGAAGTACTGAGAAGAGAAGCAACTTGTCGTAAGTCAACATAAATCCTTGTCCCTCTCTGTGTTCTCAAAGAACTCATCTGGGGCCCAGGCTGGGGTAATATATTAGTGTGTGTTTCATTCTTTCTACAAAAGATAAATTCCCTTGTTCACTTGGCTTGCTCCACCTTACAGCACTGTATATCATACTACAATCTCTAGGTCAACTTCAATGGTATTTTTTAATTATATGCCTTTAGTCTCCTTCAATATAGTTGTTCTTTCTTGCTCTGCCTATCATGTAGGTATGCTCCAAACATAATTTTTTAAAATATTAGTATTTATTTATTTATTTATTTATTTTAGTTTTCGATGGACCTTTTTTTTTTTTTTTTTTTTTTTTTTTGCGGTGCTGAGAATTGAACCCACTGCCTCACACATGCTAGACAAGTGCTGTACCACTAAGCCACAACCCCAGCCCCCAAATATTGGTATTTCTGATGTCATTTCTTGAAGGCTGTGCTCAACCAAGTAGTCAAAATCTTGAGGGGTGAATTGTACAATTCTGCATTTTTAAAAAGCTCCTCAGTAGGAAGCTTTGGAAATTACTAGCTTAAGTTTGGAAACCACTAGCTAAGCCTCAGATCAAACAAAGCTAGGAGCTATATGGAGAAGCTACCGAACTCACCCACACTCTACTACATCCTTATATTTTAAAACAGACAGTTATACTTCAGTTATTCCATGATCAGCTTTCCAGCAATTTTGTCTGGAAGAGGGCCAAATCTAGAAGTTAAGAAAAGGAAACATCTCTGTCAGGGAAAGAACTTTTGATAATGAACAGCAATGAAAATATCTCAAGATACCATTTGATACAGAGTCACTCGGTTATTTACTGATGGGAAGAAAAGAAACCTCTCATTAGCTGGCTGTAGATATAAATATCCAATCAATCATCACCCGGAGCCATAGAGAAAAGCAGCAGAGAAAGAAGAAAAAGAGTAAAAAATAAACAGTCAAGTACAAAGAATGAGAGGATGGATCAAAGTGGATAAATAGGGAGATGAGGAAATGAGAAGAAGTGACAGATATTAGAAAAGGTGATGAGAACGTTTCAAAGAGAGGGGGAAAAAAAAAAAAAAGCAACGAAGTAGGGATTCTTTATCCCTCTGCAATCCCCCCAGCCCCGGATGTTAACGTATGGCCAAGGTTTCACACAGGATGATCATCAGACTCCAACAAAGGATTTCATTAACCACGGCATGCGTTAAGGATGCAGTGAATACGTACGTTTTTAACAGATTTCTGTAAAAATGTTTTTTTGGGTTTTTTTTTAAGATTGACATTTTCAATGGAGGCACAATTAATATATTTAAATAAAGCCAGTCGTGGAGCTTGGTTTCATCCGTCACCACTTCTGAGAGGAGGGTGCCTGGGGTAGGACTCCCGGTCCCAAAGGCTGCCCCCTCCCCAGCCTTCCGGTGGAAACTGCAGAAGTAAGCACCGCCAGCCGGCCCTTAGGCATTATTGCAGCGCCCCCCATTGCTTGAGGTTTAAGGAAATCGCTGCCGCGTTCACTTGTCTTCGTGCGGTGGTAAAAATTAAGGTAATGGGTTTCCATGAGATTTGGCTGGCTAAGAGACCAAGAAACCAACCCTTTTATTGTCAACTGAAGTAAATCTGTAAATATTTGGGAGGGAGGGGGGGCTCTCGAGATCCCAGGCTCTAGATGTTCCGGACTGGGAATCTCCGAGCCCACTTCGGTTGGCTTCCTAGTCCTTGGGGGAGTGTCTCTAAAAGCACCTGCCAGCGTTAAGCTCTGGCGTTTTCGGAAAGGAGCCGACACGGTGCGTCTCGGGGAGCTTTTAAAAATGTGTACTGCGACTTGAGTGTGTGACCCTGGGAACGTCAATTAACTCCACGTTTCCTGAGTGGGGCTCGAGCCCGGCCGCGGCGGAGGCTACCACCAGCCAGGCGCTGCCGGGCCTCGGGAGAGCCCGGGGTCGGGAAGGCGGCGGCGCGCGGGCGCTCGGACGCCACACGCCGGGGGCCCCTGTGGGGATTCGCATTGGGGGAGTGCTCCGGCCGCGGACGCGGGCTGGGGCTCGGGGTCCCGGCCGGCCGGGGGCGCCGTCGGCGGAGCTCGCGCAGCCGCACTGAACACACCGACTCCGACTCCTCCTCCCGGCTCCGTAGTAAGCATGGCGGCGGCGGCGTTCGTGGTCCCTCGGGTGAAACAGAAAGCGGGAGCTACGCGGAGAGGGAGCGAAGAGCGGGGCTGAGGCGGCGCCGTCACTATCGGAAAACAACCTCAACAGTCAGCGCGCCAGCGGCCGCGGCGGCCCCAGAGAGCTAGCTCTGCCACTGAGGCAGAGAGAACGATCAGGAACCCGAAGAAGAGGCGCCAGGGAAGCCGCCTTCCTCCGCCTCAGAGCGGCGCGACTCGGAGGTGAGAGCGCGGGCACTCCCTCCGCGAAGGCGGGCGACCCCGACTCTTCCCTGCCTGTCCCGCTCCGGAGCAGGCGCCGCGGAAACCGTTAGGCTGTGGCTGAGGGCCGGGGCGCCCGCGGGGCTCGGCCCGTCGAGGGGCCCGGCCGCCCCACCCCATCCCGGGCGCGCGCTGCGCAGAGGGGAGCGGGCGGGGCTCGGGACCCATCGACTTGCCCCGCACCTGCCGGAGCCGAGTCTCGCCCGGACGCGCTCGCGGGGGCGCGACCGCCCTCCCCTCCGTCCCCCGCCTCCTCTCCGGCGGCCCGCGGCGAGCTTTGCCGCTCCGGAGGACAGGGGGCGGGCGCGCAGCCTTCGGGAAGGGATCACCCTGCACCCGCAGCGCTTGCGGCTTTGGCTGCCCTACAGCCGCGGAACTTAAACGCTTTTCGGAAGAGCTTCCCGCCCCCCCCCCCCGGTCCCCTGGGGGTTAAAACCTCGAAAACCCGCCCTTGTTTGATCCCGTTTGGCTGCTGCCTGTACCTGGCGGCTCCTCTCCCCAGGTGAGTTAACCACCTGTTCAGTCGGGAGGTGGACCGGAGGCTGCAGTCCTCGCTCTGTTTAACAGCCTGGATCTTTGAACTTTTGACACGGCTTTGCGTTAGGTAAAGGAAGATGAACAAATAATTTCGACGTCAAATTGCAAGCAGAACGGTGGATGTTATTAATAAGTGTGGTTGTTAATCCTTTTATTAAACTGTTAGCTTTAAAACAACCTTGAGATATTTGGGATTGGGGGTGTGACGATTGCTGGATGTGCTAGGGATTGAGAATTAGAGATATTCTTTTGAGATTTTATGCAAATTCCTTTGGACACCTTTGTGGCTGACCATCTATTAAGATTAACAGACTGGGAAGGTTTTCTTTTTCTTTTTAACAGCGCAGTTGTGATTATGTGTTCACCGTGGACTTTTAAAACTGAGCTTCATAATTTTGCATCTTACTGTGGTCTGTATTTTTAGTTCTTGAAACCAAAGTGTGTGTGTGTGTGTGTGTGTGTGTGTGTGTGTATTATAAGAATGAACTCTTTCTGTAGTATTTTATCATATGCTTTTACCAGCACAAGTACTAAACATATGTCACTCAGGAGTTGGAGCCATATGTTAGGCAGAAACAAATTGAGTTTTGTGGCTCTGATCTTGTGTTTGGATAAATATTTAGTTTTTGTGTATTTGCTAAATCTATAATTTTTACCATCTAGTCAGTTTTGTTTAAACTACCTTAAAATGTTAAAGAGAAATGAGTCCCTTGCTGCCTTAATGTTTTCTTGTTTAAATTAATTTTTCTCAAGTAATGAGTTAAAGTGCCCACTGAGACAGATAATGGCCCTACCAGAAAGCAATGGTAAATATTTTTAACACATTTTTATAAAATATTACCTAAAATTTTATTTTTAGCATTTTAACCTATTGGTAATTCTTGCTATCACTAATAACATCCATTGTGGGAAGAAGGGAGGGTTGATGACTTGACAGGAAAACAATCTTGTTGAAATTTCTATGTTAAAATTTTCAGCACTGTTACATTAAATTTTACTGTTTTCTTCCCAGTTTTCTATGTGTAGGTCAAGTGGAAAATTTTTATCCCAGACTGGCTACCGTTAGCCACTTGTATGCTTCTGTATTAACTCCCCTTTTTTTCCTTTTGTCTGAATCCTCCAAGTCATGGAATGTTCAGGAAAAATCATAAGCTCCTGGTTAATACTCAACTCAGTCAAGCATAATTATAAGGGTGGTTTTCTTCTTCCAAAATTAATGATATGCATTAGGAAAAAAAAAACCCAGATTTTTTGATGCCATTTGTGTCGTCACTTTTTCTCTTCTTGTGATTGAAAGCTGATTTATTTTACCATGCATTTAACCATCCCTTTTACTTGTTAAATTTTCTACCATATAATATTTTATTATTGATTAAGAAAAAATGTCTTCCTCTTCCCTGGCCAGGCAGGTGAAGGGTTGAGAGATTCTGTAAAACCCGAGGGGGAGGGGGGAATGCATAATTAATAAGCTTAATGATTTTTTTGTTAGTTACTTAGGCAAAGGACATTTAATTTATAATTTAGTTTAGATGCACAGGTAATAATATTGTTTGTTTTAAATTATTTGGGTTTTTTACATGTCTATATATCCAAGGCTTGTGCATGTGATATTTTGCCTATATTTTAAAAATATTGGTGATGTAGTTTTGCAGTGCATCTACTATAATTTGATGTAACCAAAACAGGCTTTTTTAAAAAATAAAACATTCTGGTTGCATTTTTTCCATGCAGATGCGTCTAGATTGTATCTTAGAGATGAAGGATATGCACATGATTTCCAAATTTATTATCCAGGTAATAGAAAGATAAGTGATTAGTGGGATTTTCATTTGTTTGTTTTTGTTTTTCTTTACAGCAATCTCTAATAGACTTCAAATAAATACACAGTATTGTAAGTCCAAAGATTTAGAATACTTTGTATGTCTATTCCATTGAGCACAACTTGTTAAAAAAAAAGTGACCATTAGTGTTGAAAGGCAAATTTTGTTCTTTTACATGTATTTGCGAGTTTTTATAATATTCTTAATACTTTGGTCTTTATTTCAGAATATTTTTCAATAGTCTCTTTTTATGTATTAATTCTTAATCTTCTATCTTTCTGCTAATATGATTTTGCTTGTCTTTAATATTTACTTTCCAAGTTCGCAGTGTAGCCTCTGGTCTGCCATCAGGTTCCATATAGATATCATCTTTTGATGTTTTCCATTACTTAGCACCTATTACAAGTCCTCAGACTATTTTTTCTCCAAGATAGAAGAGTACACTTGGGAGATGGTATATGCCCAGAGGATAATGAAATATTATCAAATGCAAAAGCAGTGTAATATGTGCCTTCAAGTAATTACAAATGAATTGGGGATACTAGTCTTACACAGGAGATCATTAGCAAAAGCTATACAATATACTATTTAAGTGTGTGATACCAATTGTAATTTAAAGCACAGTGAGAGCTAGAACAATCCTGGCATTTGGAGGAAGTCAAACTTGAAACTTAGGAAGGATTTATATATCAAAGGAAATGTCATTTCAAAAGACGTTGACAAGAGTTGGAAGTAGTAGCAAGGAGACCAGCTTGAGAACATCTAAGAAAAAGTATTAGGAGAAAGAAAGGTTAGGTAGAGATTTTAACTAAGCCCCGGGCTGTGGTTAGAAAGTAGGAAGGAACTGGCAAGACAGTTGGCTGTATCATTAGGAACCCATCAACGAAAGAATTACGCACTGGGAGCAGTGGCACATGCCTGTAATCCCAGCAGTTCAGGAGGCTGAGACAGGAGGATCCTGAGTTCAAATCCAGCCTCAGCAATGGCAAGGTGCTAAGCAACTCAGACCCTGCCTCTAAATAAATACAAAAAGGGCTGGGGATGTGGCTCAGTGGTTGAGTGCCCCTGAGTTCAGTCCCTGGTACCAAAAAAAAAAAAAAAAGAATTATGCATCCTGTTTGGCACATTAATAGTTAAGGCTTCATTGTATAGTGGGTAGCTTATATGTGTTTGTTTATATAGCTTAGGTCAAAGGTTAGCAGACTTTTTGTAGAGTACTAGTGATTTAAGCCCTATAAGAGATTTATAGTCTTTGTGGAATATTCTTGTTTGTTTGTTTGCTTAACTCAGGGGCCACATATCTGTGAGCTGGATTTGGCTATTGGACCTGGTTTGCCGACTGCTAGCTAATAATTGGCTAGGTTATTATCCATATAGCACATACTGTGAAGTATCTTGTTTTGTCTACATGGTTGTTTGGTGTGTTTCATAACTATCATTTATATATTTTTCTTTATGGTAAACTAAAAGTAAAGAAAATAATGCTAAAATAAATAGTACTATAATTGTTAATTTGTGGCCAAACTTCTGGCAAGGGCCTAAAATAGGTCTCAGAACTGGGAAGTGAAAAAAGCCTTTGAGCCAGGCCTTACAGCAGTGAAAATAGCTACGCAGTGATTTCATAGAATTTGTATAAGGTTAAGTATATCAATTGACTGTCATGATTTTACATTTTTTAAAACTAAACTGATATTTCAGAAACCTTGGCTAGGGTACTGGTGGACTATAAGTGTACTGGTGGCCTGTAAATGATAATAGAGGAACAGGCAGTAGGGAATCTAGTTTTTATAAGTAGTCTAGGATGACTTAGTAATTACTAAGAACAAACAGTTGGAAATCCTGTATTAACTCCAAGAAGAGTCACTATGTGGGACAGTGTAATAATTGATATTTACTTTGATGAGCTTGAATCATGAAGAAAAGTTATATTGTATTATATACAGATTAAGGCAAAGAAAGAAGACCTAGCCCCTTTTAAAAATATTTCCATTAAAATTATTTTAAGATAAGCTATGGTGATTTAAAGGATAAGTATTGGTTATTTGAAAATTCATTTACATGAAACATCTCTTTGAAATTTCTGTATGTGTAGAGTGTATTTCTAAGGCAGCGCTGTTCTCTCAACCTCCTATGTTTCCTGTCCCATTACCAGGTTAGTAGTGGTGCCTCAGGTTATAGCTTCATGAATCAATTGGCTTAGGTTTCTCTATATTGTATTAGGAGATCAAGAATATAGCATAAGAGCATTCTTTCATTTAGCAGCATTAATAAATAGGTTCTGTATATCAGGGTTGATATTAGGTGCTAGGAAAAAAATGGTTTTAGGCGGGGGCTACTTGGATAGAATAGTGTTTTATTTTCCTGTGAAAAACATTAAAACCAGATGAAACTGAAAGGCTTAAGTTAATTTTTGTATGTAAGTGTCATTTTTCCATTCTTTGTGAATATCTTGAGTTTTAAGGCTATCCAAACCCTTTGAAATAAGTTTCAGCCTTCATAAATTGGTGCCTAATAAAAATTTGACTTTGTTTTAAGAAGAAATTAATAATGTACTCCCTTCCGCCCCAACTTTTGTCAATTCTTGAAACAGCTTCCCCATTCCTGCTGTTTTCATTTCCTAAGTAGAAGATAAAATGCCTTGGATGATGACTCAAATCTAAATCTTAGTTCCATCTTCACCATTCATTAGCGAATTGGTTTCAGGTTAGATTTTTTAATCTTCATTTTCAATTCTTAAAATAGAGAAAATCAAAACTATCTTGTTTTCCTTACAAATACTGTGAGGACCCAAAGAAATGATATAAACTATAAAAACATTAAAATACTGTACATTAATACTACTGGATTGGACAAAAATGCAGTCTTTTTTTTTAAAAAAAAATAAGGTTAGAAATCTTAAGTCTCAGTTTTATCCTCCTAAGTTCTGTAAACCTACTATGTTTCCAGTAAACATTTAAAGTTTTAACTGCTTTCTTGGCAAAGAGAATACATATGAAAACATTCTTGTTAATCTTTCAGTATTGTATATATCCCATGTGCCTCTGTTCCTTTTTGCAAAGAAATCTTTTGCAAAGAACCTCAGCTGTTCTTTACAAAGTGAGGTTAAAACTGCAAAAAGTGAATTCCTTATGGTTTTCTTTTTTAAAATCCACTTGTTGAGATTTCATTGGATTTTAGGGCCTATGGTTGATAATTTTTAAAATCCTACACAAACCTGCCAGGTACATAGTGGTACTCTGATTTTACAAATGTGATTGTAATTCTGATTTGACTTATTTCTCTTCCTCCCTCAACTTCTTGAAATCTTTTATATGCTATTTTCTAAAAATTCAAAAGTATATATACTTTGTAATAAACCTTGACATAAAAGTTATTTAAATTTGATAGATTATATGTATTAATCAGCCTGTATCAGAAATGTTGAAAAGAGTTGTTTTGTTTTCCTTCTTGAGAATCCACATTTTAATACATATTTGAACAGAATGGTTTTTTTAAGTTACATTATTCCTTCACTGTCTATTTCCCCAGTGAGGGGTTACTTTAATTGATTTATGTGTATAGTCATCTTCAGTAAACCGGCAGCCACAGAATTTGGAAGGGAAAAATCTTCCTACTGGAGGTTCCAAACAGATGTTTCATAAGTACATTTGAAAACATAGTTAAGACTTCACTTTTAAAAAATATCTTTAAAGTATTTGAAAATACTTTAAGAGTAACTTTAAAAGTTATTACAGGTTGAGCATCCCTAATCTAAAAATACAAAATGTCTCATGGAGTGCCATGATAATGCCACAAGTGGAAAATTCCACACCTGACTTCATGTGATGGGTTGTAGTTAAAATGCAGGAGCACTAAAAATATTGTATAAAATCACTTTCAGGCTAGGTATATAAGGTGTATTTGAAACATAAATGAATTTTGTGTTTAGAGGTGTGTCTCATCCTCGAGATACCTCATTGAATAGTATATGCAGATGTTCCAAAATCTGAAAATGAAACACTTATGGTCCCAAGCGTTTTGGGAAAGGGATATTCAACTTGTATTATAGAATTTGCTTTACAAAAAATCATATACAACTCATTGTTTAAGATCTACCTTGTAGTCATTTCATTTTCCTCAACATAAGTTTTTCTTAAGATTTGCCTAAAAAAAGAAAAGTGAAAATTTATAATTTATGATTAAACTTTCTGGATTGTTTGGATTGAATGGTTGAGCCATTCTCAATTATGTCTTTGTTCATAAAATTTAATTTTTTCCCAGAAAACATTTTCATTAGCAATTATACATTTTTTTTACATTTCAGTGTAATAGTTCGACGTATGTACCTTTTGTTTCTTTAGTAACTCTTAAAACCAGCTATTTCTACTACTATAGATCAGTATTCTTTAAAAGTACTATTGTATGCTGACATTTATTTTTTGTTTATTACTTAAACCTTGCAAATATTGGCCTGTATGTAGTAGAGTAGTTTTTGGTTAAAACATGGGCAATTTTCTTTTCCTTCAACCCATCTTTTAGAGTGCTTCCTAATGTTTCAGAAACATAAATTTATTCAAATCATTTCTAAATTTTAGAAATTAAGATAATATCACTGTTTCTGCTGCATCAATTAAAATCTCTCTTGTCTTCTTGAGAGTTCATCCTCTTTTAATATGCTATGACTATATCACTATTCCCCATGACTTCCCAACTTCATAATGTAGTATAAAGAGCATACATTTTTGCTGCTTCTTCCTGGCTGCATATAAACATGATACTTTACCTCTTTGAGCCTTTATTTTTTCATTTTACAGTGGAGTAATTATAGTACCTATTTCTTAGAATATATTGTTACAAGGATTAAGAGAGAACCCAGTTAAAAAGGCAAATACAGTGATTGCCATAGGCTATTTATATCTAGAACTTAAGCAGACATACCTAATCATTATCATCCGGGTATCCTATTTTCATCATTTGTCTGTTATTTATTGAAAACTTTAAATGTCCAGATACTTAGAATATGAATGCCACAAAAATGAATGTCTTACTCCCTTCTCTTTAGAAATTCACAGATTAGGATAAGAGAAAAAGACATGTAAATAAATACATATTTTCAAATAATTAAAAAATAAATAGAAAATTTCTCTTGTCTTCTTTTTCCATGAGTGAATGCTACCTTTAATACTGAATGCTATGTATTTGCACATATTATACACAGAATATCATAATTGTGTATCATTATGTAGTGTGTGTGTATATCTATATCTATCTATCTATATATATATATATATTTTAACTTGTCTGACTCAGCTATTAGAACATGAACTACTTGGATTTGAACATTACTGCTGGGGTTGGCAGTTCTTAAACAAAGAGCAAATTTCAGGCATTGTAGGCAATATGGGCTCTCATATGTACTTAGATGAGGTACAGGAGCACAAAACCAGCCATAGATAGATTACAAACAATGAGTATGACCGTGTTTTGTTGTTGTTGTTGTTGTTGTTGTTGTTGTTAGCTGTAGATTATTTTATTTATTTTTATGTGGTGCTGAGGATCAAACCCGGTGCCTCACATGTGTAAGGCAAGCGCTCTACCACTGAGCTACAGCCCCAGCCCTGGTGTGAATGTATTCTAATTAAGCTTTATTTATAGAAATAGGCAGCAAACCAGATTTGACCCACAGGCCTTAGTTTGCTGACTCTTGAAATGCTGTATACCAATACAACTGAAGTAGATACTATTATCACCATTTTAAAAATGAGAAAACTGAAGCACATTAAATAACATGCCAAAGATCATACAACTAGTTGGTGAACAATCTGGAATTTGAACCCAGGCATTCTGTTCCAGAGCCTGGACTTGTGATTGGTAAATCATATAGGTTCTAATATGTTGACTCTAGGAGTGTAATGATGATTCTGTATCAGGAAACATTAGTGTAATTTACTATGTTAATAGATTTAAGGGGAAACTATAATTTCTCTTTGGTGCTAAAAATATCATTTCTAAAATTAAACTGTCAGTTCTAATAACTCTTAAAGAAATAACCTTACAAAGATTATTTACCAGAAATCTATATGGACTCTAATAGTGAAATATTAGAAGCACTTCTGTTGAAAGATAGGAATATAACATTGGTCCAGAAATCTTAGCTAGTACATTAATAAACCTGAAAAATAATTAACCTTTATAAAATGGGAGAGAAATGTGCCACCATTATTATTCATAGTTGGTATGACTGCTAACTTAGATAATACAAGACAATCAGCTAAAAATTATTACATTTAAAAAATGTTTTAGTTAAGTCACTAGCCATAAAGTAAACATCAGTATCTCATATACCAGTAGTAACAAACTATGGAATATATTAAGAAAAAGCAGCCTAAGTTACAGAATACTTAAGGAACGCATAGTAACTATATGAAGAAGCAAGAAGGTCTGAATGGATAGAGGAATATTAAGTTCCCTAATGTGACTGCTTAATAGTATAAAAATGGCAATTTACACTAGATTAGTCCATAAAGTCAATATAGTTCTAATTATAAATGCAGTGGGTTTTTAAAAATGGAATTTTCCAAACAATGGTTCAAGATTGAAAAGGGGAAATGTACCAGAATGGCAGGCTGAATTTCAAAAAGAAGTGTTAACAAAAAGAAGTGTATCCACTGAAGGTCAAAACATTATTGTAAAATGCATTTATTAAAATAATAATTTGGAATAGTGATAAGCATGTTAATCAAAGGAGAAGATTCACAGATAAGAAGAAATATATGATAAATAGTTGAGTAATGGAAACACTATTCTATAAATGGTATGGAAAAATTGGCCATCCAGTTGGAGTAAAGATAGTTAAGTACCCACTTCGTGGCAGTCTCAAAACTAATTTCCAAATGAACTAAATGTCTCTTAAAACAAAAACAAAATGGTGAAAGTTTTAGAAGTATATCTTTAAAAATTTTGAGATGATGGCCTTTTCGAGTGAGACATTAAACTTAGATAACGGTTTAAAATGCAGTCAAGAGACTAGGATAAAATATTTGACATGTAATAGACAAAATTAATAAATTTAGAGTTTATAAGATTTGCCTATAAATCAATATGAAAATGACAACCTTGTAGAAAATGGGAAAGAATGTGATCAGTCAGTACATTCACAGAAATAGGAATATATATATATATATATATATATATATATATATATATATACTGTAAAACTTTAAAGAGATGCTCATCCACACCAGTAAATTAAAACATCAATAAGACTATTTTTAAAAATGAAGATAAATCATATGAAAAAAATAAGACACTGACCAGTGTATGTGATTTTATTTATCTAACAACTACTGCCAGAAAACTTGATACAAAGCACAGTAAAAAGTCTGAAAGGTTACATACCATAGTTGGTGGCTATAGAAAAAAAGCTTGAATTTGGAGGCAGCAAAAAGTTGAAAGTAATGTTGATATGTGCATTTCAAAGTATAAGCAGGTTGTGATGTAACAAATGTGATAACAAAAGATATGAAGATTTGACTTTGATGATTTTGATTGGTCCATCTTAGGACCATACATTTTAATTGGATGGCCTTGGTTTATGTCTAATTTTCTTGTGTAATTTTTTAAAAAATGTTTATTTTTTAGTTGCAGTTGGACACAATACCTTTATTTTACTTATTCATTTTTATGTGGTGCTGAGGATTAAACCTAGGGCCTCATACATGCTAGGTGAGCGCTCTACCGCTGAGCCACAACTCCAGCCCTTTTTGTGTAATTTTTTTTTTTTTTAAGAGAGGGAGAGAGAGAGAATTTTTTTAATATTTATTTTTTCAGTTTTCGGTGGACACAACATCTTTATTTTATTTTATGTGGTGCTGAGGATCGAACCCAGCACCCCGCACATGCCAGGTGCTGGGAGCCATCAGCCAAGTAGGTATGACAGTTTCCTTGCCAGCGTATCCCCATGTTTCTTTAGTGGAAGGACTCGTGGAAATAGGACATTTTGCAGGACATTGCATGTAAGGTGACCTTGCTCAAGGACCAGGGCGGATCCGTGTTTAGGGTGTTCCCGGTTTAGGATAATCCGAGTTTAGGGCGTTCCCGGTTTAGAATAGGGCGTATCCTGCTGTCTTGAGTTCCCCTTGAGTTCTCACAGGATTCAGAATATATTTGGGAGACAGAAGCCCAGTGGAGGTGTGGATTTGGGCAGAAAACGTGGATTTCCCCAGAACGTGTTTGTAGAAGGCCAGTGTGAGATCGGGAATAAAGAATTGCTGTTTGAATCTACAAAGCTGTGAGTGGCTCGTGATTTGTGCCCAGCCAGACTGCGGCACCAGGTGAGCCCGTTACCGCTTGAGCCACATCCCCAGCCCCTGTGTAATTTTTAATAGCACCTCTTTTCACTTGTAGAACCTTTCCAGTTGGCATCTAAAGTCATTAGTGCTTTTAGAAATAAGAATTTCGGATCTGAAACTGTGATAAAGTAGGTTAAAGAAGTGAGAATTTCTTAGTGATTCATAATCTTTATAAACGTATCTGCCAACCCAGACAATGTTGTTGCACTTTATTTTCTAAATTTCTATTATAAAAGCATTTTTCTTTTTTATGTATAAAATTGTGGGACCAGGGAGGTAACTCAGTAGAGTGTTTGCCTGGTATGTGCAAGGTTCTGTGTTCAGTCCCCAGCACTACCAAAAAGAAATTGTGATTACCAATATAGATTTGTTTTCCATATGCCTGGATATTTTGATTTCCCTACTGCTAGTATCAGAAATCAATCTTCCTTCCTTCCTTCCTTCCTTCCTTCCTTCCTTCCTTCCTTCTTGATCAAACCCAAGGCTTTGCACATTCAAGGCAAGTGCTCTGTCATAGAGGTACACCTGCAGCCCTAGAACCTAGAATTTTAAGAAAGTTGGGGTTGAAGAAGTCAACAGCTTGAGAGGAAGACACAGAAAAGAGAAGGAATATGTTTTTAAAATAAGTTGGAGTCTAGCCATAATTAAGCTCACCTATAATCCTGGCTACTCCAGAGTCTGGGGCAGGAGGATCAAAAGTATGAGACCAGCATAAGTAATTTAGCAAGCTCTGTTTCAAAATAAAAAAATATTTTTGCTTTTTACCACTATCTATATGCTATGGGTGTGTGGCTTAGGTGTGTGTGGTAGAGCCACTGTGTTTGGTCACCAGTACTGCAAAAAATAATAAATAAACAAATAAATAAAATGGGGAAGATGGTTGTGTTTAGAAGCAACAATTTTTTTTTTTAACCCAGGCATTTATAAACAAAGAGTTTTAAACAAAGAATTTGGTTGACTCAGAAAGGACTGAGTTCTAAAAACATGTCTTCCCATTGAAAATAAAGTGTTTCTTGATTTTCTTATGGTAGAATTCTCTATTTGTAGTTTTGATGAAGGAAACAGAGCAGATTTTACATAGGAATTCAAACCCTGTTGCTTGAACTTAACTATCAAAGTGGTACTGTGGCCAGAAAATATTTAGAAACTGCTGGTTTACTCTTAAGTCCAAAGTCACTCTCATAGGTATAGTCAAGAATTTGAAATTTTAAGACTGAAGTGAACAGTCTTTAATATAAAAATAGTACTTCTAGAAAGGGCAATAAAATATTTGAGGTGAAAATAGAATTTCCTGAGTAGAAGTATCTTTGTTATGTATTTTCCATTAGCAGTTCTTTTGGAATTATTTGAACCAGATTTTCATCTTAATAACTATTACAGTGTGATTTCTTAGTGATGGAGCAAGGGCCATATCCTGTGAATACCTAATTAAATTATATAATGTTTAATGCATTAGGTAATATTAAAAATTAATTAATCCTGTTCACTTAGGGGTAAGGTCTACCCTTCCTATCCATTGTACCTCTTCCACTGGATAAGGAATTGAATATGAATACAATAAATTAGTTATAATAAGTTTGCTAATAACCTATATAAACTAGTATTTTCCTTATAAGAATATGATTATATATACTTCCTTGTATTAGGTTAAACCTTATGAAGTAAAGTTATTTTAAAGTTTTTGACCTTAAATGGCAATTTTATATGGTTTAGCCTATTATAAAACTATGATAGTCTCTGTCCTATGTAAAAATATTATTTTACATATCACAAAAATACATTGTAAGCTATTTAAATAGTATAAATTCATATATAGCACATGACTAATGAAATATCACCGTACAAGTAAAATTGGATACCTATTTCTAAAAGAATAAAAGTAGTAAATCAAAAATATTTACTGCAGATATGCATCATTGTACACTATAGTGTTACACAACTTTCGCCAAAAACTAAATTGAATTTGAGGATGATGAAACTGAAAGATAGTAATTTATAATTAAAAACCCTGTAGTAATTTATAAGAAAAAGTTAATCAGGCTTGAAATTGTCAGACAAGTTGAAGACACCACAAAAACTAGTACCAATTAAAGAAAGCATTGATGATAGATCCACAGATAAAAAATGTATTCTTCCCCACAAATTGTAGGAATCCCATCTGTGTTTCATACCACTTAGTCTTAGTATAATCCTGAATTAGTGGCTTTAATTAATGCTGGAATTATATGTATTTATGTTTGTGGATGACACATTGAAATAAGAACTCATTCTGCAGGTTTCTAGTAAGTAACCCAAGGTCTTACACAGAAATAAAAGCTAAGGAATTGTGTGTCATTTTCTTACAATAAATAACTTTGGTTTTTCTTTTAGTTCTAGGCATATCTAGAGCACACTGACTTTAAGTGGTGAACTGTGGATCGATTTTTTATTTATTTTTTACTCTTTTTTTAAAATTTATTTTTATTGGTCCATTATAATTATACATAGTAGTGGGATTCATTATGCCATGTTTGTTCATGCACATAAAATAACTTGATCAATCTCATTTAATATCTTCGTTTTCCCTTTCATCCTCTCTCCCCCAAATCACTTACTCAACTATGCCGATCTCCCTTCTATTATTATTACTATTTTAATTATACTATAATTTTATATATAGAATTTGTATACATGCATGTATGTGTTTGTATACATAACATAAAAGCAGGATTTGCAGATGGACATCACAAATGTGCTTCCTCTTGCCCTCCCCTCCTCCTTCCCTCTGTGGATCATACTTTTTTAAAAACTCATAGAGGTCATAATGAGTGAAATTATCTAGACACAGAAAGACAAGTATCACACTTTCTATGTGGAAAATAGAAAGAAAAACAGAAGGTAACCTGAAGAGGGACTATTAGGGAAAAGGAAGGGGAAGGGTAAAGTGGGAAGAGGAGTAGATGGTAACAAAACATGTTATATGCATATATGGAAATGTCACAGTGAAACCCATTAATTTATCCAGTAATATGTGCTACTAATGATAATAATTTTAAAAATCATACTTTTAAATCATAGCCATTTGGATCCTGCTTTGGATAAATGTTTTCACCTTTGTACAGTCCATTGGATACATTATAAATTAAGAGTAGCAAATTTAGGTCCCTTGTCGAGAAGGAATAAAAGAAGCTGAATTTACTTTTCTGACAGATCAAAAAAACTAGATGAAGTACGGGGAACAGTAGCACTTGAGACAATAGGCATTGAGCAACAGAAGAGGGAAAACAAGGCAAGCCCTATGATTGGCTTAGCTTCCTGGAGAAAGTTACCAGGGCATAACACAGGGAGGGAAACCCAGATAAGTCTTGGCAGACTGCCTGATTTGAAGAAACAATGCTAGTATTCCCAGGAATCCAAGGGACTAGAGTTTACCAAGGAGAGAGCTGCAAAGAAAAAGAACTTCAGAGATACAGTGAAGGGTTTCTCTTAAGCATTCAGCAAAGTATTGGTAAATGTATACATTTATATACATCTAGGGAAAGAGCCACCAAACAGGATTGTACAGAACATATCCAAGTTCATGTAGAGCCAGAAAAAGTGCCTCTTCTCATCAGCCACAGAAACCTCATTGACACAGCCTTTAGTAAAGTATTCTGAAGATTTTTTTTTTTTTTTTTTTTTTTTTTTGCTTTAGAGGTGGAAAGAAATTAATCCTAGACTAAAAGCAAATCTGGGCCTGCGTAAACAAGACCTAGAATGATCAAACTGTTTCCTCATTGAACTGCATCTCAGAACAAAGCTCTAAATTATTTGTAGGAATAAAAAAGTACATAGCAGTCCACAAGGTAAAATTCACGTCTGACATTCAATAAAATTACTAAGTCTGCAAAGAAGCAGGAAAATACCAACCATAATTAGGAGAAAACTTGACACTCAAAACAGTCCCACAGATGATGAATTTAATGGTCATTAAAACAGTTATGACTATTGGAAAGTCCGAACATTTTAAGTAGAGCTCGCTCCTAGACTAAAATTATAGTGTCGGAGATAAGACACACTGGATGGAATTAATGGCATGTTAAGACATTGCTGAAGAAAAGGTTAGTGGGCATGAAAATACAGCAATAGAAATCATCTAAAAGGAAAGAGTTTTTAAATGAACTAAAAATAGTATTTGAAGAAATAATGATCAGAATTTTTCCATATGAGATAAAAATATTATCCAAGAAAACACAGTAAACAAAAGATGAATAAAACTACACGAAGGAACATCATAATCAAATCAGTTGTTAAAAAAAAAAAAAAAAAAACAGATCTTAAAGCCACCAGAGAAAAAAATAGAGTAAAGATAAGAATGACATCAGATTTCTTATCAGAAACAATGGAAGGTGGAAGACGATTGGAGCAGTAGCTTTAAAATACTAAAAGAAAAAACTATCAACCTCGTGTTCTTTACCCATTGAAATTGCCTTTTTAAATCAAAGGTAAAATAAAGATTTCAAACATACAAAAGCTGAAAGGGTTTATCTCCAGTCCTGTTCTAAAAGACATGTTAATTGGAGTCCTTCAAGTAGAAGGGAAATAAAACCACATGGAAACCTAACACCTGCACAAGGAGATAAATGTATCAATAATGGTAACTACATGAATAATTATATGAATTTTTAAAAATATTTATTTTTTAGTTATAGGTGGACATAATATCTTTATTTCATTTTTATGTGGTGCTGAGGTTTGAACCAAGTGTCTCACGTGTGTTAAGCGACCACTTTACCACTGAGCCACAACCTCAGCCCCTTATAAGATATTTTATTATCATTTAGATTTCTTTAAAAGATAATTGATGGTTGAGCAAAAATGAGCACAGATTGTGGAGTTTGTGACATGTAAAAGCAAAATATACAATAACAATTGAGAAAACAACAACAAAAGGGGTGAGTTTGGAGATGTGTTGTTTGAATACGTATGCCTGAAATGTATAACTTAAAGGTAGATTGTGATAAAATGCATGTTATTAATACTAAAGCAACTATTCAAGTAACAACAAAGTATTAGCTTATAAGTCAGTAAGACAGACAAGGTATAATAAGTAATGATCTAAAACAGAGATAAGGAGAAGGCAACAGAGGATACATGAGACAAATGGAAAACAAATAGCAAGGTAGTAGACACAAATCCTGACATATTAACAGTCACATTACATGTAAATAGTCAAAATACAATTAAACGGTAGAGATTGTTGAATTAGACTTCTAAAAAATCAAGACCCCATTGAGGCTGTAGCTAAGTGGCAGAGCACTTGTCTAGCCTGTGTGAAGCACTGGGTTCGATCCTCAGCACCACATAAAACTAAACAAAAGCATTCTGTCCATTTACAAATACAAAATAAAAATAAAAAAGGAATCAAGACCCACTTCTATGACATCTGTAAGAAATTCACTTTAGGTATAAAGACACATGGTAAAATTATAGAAAAAGATATACCATGCTAAAACTACACCAAAGAAAGCTAGAATCACTATTTTAGATAAGCAGTTTGATGACTGAAATACAGTATTACCAGTACTACTGTTTTTTTTTCATAATTTTAAAGGGTTTAATTCAGTAAGAAGACATACAATCTTACAAATTTTTATGCAACAAAATCTAACATGGAATGTTGATGTTTCTTAAAAACAAAAGAATCTGTGGATTTTTTTGAATTAGGCAAATATTTCCTGGATACAGTGTCAAAGGCACCATCAATAAAATGAATTGGTGAATTGAACTTTCTAATTTTAACTTCTGCTCTCCCAAAGACATTTGTAAGACTACAAAAACAAGACAGGCTGAAAGGAAAAATCTTTGTAAATTAGTTAACAGGTAAAGGCTGGTATCCAGGATATGTAAAACTCTGTCAAAACTCAAGAAAACAAACAATCCAGTAACAAAATGGGCAGAATGAATTGAATAGATGTTAAACCAAAAAGCTCGTTTGTAAATACTCGATGTATGTTTGTTTCATTTGTTTATCTCATAACTCTGCATTTTCCAAGAACATTCTGGTTTTTTTTTTTTAACCTGTAAAAATAGCAATTTCAAATTTGAGGGTATAGGATACTTTCTTAGTATGTTGATTAGGCCGAAATCTCCAAAGGTATTTTCAAAACCTTACTAAACTTGATTGCTTTACAAATACTTTCTTATAGTATCTAGTTTTATTTGTTTCTGATTTAGGTTAAGAATGTATTCACATCTGGTATGGGACCTTCAAGAATGAGCTTCACCTTATGTTATTATCAACTTGACATCTTTATTATAATAGATGATTACTTAAATAAAATAGTTTAGTCTTAAATCTGTATTATCTTGAGACTGGCAACATGAGCTTAGCCAGGAACTAGTTAGAAATTTGTATTTCAGAGCCCTATTCTATACCTATCCAGAAACTCTAGATGTTGGGCCCAGCATTCTGTTTTAATAAGGTCTGCAGGTGATTCTGATACATGCCAGAATTTTAAAACTATGAACTGAGAGCAACAGTGGAATGTCATAGATGCTTGGGATACTGGTAGTTATGGAATTTGTTTTAAAAAGTGCTACTCTTAAAATTTGTGTTTCATATGTCCATTTAACCTTTTAAAAAAAGAACTAAGCAGATATTGAATACTAATTATTGAGACATCTGAAAGTGATTAGGGATGAAGTATACTGATTTCTGCAACTTTGAACTGCAGTTTTTAAAAAGAGGTAGAAGAACATATGTGAAAAGGGAAAATGTCTTTAGAACCCAAATGGCAAATATGAGTGTTATTTCAGCCTTCCCATAGCTTAAATTTTTGTATAATAAAATACAAATCTTGCCATGACTTATTTAGTTTTTTGTGGATTTTCTTGAATTAGGCAATGAGAGAGTGAAACATCCCAGAATAGGCTCCTAGATATAATATTAATGATGACTGGTAATGAAATTTTAGTTATCCTAACAGCAGTTATGAATAAAGATATATAAGACCTAGCTTCACTATATTGATAGATTTATTATTCTTAGAAATAGAGATTTTTTTCCCTAGTCAAATTAAATTGGATATTAAAATGTGATATCATTAATGATCTTTAAATAACTCTCATTGACTCGTTATTTCAACTTGAAATGGTTTGTCAGTTATCTGTGATCTAGTTAATGTCACTTTTAAAGACATAGAATTTTCTGGTTTTTAAAACATTTTATTTTCAAGTGATAATTAAATGTTCCATACTTAAATTAAAAGAAGTTTAAAAGGACATAGTAAACAATAGTCAGGTACTTTTTAGTTATTCATAACATTAGGATTCATTTTGACTTAATTATAAAAGCCTGGATTATAATTTGCTTCAATCAGTTCCCAGTTCTACTCTTTGTCCTGCCCTCTTCCCTCTCTCTGTTCCCCTTTCCTCTCCTCACTGCTCTTTTTATTTACTTTTAGTTTTTTTTTTTCTCGTTGGTTTGGGTTCTTTCTTTTTTTTATAGTGTTTTGTGAATATACATGATAGTGAGATTGATTCACTTTGGTATATTCATTCATGTACATAGTCAGATTCTTTCCACTGTTCTTCCCTTGTCCCGTTGCTTCTCTTTCCTCCTCATTCCCATTCATATCGTCCCACAATTTTTCTTCAGTTTTGATGGAACCCCCTACTTTCCCTTTCTTTTCTCTCTCTTTTCCCCTTATTTGGATAAGCTTCTGCGTATCAGAGAAAACATTCAATCTTTGGTTTTCTGCGTCTGGCTTATTTCACCCAGCATGATAGTCTCCAGTTCCATCCATGTACCAGCAAATGCAATAATTTCATTCTTTATAGCTGAGTAATACTTCATTGTGTATAGATAACCACATTTTCAGTATCCATTCATCTGTTGAAGGGCACCTAGGCCGGTTCTATAGCTTGGCTATTGTGAATTATACTGCTATAAAAAGATTTTTTCAGAGATACATAATGAAATATTTGCAAATGAAATTATGGAATGACCTAAATTGTTTCAGAATAATACAAGACAAGAAGTGAGTGGTGGTATAAATGAAACTAGACTGGCCATGAGTTGATACAGTTGAAGCTGAGTGATGAGTACATTATACTGTTAAGTTTATTTTAGTGTATATGTGAAATTTCACAATTTAAAAGATTTAAGAAAGATAAAAGTTAAATTGAGCTTTTTAAACATGATCTGAAAACTTAATCTTCACTTATTACAATGTTTCTATGGAAAACATTTTTCAGACATTTTCCAGGAATGTTGAAGGGCAGCCTGTATCTTAGTTGAATATTGTTTTTTGACATAATAGTCTTAGTTGCAGTCTTTTCTTATGCCAAATCTTGTACCAGTGTTCATTTTATACTTGCAGGGTCCAAAGAAATGAAGAAGTGATAGTAGAGAGAGAAAAATTGGGAGCTGGCTTAAATATAAGTCTTCTGAATAATTAAAAGTTGTCTTTTTCCCCCTATTTTATGTTAGTCATACATTGATAGCTCTCTTTCCTTTCATCTTCCTATTCCCCTTTTATGTTTTATATAAATTTATAAAAGAATATAGATTTATAAATATAAAAGAAAAAAAACAATTGTCTAAAACCTCATAAAAATTCACATTAAAATGTGGAAATTTGGACTGGGGATATAGCTTCAGTGGTAGTGCTCCCCTTGCATGCATAAGGTGTCCTGGGTTAAATCCGAAGCATTTCCCCCCAATCAAAAAAGTAGAAAATTAAGTGAAATAATACATTTAATTAATTACATGTTTTTTAAGAGCCATTTCTGGAGTACAGAAAAGATACCTTCTTCAACAAAGAGGCTTCTGGAAATACTGGAAATCCATATGTAGCAGAATGAAATTTAACCCCTGTCTCTCACCCTGCACAAAACTCAACATGTATCAAAGACCTAGGCATTAGACCAAACACCTGCATCTTCTAGAAGAAACTGTAGGCCCAACTTTCCATCATGTTGTCTTAGGAACCTACGTCTTCAACAGGATTCCAGAAGCGCAATCAAGAATCAGTAAATGGGATCAAACTGAAAAGCTTCTTTACAGCAAAGGAACCAATCAAGAACATGAAGAGAGAGCCTACAGAATGGGAGAAAATCTTTGCTACTTGCACCTCAGATAGAGCATTAATCTTCAAGATATATATAAAGAACTCAAAAAATTTAACACCAAAAAAAAATAACCAAATCAATAAATGGGCAAAGGAACTGAACAGAAACTTCACAGAAGAAGAAATACAGTCAGTCAACAAATATATGAAAAAATATTCAACATCTCTACCGATTAGAGAAATGCAAATCAAAACTACACTGAGATTCCACATCACTCCCATCAGAATGGCAATTATCAAGAATATAAGTAATAATAAATGTTGGTGAGGATGTGCGGGGGGAAGGTACACTCAGACATTACTAGTGAGACTGCAAATTGATGCAACCATTCTGGAAAGTAGTATGGAGAAAACTTGGAATGGAACCACCATTTGACCAAATTATCCCATCTTCGGTATAAACCAAAAGGACTTAAAATCAGCATATTACTGTGATGCAACCACATCAATGTTTATAACAGTTCACAATAGATAAGCTATGGAACCAACCTAGGTGCCCTTCAACAGATGAATGAATAAAGAGAATGTGGTATATATACACATTGGAATATTACTCAGACATTTAAAAAAAAAAGAATGACATTATGACTTTAGTAAATGAATAGGTCTGGAAACTATCATGCTAAGTGGAATAAGCCAATCTTTAAAAAAGGCCAAATGTTCTCTCTGATATGCAGAAGGTAACACAAAATAAAAAGGGGGATAAAAGTTCATTGGATTAGACAAAAGGAAAGAAAAGGGAGGAGGGATGGAATAAGAAAGACAGTAGAATGAATCAGACATAACTTTCCTTTGTTCATATATGAATACGTGACCAGTGTAATTTCACATTGGTACGACCACAAGAATGGGATCCTAATCAGAATAAATTACACTCTGTATGTATAATATGTCTTTGGGAGATAATTAAGATGAAGTCATGAAGGTGGAGCCCCTATGATATAGTAAATGTTCTTATAAGAAGAGGAAGAAACACCAGTACTAATTCTGTTTCTCATGTGAGAATACAGTAAGAAGACATCTGAAACCAGGAAGAGGACTCTTACAAAGAACCATATCTGCCAGCCTTGAGAACTGTGAGAGACAAATATATTTTAAGCCATCCAGTGTGTGGTATTTTGTTAACAGCAGCCTGTGTAAGACAGTTTGCAAATGTTTTCTCCCATCTGAAGGTTGCCTTTTCACTGTAATTTGTGTCCTCTACTGTGCAAAATTTGTAAGTTTGATGAAGTCCTATTTGTATGGTTTTTGCTTTGGTTGGGTATGCTTTTGCTGTCATTTCTAAGAAATCATTGCCAAGTTCAGGGTCATGCAGGTTTTCCACTGTTTTCTCCTTAAGGAGTTTTATAGTCTTGGTTTTTACCATATTAGATCTTTAAGACATTTCAAGTAATTTTATATGTGGTTTAAGAGTCCAACTTCATTCTTTTTGTTGTGGAAATCCAGTTTTCAAGACACTATTTATTGAAGATCCTGCCCTTTCCCTATTGAATGGTCTTTGTACTCTTGTTGGAGATCATTTGACTGTATATATGGGAGTTTATTTCTGAGCTCTCTGTTTCATTGGTCCCTTTGTCTTCCTTTATGCCAGTACCACCCAGTTTTGATTCCTATGGCTTTGGGATGTTTAGAAATCAGAAAGTTTTTCTTCCATCTCCTCTTTCAAAATTGTTCTGGATATTTAAGGTTTCTTGAGGTCATATGAATTTTAGGATGGATTTTTCTATTCTTGCAAAAAGAATGTTGTTGGGATTTTTCAAGGATTGCATTGAATCTGTAGATCACTGTGAGTAGTGTGGACATTTTCTCTATATGAAGTCTTTCAATACATGAACATTGGATATCTTTCCACATTTATTTTAGCAGTGACTTGTAGTTTTAGAGTGTGTCTTTCACCTTCTAGGTTAAGTTTATCCTTAGTATTTTATTCTTTTGATGCTATAAGTGGAATCTTCTTGATTTTTCAAATTGTTCATTGTTAATATGTGGCAACACTACAGATTTTTGTGTATTGATTCTATATCCTGAAACTTCACTGAATTCACTCATGAATTCGAATATTTAGGGTTTCTACATATAATGTCTGTAAACAAATTATTTTACTTTACATTTAAAACAGCCTCCCCCCCCCCTTTTTTTCTTGCCCAATGGCTTTGGCTACAACTTCCATCACTATGTTGAACAAGTAGCAAAAGTGAGCATCCTTGTCTTGCTCTTGATCTTAGAGGAAAAGCTTTTATCACTGAGTATGATCTTCCCTCTGGGTTTTTCATATATGGTCTTTATTTTGAGATGGAATCTTTCTATTCCTAGTTTTGTTTTGTTTTTTTCCATGAAAGGGTGTTAAATTTGCCAAATGCTTTTTCAACAACAACTGAGATTATCACGTGGCCATTTTAACTTTTAAACATTATTTTGTTGAAGACTAATATACACAGAGAAGTACATATTTAATCAGTACAACTCAGTTAATAATTCAATAGTAATAAGCATATGACAGCCTTCAGATCAAGACAGAATAGTACCAGCACCACAGAAACTGCCTTCATGCCTCTCTCCTATCCTCATTCTTTCTTCCTTCCCAAAGGCAACCACTGTCCTTTCTGTTTTTGAACCTTAAAGTTATATAGTATGTATTATTCTCTATTTTTCACTTGCATTATATTTGTGAAATTTATCCATGTTATTTTCCCTAGTTCATTAATTTTTATCATCATATGTAGTCCATGGAATGAATCAACCACAATTGATTGATAAGGGGCATTTAGAGTACATATGCTTTTGTGCTATTAACAAATCATGCTGATGTGTACCTTCTCATGCTTGTTGTTTGGTCCACATGTACATGCATTTTTTTATAGTATACATTAGGAGTCTAATAGCTGAATCATATCTGGTTCGTAGAGTATGTATTTGTTTACCTTCAGTAGATAATATAAAACTTTCCAAAGTGATTTTGTGAGTTTTCATTTCTATTCCTTGGTAAGTTTGCAATTGTTCCATAGCTTTACTGCCACTTGATATTGTTGGTCCTTTTCATTTTTATCATTTTAATATTAGATGCATAATGACATATCATTATGATTTTTAATTAGTGTTTTCCTACTAATTGATAGAGAATATTTACAGGTTTATTAGCCACTTGACTTTTATGAAGAGCATATTCAAATCTGTTGTTACTTTTCTATTGTTATCTTTTTAATCAATATGTAGAAGGCCTATAAATATTCTAAACGAGTTCTTTGTTAATTTTATATATGTTTGTAAATATCTTCTCTCAGTCTGGTTTGCATTTTATTTTCTTAAAGATATTTAATGTAGTTCCAGTAAATTATTTTTTCTTTATGACTTAAGAAACATATATCCTATTTAAGAAAACTTTTTGTGTCCCATGATTAAAGAGATATTCTGTGTTATCTTTTAGAAGTATTTTTGTACCCTTACATTCAGATCTATAATCTACCTAGCATAGTTATTTTAAAAATATTGTTTAATTTAGCACTAAAATTTCAAACTTAGAGAAAATTTGCAAGAATATAGTACAAAGATATCCAGGTTTTCTTCACCCACATTCCTCAAATGTTAGTTTTTTACTCATTATTGCTACATATTTCATTGTTGATATGTAGATATGCTAGAGCCATCTTTACTTGTATACAAAAGTTGGTTGTTAAAAATTCAGAAAATTTTGGTCATCTTTTAAACCAGTATATGCTCTACATTGTGAGTGGGTATAAAGTATTTTTACTTTTAGCTTCAACTGGGCCATTGGGTGGGGTATTTATCCCATGGACATACATACAAAATACTACAAGTCATTCCTACTCTTTTTCTTTTCTTTTTTTTTTTTTTTTTTTGCATATATTAAGTAGTACGTTATGAAGACAAAATAGATGCATGACTAAAACCAAGAGTCTGCCCATGGTCACAAGATAAGATGAAAATGTAGAAAGTAAGTAGTAACAAAATTAGAAGTGGATTGGAAAAAGAGACTGGTAGTATTCTCTACACAAAGAATGAAAGAAATTTCTGGGTTGTTAAATGCAACACTTGCAGGGCTGAAGTTTCCTTAGAGTATAAAGAGTATGGTCAACAACAACAATAAAAAGTTTATAAATGAAATTATGGTGTCTTGTACACGTTTTTTTAAAAGAATGCTAATAAGGATGGTTATATTAAATTAACATGGCATGTGGCTTCATACTCAACCTATCATAGCACTTACTATTCTTAGAATTAACTGGAAGAATCAGGGGGCTGGGGCATAGTTCAGTGGTAAAGCTCTTATCTAGCATGCACAAGGCCCTGGGGTCAATTCCCAGCTGGGGGGGGGGGGAACAGCAAGGATCAGAAGAAACCTGCATTTCTGTTTGTAAAGCTTATAGTCTAGCTCTTAAAACCAAACTATGGTTCTATCCTCAATATTATATTGTAGAATGTAAATTAATAATGGGGTCTGCAGCTTTAGTTAAACATATGGAATATTACAAGTAGAAAATACAATGACAAAATTAAAAACACCCAATGAGTTTTTTAAATTTTTAATAAATTTTTTATTAATTAGAAAAATGAGCAGGGTAGGGTGGTGCATGCCTTTAGTCCAGCTATTTAGAAGGCTGAAGCAAGATTGTTTGAGCATAGAAATTTGGGGCCAGCCTGGACAATGTAAACGAGACACTATCTCTTAATTTTTTTAAAAAAAAAAAGTTATTCCCCAACAATACACACAAAAAAATAAGAAAAGAACATGGATTCATGAATTGATAGTGGCCAAATTATATTGTTGTGTGTATGTACAAATATGTTGTAATGAATCCCACCATCATGTACAAATATAATGCACCAGTAAAAGAAGTAGAAAAGAAAGAAAACTGAATTACTTACAAAGTCTCTCTTTAATCATGTATTAACTTCCTGGATGTTTCTTCTTACACTAAATTTTGTGACATGCAAGAGGGAAAATAATACATTGACTCTTTCCTATCTCATAATTCTTCCTATATTTCAAAAATAGAAATTATTTGAAAAATTTAAAACACTCAGCATTTTCGCTGAACTTGAAGTAATTTAATAATGTGCCAGACATTAATTTGCTCGTAAACACACACATACACATACATACGCACAGGTATACATAAATAAATGCTATGGTTAAGTAACATGTATTTTCATGAGACAGTTAAATAATATAAAATGATCCATACAATGGTTTTAGGTATGAAGTCTTTAAATATACCTGTATTGGATATTCTTAAAAATCTTAGAGCAGTTTTTATATACCTAAATGGAAAATTATTTTCAGGTTAAATCAATTTGTATAAAACTTTCTGTAAAACTTGAAGACTTTTAAAATAACATGAATTCAGTCTCATAAAAATTAAATCTGTTAACCCTTAGTACTGAATGATAGAATACTATAGGCACTCCAAAATGTTTATTTTGCCTTTCAGAATAAATTATTTATTATTTATGATTGTGCTCAGTTTTCAATATCTTAGATGTAATTTACTATTGTTTAATTGGTGGGCATTGTATATAGTAGACTAATATTGCCTGTGACACATCTTTTCTATTTATATGAGTCATATTGTATCTACATTTAAAGATTTCTAAATGTATGTACTTTTATCACAGAAATGATCAGATTCATTGAAAAGAGAATATCAAGAATAAAAATAAACCTTGCTGGGCACAGTGGCACACGCCTATAATCCCAGTGGCTCGGGAGGTTGAGGCAGGAGGATTTTGAGTTCAAAAGCCAGCCTTAGCAATTTAGTTAGGTACTAAGCAACTCAGCAAGATCCTGTCTCTAAATAAAATATAAAAAATGTTGCTTCTGAAGTGTTTCACTAATCAGTGGTTAAGTCCCCCTGGGTTCAGTCCCCAGTAACAACAACAAAAGTAGTGAAACCAGATGATTGAGTAATGTAAAAGCTTAAAATTTAAGACTTTAAAGGTTTTTTTTCCTAATCCTAAGCAAGTTTGTCTACCATTTTTTTTCAAAGAAGGAATGAAAAAAATCTTAAATTATTCTTGTTCCTCAAAGTAAATATTATGGTGATGAAGAGGATGGGTTTTCATAATTACCTTGTCTATCACAGACCAAAAAAAAGTTAAGTGGAGAGTTGCCTTATTCAATCATTGTGTTTTAGTGCCCTTGTGTTTAGTTATTAAGTACTGGTTATGGTTAAATTGAATAAATATTATGTAAGGTGAAGAGAAAGATAGACATGGAATTTAAGTAGAGGGTTCTAATATATTAGCTCTAATGTATCTTATGAGCATTGGTTAGGTCGTAAAAAATATATTACCTTGAATGGTCTATAGTCAACACAGTATTGCAGGATTTTTTTTTGGGGGGTGGGGGCAAGAATATCCCGTTAGCCAGGTGCTGTGGCACATGCCTGTAATCCCAGTGGCTTGGGAGGCTGAAGCAGGAGGATCATGAGTTCAAAGCCAACCTCAGTAACTTAGCAAGGCCCTAAGCAACTCACTAAGACCCTGTCTCTTAATAAAATACAAAAAAGGTTGGGAATGTGTCTCAGTGGGTAAGCACTCCTGAGTTTAAAAAAAGGGTAACAAAAAATCCCTTTATGTTATAAAATGAAGACGAATCTTGAATGTGTTATATTTTAATATATTTTAACATTGTATACATAAATGGCTGTATATTTTTTGTTTTTCAGAGTTGAAGGGCTATCCGGTATATTAATGTCTTATTGATAATGGCAGAACATCCACCACTACTGGATACAACTCAGATTTTAAGTAGTGATATTTCTCTTCTATCTGCCCCTATTGTAAGTGCAGATGGAACACAACAGGTAAGGAAACCAAAGTGTTTATTTCCTTATGGCTAGTACACATCTGTTTCTTCCACACAAGTGCAAAATTTAACACAGAATTAAACTTCACTATAATTGGTTCCTGCTAATTTGTGTTTTGAACTCCAGTTAAAATATTGTTTTTAGAGATGGTAAAATAATGAAACTGTTTTTGAAGTTGCTTCTGAAGTGTTTCACTAATTAATGGTCAAATTTTTCAAGTGTTATTTAGTTGCCACTAAATTTGTTTTTGTTTTCCTTTAGATAAACAATTTACTAATCCTTGTACCTTAATGATTATTCTAAATCATTCCTTCAAGTCATTATGAAATTATGACTTAATGATACAATTAAGTAATGCCTACATTATAACATAATAAAACTTATCTTCTTTTTCTTCCCATTATCTGCCCTTCACCAGATCCTCACCTTCCAAAAGCAAATACACAGTTCCTAAAAAGCTGATATGTTTTCCTAATACAGTACTTTAAAAGTGTAATTCTATGGTTGCACTGACTTATTTCCTCAGTATCCTAAAGGGATGGGAATAATGGGTTTTCATAAGTACCTAGTATGCAATGTGCTGATGTCTAGTTAGGCAATGTGTTTAATTTTCACAGATACTTTATATGCTAGATATTTTAATGTGATAGGTGAGGAAACAAAAACTAAGGATATTACAAATGATAATGAAGAGGAAAAGAAATAGTTTGGGTATTTACTATATCACCGACATCATGTGAATTTTATGATCTTATGTAATTCTTTCAGCAATTCTGTAAGGTACACCTGTTCTTATTTTTGTAAATGAAAGAAAATGAGTTTCAGAAAGGCTAAAACGTAAACAAGATCATACAAAGTTTTTATTCCTTTTACAGATATTGTCTCCTTGGGAAGTTGTTTATTTGTTTAAGTCATAGTTTATTACTTTACAAATTTAGTATCTATTCTGGACTATTTTTTGACAAGATTAGGGGCTACTGTCTTAACTTTGCCATTAAAAAATCATTAGTGGGGGCTGGGGTTGTGGCTCAGCGGTAGAGTGCTCGCCTAGCACATTCGAGGCCCTGGGTTAAATCCTCAGCACCACATAAAAATAAATAAATAAAAATATTGTTTCCAACTAAAAAATAAATATAAAAAAAAATCATTAGTGATTGGCTTGGGTTCTAAATGTTTTCTGTTTGTATAAATGTGACAAAAAAGCATCATGTCCTGGTTTTAATTTTTACATGTGCTCAGCTTTTAGCAACAGCTTCATTTCACTAACTTGCTTTTCATGGTCAAATTTAAGTCTGTTAAGGTTTTTTTTCCCCACACAAAAATAATAGGTGTGGCAGATATTAACTTACTTTTACGAGACTCTTATTTTTTGTTATAATTTTTTGCTTCAGGCCAGTCACTGGTTTCAAGTTGTTGATAGTCTATGAATTGAAAAACACATCTATTAAGCAGCGATTATATTGACATAATTACCATGTTGTATATTCTGTTAAGGAGAAGTACACCAGGCTGAAAAACTATCTTATTGCTCTCAAGACTTCTTTCTCTGATTCCTTTTAAAAAGATAGTCTATTGGCAGAATTTTCTTGAAATTTTGAGGGTACCATGGCTGTCATGTAACTGTAGTGGTGTAGATGGATATAGAGAAAGGATCTGGGAATGGAAGAATCTGCTGGAGTAAAATTTAAAAGATCAAGTGGGTCCAGGAGTTCTATAGGGTAGAGTTTTGGGTAGGGTAAAACAAAGCAAAAAAACACGTTTCAGGAGGTAAATAAAATCCCTGTATTCTAATTATCAGGAAGAAAGCTAAAGATGAGTGGAAAGAGCACTGAATTTAGTTGATAGATTTGATTTAGATGACTTAAGCCAAAATTTTTAACTTATCCCTTGGTGTTTACTTCTCTAAAAAATGGAGGTAATGTGGGCTGGGGTTGTGGCTCAGCAGTTAGATTCTCAGCACCACATAAAAATAAGTAAATAAAACAAGTATTGTGTACAACTACAACTAAAAAAAACAATGGAGGAAATGTCTTCTTAGGGTAGCTGTAGTTATGAGGGTGAAATGAGTCTGAAAGAGCTCAGTAAATGTTTGCTAGATCCAATTGAAGCACTCAAATGTTTTAAAAACTAAAGAAACTATAGATCTGCAGATTTAAGTCAATAGAAATAGTTTGCAGTAGATTAGAAAACTAGAAAAATAATTATGAAGGATGCATACTATACTGTAAATCTGAAAGTGTGAACCAATAGCCATGTAGAATGTATACCAAACTAAACAAAGATAGATAACATTTAGAGGTAGAAATACAATAAGTTTGACAGTTGACATTTCTTTACTTTAACTCAAGAACTTATTGATATGCTGAGTTTGAGTTTGCCTGTAGAGACACAACACTTGGTTGATGCTGGATTAAAACAGTGAACTGAAAAACAATTCCAAATAGAGAAAAGTGTCATGTATAAGAATGATGTTAAAAATTTAGAATAACAGATATTTCACCTCTTATCTTTACTTTCTTGAGAATATTATACTATGTGGAATGATTTCTATTCTATCTCTTAGAATCATATTAATTTTGTTACAGTTGGCTGTTTAAGATTATCTGTCTCACCAGGCTCAGTGGGACATGCCTGTAATCCAAGTGGCTCAGAAGGCTGAGGCAGGAGGATCATGAGTTCAAAGCCAGCCTCAGCAACTTAGTGAGGCCCTAAGCAACTTTATCAACACCCTGTCTCAAAATGTAATATAAAAAGGGCTGGTGTGGTGGCTCAGTGGTTAAGTGTCCCTGGGTTCAATTCCCCAGTACCAAAGGGGGAAAAAATTAACCTTAGATAATTACAGATGATGCTAGTCTGTAATGCCAGCACTTTGGGAGACAGAGGCAAGAGGATCACAAATTTGAGACCAGTTTGGCATCTAAGCCAGATTCTGTCTCAAAAAATAAGTGGTAGAGCAACCCTAGGTTCAATCCCCAGTAGTACAATCAATCAAAAATAAACCTCGGGCTTTTTTTTTTTATCAGAATTCTCTCTATTTCTTTAATCTCTTTACATTATTTTGTAACTTGTTTTATTTGTACCCACAGAATTTTACTTTATGGAGATGACTAAGAGAAACCACAGAGACCAGTACTACTGAAAGATGTTTATTACTTATATTTCCCAAAGAAGGCAGGCAAAGCTACAGAGAAAGCATCAGATTTTGGTCAGGAATTAGAAGTAAGAACTGGAAGAAAGCCTAAGCCAAAACCTTTACTGGGAAAGCCTTCAGGGAATAGAAGGCAGAGTAGAGTAAATAATCTAGGATTGGCTAGTTTTAATAATTCCAAGAGGCTTTAGGGCTATAGAGTGGTTTCTGATTGCCTGTAAATAGCCCTGATTTCAAGCAGGTCATTGGGACTGAAAATTTGGGATTGACAGATAAATGAGAAATATGTTCCAGGCCAGACCCTTGATAAAAATGATCTATTTCTGTGAAGAGGCGGTCTTTCCCAGGCAGATTGAAATGTTTAAGGGGCTCAAAGCTGAGGAAAGAAAGTGTTATTAAGTTTTCAAAACCTGAATTATGGTCTTGTTTTTTTTTTCCAGTTTAAAATTTAATTTTTTTTATTGGTTGTTCAAAACATTACAAAGCTCTTGACATATCATATTTCATACATTAGATTCAAGTAGGTTATGAACTCCCATTTTTACCCCAAATACAGATTGCAGAATCACATCAGTTATACATCCACAATTTTACATAATGCCCTATTAGTAACTGTTGTATTCTACTACCTTTCCTATCCTCTACTATCCGCCCTCCCCTCCCCTCCCATCTTCTCTCTCTACCCCATCTACTGTAATTCATTTCTCTCCTTGTTTATTTTCCCATTTCCCTCACAACCTCTTACATGTAATTTTGTATAGCAATGAGGGTCTCCCTCCATTTCCATGCAATTTCCCTTTTCTCTCCCTTTCCCTCCCACCTCATGTCTCTGTTTAATGTTAATCTTTTCTTCCTGCTCTTCCTCCCTGCTCAGTTTTTAGTTGCTCTCATTATATCAAAGAAGACATTTGTTATTTGTTTTTTAGGGATTGGCTAGCTTCACTAAGCATAATCCGCTTTAGTGCCATCCATTTCCCTGCAAATTCCATGAATTTGTCATTTTTTAGTGCTGTGTAATACTCATGGTGTATAAATGCCACATTTTTTTAATCCATTCATCTATTGAAGGGCATCTGGGTTGGTTCCACAGTCTAGCTATTGTGAATTGTGCTGCTATGAACATCGATGTGGCAGTATCCCTGTAGTACGCTCTTTTAAGGTCTTCAGGGAATAGTCCGAGAAGGGCAATAGCTGGGTCAAATGGTGGTTCCATTCCCAGCTTTCCCAAGAATCTCCATACTGCTTTCCAAATTGGCCGCACCAATTTGCAGTCCCACCAGCAATGTACAAGAGTACCCTTTTCCCCACATCCTCACCAGCACTTGTTGTTGTTTGACTTCCTAATGGCTGGCAATCTTACTGGAGTGAGATGGTATCTTAGGGTGGTTTTGATTTGCATTTCTCTGACTGCTAGAGATGGTGAGCATTTTTTCATGTACTTGTTGATTGATTGTATGTCCTCCTCTGAGAAGTATCTGTTCAGGTCCTTGGCCCATTTGTTGATTGGGTTATTTGTTATATTATTGTCTAATTTTTTGAGTTCTTTGTATACTCTGGATATTAGGGCTCTATCTGAAGTGTGAGGAGTAAAAATTTGTTCCCATGATGTAGGCTCCCTATTTACCTCTCTTATTTTTTTTTCTTGCTGAGAAAAAACTTTTTAGTTTAAGTAAGTCCCATTTGTTGATTCTTGTTATTAACTCTTGTGCTATAAGTGTCCTATTAAGGAATTTGGAGCCCGACCCCACAATATGTAGATCGGAGCCAACTTTTTCTTCTATCAGACGCAGAATCTCTGATTTGATATCAAGCTCCTTGATCCATTTTGAGTTAACTTTTGTGCATGGCGAGAGGAAGGGATTCAGTTTCATTTTGTTGCATATGGATTTCCAGTTTTCCCAACACTATTTGTTGAAGATGCTATCCTTCCTCCATTGTATGCTTTTAGCCCCTTTATCAAATATAAGATAGTTGTAACTTTGTGGATTAGTCTCTGTGTCCTCTATTCTGTACCATTGGTCCACCCGCCTGTTTTGGTACCAGTACCATGCTGTTTTTGTTACAATTGCTCTGTAATATAGTTTGAAATATGGTATCACTGTACCGCCTGATTCACACTTCCTGCTTAGAATTACTTTTGCTATTCTGGGTCTTTTGTTTTTCCATATGAATTTCATGATTGCTTTATCTATTTCTACAAGAAATGCCGTTGGGATTTTGATTGACATTGCATTAAACCTATAGAGAACTTTTGGTAATATCGCCATTTTGATGATGTTAGTTCTGCCTATCCATGAACAGGCTATATTTTTCCATCTTCTAAGATCTTCTTCTACTTCTCTCTTTAGGGTTCTGTAGTTTTCATTGTATAAATCTTTCACCTCTTTTGTTAGGTTGATTCCCAAGTATTTTATTTTTTTTGAGGATATTGTGAATGGAGTGTTTTTCCTCATTTCCATTTCAGAAGTTTTGTCGCTGATATACAGAAATGCCTTTGATTTATGCATGTTGATTTTATATCCTGCCACTTTGCTGAATTCATTTATTAGTTCTAGTAGTTTTTTTGTAGACCCTTTTGGGTCTTCTAGGTATAGAATCATGTCATCCGCAAATAGTGATAATTTAAGTTCTTCTTTTCCTATTTTTATGCCTTTAATTTCTTTCGTCTGTCTAATTGCTCTGGCCAGTGTTTCGAGAACTATAGGTGAATAGAAGTAGTGATAGAGGGCATCCCTGTCTTGTTCCAGATTTTAGAGGGAATGCCTTCAATTTTTCTCCATTCAGAATGATGCTAGTTTTTTCTTATTTATTTTTTCAAAGAACCAACTTTTAGTTTTGTTAATTTTTTCAATAGTTTCTTTTGTTTCAATTTCGTTGATTTCCGCTCTGATTTAATTATTTCTTGCCTTCTGCTATATTTGCTGTTGTTTTGCTCTTGCTTTTCTAGGGCTTTGAGATGAAGTGTGAGCTCATTTATTTGTTGGTTTTTTCTTTTTTTGAGGAATGACCTCCAGGCGATGAATTTCCCTCTTAAAACTGCTTTCATTGTGTCCCATAGATTCCGATATGTTGTGTCTGTATTTTCATTTATCTCTAAGAATTTTTTGATTTCCTCCTTTATGTCTTCTGTAACCCATTGATCATTCAGTAACATATTGTTCATTTTCCATGTGATGTAGGATTTTTCCTTCCTTCTTCTATCATTGATTTCCAGTTTCATTCCATTATGATCAGATAAAATGCATTGTATTATCTCCACCCCTTTATATTTACTGAGGGTTGCCCTGTGGCATAATATCTGGTCTATTTTTGAGAAGGATTCATGTGCTGCTTAGAAAAAAGTATATCCACTTGATGATGGTTGATATATTCTATATATGTCAGTTAAGTCTAGGTTATTAATTGTGATATTGAGTTCTATAGTTTCTTTATTCAACTTTTGTTTGGAGGATCTGTCCAATGGTGAGAGAGGTGTGTTGAAGTCACCCATAATTATTGTGTTGTGGTCTGTTTGATTCTTGAACTTGAGGAGAATTTGTTTTATGAACGTCGCAGCACCATTATTTGGTGCATAAATATTGATAATTGTTATGTCTTGTTGGTGAATGGTTCCTTTTAACAGTATATAATGTCCTTCCTTATCCCTTTTGATTAACTTAGTCTTGAAGTGGATTTTATTCGATATGAGGATGGCCACCCCTGCTTGTTTACGAGGACCGAGTGCGTGGTATATTTTTTCCCAACCTTTCACCTTCAGCCTGTGTATGTCTTTTCCAAACAGATGTATCTCCTGGAGGCAGCATAATGTTGGATTTGTTTTTTTAATCCATGTTACCAGCCTATGTCGCTTTATTGGAGAGTTTAAGCCATTAACATTTAGAGTTACTATTGATATATGTTTTGTACTTCCAGCCATGTTTGATTATTTATCTTTTTTTTTTTAATTTAGTTTGTTTCTCCATGATTAGCTTTCTCCCCGCCCTCTGTCTTTACTGAGGCACTTCCCACTGATGGTTTTGGTTATTGTTTTTCATTTCTTCCTCGTGTAGTGTTTTTGTTGTTTAATGATTATTAAGTAATAGTAGTTCATATTTTCCCCTCACCTCAAAATATGATTATTGCCACCACTGTTTTCTTTGATATTTTAAATTGTCTCCTAAAATCTTCCTGTGCCTGCTCCCATAGATAGGTAGGAATTATGACTGTGACAAATCATAAATCATTGGATTTAAAATTGATTAGCTGTGATGATTCTCAAATAATGCATTTTTTTAAGAACTAAAATACAATTCAACTTCATTAGCATTTACTAAAGTAACCACTCCTAAGATGAACCAGTATAATTTCTGTCCCTAAAGATTTATAATTGTATATGCATATACTCCCTGCCATACCCACATATAATACTGTAAACAAGTATGCACCAGAAGTGCTTAGTATATGATTATATGTGAAAAAAATTTTACTTTTTATAAGATTTCAACATGACTTTGAATTATCCATTATGTTTTTCTCTTGGGGAGCGCCTGAATAAAATACCTGTTCTTTTACTAGTGAGCATCAATCCCAGGTCTCATATATGTTTCTAAACATGTTATTAATCACTACACATTTCTCTGTACAATTCCAAAACTAGCATTTTAAAGCTAAAACAGCTGGTGAACCTGACACATTATTCTTATTATATACAGAAAGGAAATTAGCTACAGAGTACCTGTATACAAAGTATACTCTCTTCCTGGTATGATTTATGGTACTAATTATAAAGATTTGGGGGAAGAAGGAAGATTGGTGCTATGCTTTAAAAGAGGGGAATGCAAGTTAAAACCTCAATAAAGATTTAAATACAAGAAACCTGAGAAAGGTATGGAACAGTGGAATTCCTCATGCACTGCTGGCACAACCATTTTGGGGAGGCGGGTGATCTGGTAATATTTAATAAGGCAAAAAAAGTTTATACCCCAAATTTAGCATATGCTTTTAGATGTATATCTTATAGAATGTTTTTTACATGTATACGAAGGCATGTATACATTCATTGCATCATGTAAGTGTTCCAAAGCAGGGGAATGGATAGATTTTAGAAGATTCATACAATGAAATATTAGAATACTGTATACCAGTATTCCAGTGTATGAATTTATGCTATGGATAAATCTCAAAAACTCAATATTGAGGGGTGGGGTTGTGGCTCAGTGGTAGAGTGTTTGCATGGGTGAGACACTGAGTTGGATCCTCAGCACCACATAAAAATAAGTAAGTAAAATAAATGTATTGTGTTCATATACATCTTAAAATTTTAAAAAAAATCAATATTGAATAAAGTAACAAGTTATTGATATGTAAAGTGTGGTATCACTGATATAAACTAATCAAAACAAACCAAAACAATTAATAGAAAAATAATGTGTTAAGTCAGCTTTCTGTCCCTATGACAAAATAAGGAGGCAAGATTTATTTTGGCTCATGATTTCAGAGGTTTCAGTCCATGGTCACTTGGCTCCATTGTTTCTGAGCCTATGGTAAGGCAGAACATCATGGCAGGGAGCATATGGTAGAGTAAAACTGCTTACCTCAAGGGATTGGGACAAGATGGTCCCTTCAAGGACACTCCTCTGATGATCTAACAACCCCTTCCCACAAATTTCCTCCCAAAACAACCATCAGCTGAGGAGCAAGCCCTCAACATGTGAGCCTTTGGGAAACATCCCAGTTCCAAATGATAACACATATGTATTTATTTGTACTGCAAACAGGTACATTAAGAATATTTTTTAAAGGATGAAAAAGATAATGCTCTAAATTCAGCAAAATTATCTATAAACTTGTGTAGCTCACCTTCAAAACAGCATCATTTGTCAACATAATTCTGAAAAGAATGGATATAATATAATACTTCCTGAGTTTCTGTATATTTGAAATATTTTACAGTAAAAAAGCTAATGACATGAGATTATGCATTATAGACTGGGTATTTGATAAAGGTTTTAAATGTTATGTTCCAAATTTTAGATTTGAGATAATAAGCAATAAGTAGCCAGTCAAGTTAAAAAATAGATAATGAAATGATGAGAATAATCCTTGAGGGAAATTATTCTGGCTAGGAGAACATGTAGCCATGAGACCAGACAGGAATATGCAGTGGCAGTAATGGCAGAAAGTGCTTTCATTTTCATGAAGTTGCAAGCTCAGTACAAGAACCAGGAGTTCAAAGTTGCTATACCCACAATGTATAATCAGTTTCTAATTTTATATTTACTTATAATGACATGAATAATTCATGCTATCTCTGGAAAATAATGACACCTATTATAAATTCTATAGATTCTGAACTTGATCAGTAGAACAAAGAATCTAGCAGAGATTTCCCTAAAATCTTTAGGACCTTCGACATTCACCATTGGTCTGAAATTGTCCAGCCAACAATGGAAACAGAAATGCAGCAAGGAAACAAGCATTGGCCCTGGTCTCTCAGTAATCGGTGATTTTGCAGCCTTTCTTGGACTTGTGTAGAAAAGGCAGTGAAAGGTGTATTATAATAAGGATGGCAAGTCAACTCTTAATCACAAAAAAGCATTCTTCCCACAAACCCAGTTGGCAGCCTAGATATTTCCTTTATTAGGTTTATTCCCTTATCAGAGCCTGCTCCAATTCCACCAATCCCCAATGAAAAGCATTTAGCCAGATGGACCAATTACATGGCTTTCCTTAAAAACATTTATTCTGAGTTGAAGGTACATTCAGAATTGTATATACTGACAAATATGGAAATGAAAATTTTTTATTTTCAGTTTATTACGGATTTAAATACCTCAGCATTCCTTACTAAGTATGTGAAATATGTGTATAAAGTATATTGCATACATTTTGTCCTTAAACAATTCTCATTTTGTAATACAATTTGGTCGGAACCATCAGTATTATGTGGTTAGTTTATGTTCCCTAGTGACCCTTAAAGTAAGCTCTCCTACTTAATATAGAATAATGGTTATCAACTGTCATCCCCGCTGCAGCATATACCACACTCCCATTTGTACCATTGATTGATGGTCGTAATGTCCATTTGGAATTTGAGGATGACTGCCCTTAAGAACACTACCTGAATTGCTGGGATAATAAATCATCCTCTGGTGAATATGCTTCCCCCCACACTCCTGAAAATAATTAGTGTAGAATACAGAAATCTAGCTGAGGAACAAATCGGCCATTTCCTTAGTATATCAGTTTGTTAATTTTAGATTTATTACAAAATGTGAGTGGAACTATTGCTGGCAATGGAGGGCCTGCTGTGAAAATGCAACTTAAGATGTTCATGTGAAGTAAATTCCATTTTCACCTTTCAGAAGAATGGTAGTGTGGAATGTATTACGTGGGGAAAGATGTTATTACAAAGGGATACACTTTGTACAACTATCCGAAGCCTATTGGTTGCTTGTCTTTATCCCTTGGTTCAAGTTGTGCCTTTTGTAGAATACTGGACAAGTTTTTCATCCCTTATGTGACAACCCTCTGAATATTTGAAGTTGTTTGTTGTGCCTCCAGATTAAGATACCCTTAGTTCATTTATTATGCGTTTGTTCAATAAGTATTTAATTGACTCCTTTATAAAAAATTATTCAGGCTAATGGGTAACTACATCTGTAGATGGAATGAAATCTGTTCTAGAATTGATTGGCTTCTCTGTCCATTCCTACATAAAGTAATGCAGATCTTTTTTTTCCCCCATCTTTTTTGGTGCATTACACATAGTGGAGGAATTCATTATTATATATTAGTTCATGTACACAATATAGCAATATATTTTGGCCAATATCATTCCTCAGTATTTGTCCTTCCCCTCTTTTCCTCCCTCCCCTTGGGCCCTTTCTTCTACTGATCTCCCTTCAAAGTCGTGTAGATCTTTTAGAGAATATCAGCTGTAGAAGTGGAATTAAAGGAGGAATCTGGTCTTTTTTTTTTTTTAAGAAAAAGAATGAGTATGATAAAATTAAGATAGAATTTCAAACCTGAAAGGGAATACAGAAAAATAATCTAATTTACATTTTTTACAAATAGAGAAACTAAATAAAGTTCACAGCTAATTACCTTGTCCTAGGTTACACACTGAATGGCAGCATCGAGACCAGAATCTAGATCTTCTGCTCCCTAGTCTCAGTCATTGTGAAGTAAAAAAGGAAATTGAGCTTAAATTCAAAGTTTGGAAACATTTGATTCTAAGTAAATAATAGTTCAGTTGAAACAAATAAAGTAATTTGAAAATGACGGCACCCTAATGAATCCTTTTCAATACTGTCTCCTTGTATTTTTACTAGGACTGTTCATAAAACAGTAACTGAATCCATATGAAGAAATAGAGTATCCTTAAAAGTAACTAGGCAAATATATGTATTTTAATTCTTCTAATTTAAGAGAAATTTTCAGAGAGCAATAATTATACACTGTGTCGATTGACTTATAATGTATAAACATGTAGTTAATAATTGGCTAATGGCACAAAGGATGGAAGAGGGAACAGCTGTAAAGTAACAGTTTTTATATACAGTTGGAATTAGTAGGTACAACATTGTTATAAATTAAGAGGTTAATTGTAATCCTCAAGATATCTACTAAGAAAACAAATTAAAAGAATATAATAAAAACAGAACTCAAGTTAGAACATTAGGCAATGTTTAACATACACACACACAAAAAAAATGTTTAACATACACACACACACACAAAAAGTCAGTAACAGATGAATTGAGAAAAAAGGCATAATATATACAAAAAGCAAATAGAAAAATGGTAGATGTAAATTCTACTTTATCACTAATCATATTAACTACAAGTGGATTAAACATAATAGTGAAAAGACAGTTATTGGCATGAGATAAAAGTCCATGGTCCAACTATGTGCTTTTTCACAAAGTATACACTTTTTAATCAAAGATACAAACCAACTGAAATTAAAGGATGAAAAAACATGTAGATGGGAAAATATACCATGTGAACTATAATCAAAGTAGAAGTGAAGGTCTCTATAATTATAATGAAACTGTATTGAGATCAAAGAAGTAAACTTATAAGTCAAAAAACATTACCAGAGCCATTATTGATTTTATAATGATAAAAGAGTCAGTCTACCTAATAAAAGATCTCCACAAACACCTGAAGTGATAATTGACAGAGTTGAAGGAAGAAATATACAATTAAACAATATAGCTGGAAACTTCAATACTTTGCTTTCAATAATGAATAGAACTAGGGAGAAGGTCAGCAAGGAAAATAGGAAATGTAAACACTGTAAATCTAACAGACATCTATCTGAAGAACATACCACCACCAACAGGAACATATATAATCTTTTCAAGTGCACATGGATCAGTGTTCATGATAATTTTTCGTTGCTGTGACCAAAAGAACAAGAACAATTAGAAGCAGGAAAGTTTTGGGGAGGCTCGCAGTTTTCAGAAGTTCAGTTCATGGTTGGTCATTTCTGTAGCTCTGGGCGGAAGATGAGGCAGAAGGGCATGGCAGAGGAAAGCAGTTCAGGATATGGCAATGAGAAATAGAGCTGTGCTCACCAGGGATTAAATATAAATCCCAAAGTCACTCTCCCAATGACCTACCACCTTCAGCTACACCTTACTTGCCTACAGTTACTGCCCAGTTAATCCATATTAGCAGATTAATCCACTGATAGGTTAAGGTTCTAATAATTCAGTCATTTTACTTACCTCTGGCCATTTTTGCATTGTCTCACAAATAGCTTTTAGGGACACCACATATTCAAACCATAACACTAGACCATAAAACAAACCAACCTCGAGAAATTTTAAAAGCTAGAAATAACACAATCTTTAAACACAATGGCATGAAATTAGAACTCAGTTATGCACAGAAATTAGGGGAAATCACATATATTATAAATTAAACAATATATTCATAAATAACTAATAGGCCAAAGAAGAAATCACAAGAGAAATTAGAATGTACTTTCAGATGAATGGAAACAAAAATATAGCATACAAAACTATAAGTTACAGCTAAAGCACTGCTTAAAGGAAAATTTTTAACTAGGAAAGCCTATGTTTAAAAAAAAAAAAAAAAGATCTCAGATCAATAATCTAACCTTCCACCTGAAACAACTAGAAAGAAAAGAGCAAACTAAATCCAATGAACCTTACCTAAATAAAAGGGATTATTAGAAAATAGTATGAACAGTTGAATGCCAACAAATAGATGCCCTAGATGAATTGGATAAATATCTAGAAAGCCACAAAATAATGAAAACTAAATCCAAAGAAAAAATATAAAATCTGAATATAACTGCAGCAAGTAAAATAATTGAATTTGCATCCCAAAAGTGTCCACCCAAAATCAGACCCAAATGACTTCTCCGTCAAATTCCAACAAACATTAAGGACAAATTAACAAACCTAAACCTGCAAAGCCATCACAGAAAACTACAGATCGATGTCCCGAATGAATATAAACACAAAATTTTCAACAAAATACTAGCAAACCAAATCCAGTAACTTGTAGAGTAATTATACACTTCAGCTAACGTGGGACCTAGTGCAGGAATGTAAAAGTGGTTCCTTAAACATAAAACAACCATTGTACTATACTACATAATAGCAAAAGGACAAAAACCACACATAGTCATCTCACTAGGCTCAGAAGAAATATTTGACTGAACTCAACATCATTTGACTAAAAAAATAAAATAAGGAACAGGGAGAAACTTCAACCATCTGCAAAGCACAAGCATGTGTGCACGTGTGCGCGCGCGCACACACACACACTATATTTAGTTGTGAAAGAGTGAATGCTTTTCCTGTAAGATTAGAATTTAAGACATGGTTGTCCTGCTTTCACTGCTTCTCTTCAACAGTTATACTGGAAATATAGCCAGGGCAAATAAGTAAGTAAAGAAATGAAAGGACTCTAGACTGGAAAATAAAACTCTATTCAAATAAATAAGGAATAAAACTATTCAAAGATAACTTGATCTTGTAAAAAGAAAATCCTAAAGAATCCATTAAAAAACTATAAGAACTAATAAACTCATCATCATTGTAGAATACAAGTTCAATTTCAAAAAATCAATTGTATATCTCTATATACAGACTGTCAACAGTGTAAAAATGAAATTAAGAAAACATTTTCATTTACAAGAGTCAAAAAGAATAAAATAGGAATAAATTTAACAAAATAAGTACAGGATTTATACTCTGAAATCTATAAAACATCATTGGAAGAAATTATGAAACATGGAAAAATATCCCATGATCAAAGATTAGAAGACTTAATGTTAAGATGGCAGTACTCTCCAAAGTGTACATATTCAAATATCACCTACTAAAATCTCAGCTTATTTCTTTGCAGAAATTGATGAGTTGAGCATAAAACTCATATGGAAATGCAAGGCACCCAGAATAACAAAAAGAACATAGTTGGAGGTTCAACATTTCCCAATTTTAAAATTTAACTACAGAGTTAAAGTAATCAAGACATAGCATAGGATAGACAGAGATCACTGGAATAGAATTCATGGTTCAGAAAAAAACTTTACCTTTATGGTCAGTTGATTTTTGACAAAGGTGCTTAGGAGAATCAATGGGGAAAAGAATAATCTTTTCAATAAGTAAAGCTACATAACTCAGTTATCCGCATGTAGAAACATGAAGTCAACTTTACCATCCCATATATAAAATTAACTAAAAAGTGAGTCAGAATCCTAAAAAAGGGGCTAAACTTGAGACTCTAAAAATAGGACATAGAGATACATCTCTATGATTTTGAATTATAGAATGGTTTCTAGATAAGACACCCAAAGTACAAGTAAGAAAAGAAAAATATAGTGTACTTCGTCAAAATTTAATGGTTTTGTGTGACAGAAGACACTACCAAGAAACTGAAGAAATCCCTCAAAATTGGGAGAAAGTGTTTGCAAACCATTATCTGATAATGGGCTTGGTGTGACAGAAGACACTACCAAGAAACTGAAGAAATCCCTCAAAATTGGGAGAAAGGGTTTGCAAACCATTATCTGATAATGGACTTGTGTTCAGTATATATAGACAGCTCTTACAACTCAATGAATAAACAACCCAATTAAAAGGTGGGCAGAGGATTTGAAAAGTTGTTTTTCAAAGTTACTTATATATCCAATAAGCAAATGGAAAGATTCTTAGCAACATTACTCATCAAGGAAATGCTAGGGTGACTAGAATATAAAAGGAGAAAGCCATTTGTGGTGTTGCATGCCTGTAATCCCAGAGACTCAGGAGGCTGAGGAGGAGGATCATAAGTTTGAGATCAGCCTGGGAAACTTAGTGAGATACTGCCTCAAAAAATGAAAAGAGATGAGGATGTAACTTAGTGGTAGAGTGCCCCTGGGTTCAATTCCCAGTATAGTGTAAAGAGAGAGAGAGAGAATAATGTTGGCAAGATTGTTACACTGGTAACTCCGCTTTGTAAAATAATCTGGCAGTTCCTCTATTAAACAGAATTACCGCATGACCCAGCAATTCCATTCATAGGGAAATCAAAACATTCCCATGCCAAAAATAATAATAATAAAGTTATACAGCAGCATTCATAATAGACAAAAAGTGAAAGCATTTCTAATATCCATTTGTAGGCAAATGGATAAACAAAATGTGATCTATCTATACAATGAAATAGTATTCAGCCATAAACTGGCAAGGGAATCCTTCATTATAAGCTACAACCTGGATGAACCTGGGAAACATTATACTAAATGAAAGAAGCCAGGCAAGACAGCCTACAAAGGTTTTTTTGAGTTAATGAAAGTGTTCTAAAATGTGCTGTGGTGTTGGATGTACAACTCTGTATACTAAAAAACCACTGTATTGTACATAAAGATTTTTATCCTATATGTGTTCATGTGATTGTTAAGGATTCATAAATTATTATAAGATTGTTACCCATCTTACTTTGATAAGTGGATTGAAGTTATAAAATCAATTTTAAAATTAAAGCATTAATAGATTATAATTTTTAGATACAGGGGGTTTAATAATAGTAGGGACACTGGCACTGTCTACTTCCTTACATATTTAGCTACATATAGTATATGTTTACTATGAATATATTGACATACTCCAAGATCAGAGAACAAAGATGAAATAACTAGATATATGGCTTTAAAACAAAACACATTTGGAAACAGCATACTCTTAAATTCTTAATTGTTAACTGACGTTGAAAGATCCAGAAGCAGATGCTACTACAGCTCTTTGTTGATTTAGTTGCTATGGTGACCAGATACATTCACATACAATAGGAAGCTTACTGTACATTGGCTAATTTGATAGTGAGGTTGGAGGTTGGTATTGATGAGTATACTGGTAATTGGTTATTCCTTTAACATCCTGCTTTTACATGCGTTTTCACTGGACAGCTCTAATGATATAAGATGTTACCGAAATGGTTTCTAAAGGTTGCCTTATTAGACTAAAGGCAATGTGAAATTCGACTTGCCAATGAAGATTACCTCATTATTTAGTGAACCAGAACAAATTGGAACATCTGGAAGCAGAAACTGTTGAATCTTATAGCAGCCATTGGTAGCTGTGGGAGCAGCAGTTGATTGAGAAAATTAAAGAGGATGCAAGCAACCGTAAGTAAAGTGCTAAGGTTTTAGAAGTGGTTTTACTACGTTTATGATTTAGCACTTCAAACAGATTTTATAATTTGTATCTAAATCTTATGTGTTTATGTGTAAGTAAGATCATGATACATTTTTTTTTTTTAATGTGGACTCTTGTTAGGGAATAAAAACCACAAATTTGCTAGTTTTATAGAGTATTAAAACTATTGAATGTTTACACAATAAAATTTCATTAAATCTATAGTTACTGGGGCTGGACTTGTGGCTGAGTGGTAGAGTTGCCTAGCATGCGGGTTTGATTCTCAGCATCACATATAAGTAAATAAAAAATAAAGGTATATTTTTAAAAATCTGTAGTTACCTATATTGTTAGGGAATGCTGTGGTTTAAATTTTTTAAAAACAACTTTGTATTTAAAACTATTAGAACACTAATACTTTAACATGCAAATTATTTGTGTAAATGAGGTTGTTTTAGCCTATATCTTATATTTATTGCGAAGAAATTATATATGTGTGTATATGTATGTATACATTATTGTTGTTGTTGTTATTATTATTATTATTATTTTGAACTCAGGGGCACTTAATCACTGAGCCATATCCCCAGCCCTTTTTTTGTTTAGAGACAGGGTCTTGCTAAGTTGCTGAGGTAGGGTTTGACCTTATGGTCCTTCTGCCTCAGCCTCCCAAGCTGCTGGGATTACAGGTGTGTGCTACCACGACCAACCAAGATAATTATATTTTGACATTTGCCTTTAGGTTAAAATTTGTAATATCATTGTAGCAGTTGTTTTTCTAGTCTATTTACAATTTTTATAATTTGAGTGTAGAATTTCAGAGTTCATGTATCTATTAAGAATGATCAGTCCAGCTACACTCTGTGAAATTTTTCAAAGAAGATTTTCAAAGCTATATTAGGAAAACTATGACAGATTGCTATAAGACACCTGAAGTAAACAACTATTTTACAGGCACGAATTAAAAATTTAAAAAGTGTTCTCAGTAATTGTGTTTCAGTTTGTTAATATGATTGAAATGCCTGTCTCACTGTATATACTCTTATTTAGATAATTTATTGTGAAGTTCAAAATAACCTAACAATATTTGTCATTCATATAACTTTGTCATAAAACTTTTGAAAGTTCAATAACTTATTTTTAATTACTCCAATAACTTATTTTGATCCAGTCCTATTATGTTGTGAGAGATTTAGTTCTAAATCTCAATATAAAAACTTGCATGATAGTGATCATTATTAATTGATTTTATTATATTGATGAAATTTATGTAAGAAAATTTAATATTCTGTGAAAAAACTGTCAGCATTTAAGATAAACTTTTATTAACAGAAGCATAAATTTTATTTTAAAGATAGTTTATTTTCAAATGTAGGCAGAAATATTTCATGTTAAAGGATTACAGTTATTGTTCAGTACACTCTGTATGAATAGTGAGTTAGTATTTTAAGCTCAGTCCTAAAATGGACAAAATGAACGAGTATAAAAAATGCTTCTATTAAAAATAAAGTAAAACACAACTTTAAGATAATGATATTGTCATTATTCTCTGGGCAATCTTGGTACCTGCAGTTATTTTTGATGTCAATTAATAAAGAACAGTATTAGGATGGTTAGAAAAAAACTTGCAAACCCAAATGACACATGGAAATTCGAATTGACCCTGATATTATGATTATCGTGCAATCTTATAAGTTTCCTTTAAAATAATTTCTTTTTATTTAAAAGGGGAACATTTTAAATAATGACCTTTCAAGAAAACTGACTTTTTAAACTGAAGATTTAATTGTTGCCAACCTTTATTTTATTTATATGTGTGTGTGTGTTGATGTTCAGTGGGATGTGTGGCACTCTTGTGCAGTTAGAACCCTTTTTTATAGGATCAGTAAGTGAATAAAGAAAAGTATCTATTTATAAGCCATTCTGATATAGGCGAGAATAAATCCTTCTTTGTATATGTATAAACATAGAAGTGTGTGCAGGTACATACCTGAATACACTCATATATGCACACGTTGTATATTTGTGTGTATCAGAAATAAATCATTTTCCTACCATTGGCAGAAAATAAATTATTCTACAAAGTTTGGATAATTAATTTGTATTGGTCTAGAAAGAAATATTATTTATTTATTTATTTATTTATTTATTTATTTTAGAGTATATTATGTGTCAGGCTCTGTGCTAATGTCGTACATACAGTGTTTCCTTAATCCTTCAGAAACACTACAGTTTAAGTACTGTTACTTCCATTTTAGGAAAGAAAACTAAAGTTCACAGAGTTTAAATAATTTGCCTAGTAATTGCACATCATAAGTAACTAAGTAAGATTGAGCACAGAATTATCTCACTCAAAATGTATATTCTTTTCGCTCATAATGACTTTATTTCTAAAAAGCAATTACAAAGACAAATGAGCCTAAACAACAACAGAAAGACGCAAGTGTTTTCTAATTATTGCATGTTATACCCTATACTCTTCTGTCTTAACATTGTAACTGTCATGTCTCCCTTACTAATTTACCTTTGTATACCTGAATCCTTAGAGTGCCTAACATGTAGTAAGCTCATTGTCAAATAAATGAATTAAATGAGAGTGGGCAGTTAACTCATCTTGTCTAAATGTTGGCATCAAACATATTCTCAAGTTCATTATCTTTCATAATAAAAACCAAGTTCAAATTCAGTAGTTTTGAGGACTGTGGGAATATGATGTAGCTCAGTGATAGAGTGCTATGCCTAGCATGCATGAAGTCCTGGGTTCAATCCCCAACACCCCCCCCCCCAAAAAAAAATTAATGAGTTCAGTAATTTTCCTTTATTTGATTTACAAACCTTAATCTCTATTTGGACTTAAGCTGAAATATATGACATTATTCAGCTCACAAACAGATTGACAGGATAGTCTATTGCAGCTAACGCTTGATTCAGAATTCTTATAATCAAGTCAATTTAATAGAACTTTAATTTATAAAAAATGCAGACTTGTTTGTGAATTAATAGTATATTCAAATGTAATTAATTTTCCACCTTCATTTCTTAGCAAATTCAGGTGATGAGTTCAAATTTAGACATAGTAAGGTTGTAGTTTCTTAAGCCAAGTAAGAGTAATTAGAAATTAAATTTGGAAGCTTTGGTTGTCCAGAGTACATTGTCTAATACAGACATTAACTACATATGACTATTTAAACTAATTAAAGTTAAGTAAAATTATAAACTCTGTTCCTCATTTTCACTAGTCACATTTCAAGTGCTAAGTAGCCACATGTGACTAGAGGCTATAATAACAGCAAATAAATAAAGAATAATTTCATCATCACAGTTCTATAAGCACCCGTGTTGAAGCCAGAGGAAAAGATTTAGGTCGTTTAGAGATGTACCACTCTGACTAAAAAAATAAGTCTATTGACATCTTACAAAAGGCTTATGTTATACCAGATATGACAACATGTAAATACCTGAATATAGTTAAGTGCTAAGTGTTATTTTTATGGAAGGGTATACAAAATGCCATGGACCTAAGAGTAGAATAATCTAATTCTAGTTTAGAGTGTTGGAGCCTTAAAGGATGAGTAGAATTTACTGAAGAAGAAATTATTTGTTCACAGGCTAAGTTCTCAGCTGGAGCAGTTGAGATACCCCATTCAGCATCAGAAAATTTCAGTTAGAAATCAAGCCCAAATTAATTAATTGATTAATTAATCAAACTGTCGAGCTAGAGAACAGTAAGTCAGTCACAGACCAAGAAATGAAGGTGAAACTATTGACCATTGTAACACTAGATTGAAAGGAAGAGACAGATGGATAGCTGAAAAGCTAAAATATCAGTAGGGAAAAATATAGAAAGTAAGGGGAATTGCAGATACTGGGCGAATTCAGGGGAAATCTCATAATTTTGTATTCCTGAAATATTCTATCTTGTAAATTGGTAGGGTAGGGAAAACGCCTTAAAGTGTCAGATGTACATTGATAAAATGATTTGCTCATACAGTATTTACAGTAACAGTTAACATGTATGTGGGTAATGCTTACTGTACACCAGTCACTGTCCTAAACACTTGACATACATTAACTCATTTAAGCATCACATCAACCCTATGAGTACTGAGTTAATTTTATGGTCTTCACCAAGGATTAAAGGAATGAATGGTTTAGTTTAGCTAATCATTGCTAAAGGGTGTGTTATCAGCTGTTCAAGGATACAGACCCAAAGGATTTTTCCCTTATTGTTTTCAACTGCATTGGGAAACAGTTGGCATAAAAAAGCAGTTAGATAGGAGGGGTTAAAAGGATTAGGCATTCCAGATGTTTATGTGCTTTCTGTAATGGGTTGTTACTGTTAGGGGCTGAATTGTCCTCACCGCCTCCCCCAAATTCGTATTTTGAAGTCTTCTCCTTAGTACTTCAGACTGTGACTGTATTTGGAGATAGGGTTTTTAAATCTGAAACTAAATTAAAAGGTTGTTAGGGAGAGTCCTAATGTAATACAACTAGTGTCCTTATAACAAGAGGAAATTAGGACAGACACATGCCAGAGGTAAGAACATGTAAAGACACAGAAGGAAACCAGGGACGGGTTATGGGGGAGGAGGCCCTGTCAAGACCTTGATCCCCCAGAATTTTAAGAATATGAATTTCTATTGTTCTTTGTTACTACAACCCTAGCAAACTAGTATAATGACCAAGATCATTCATTTCTAAACACTGGAAATATGAATATATATTTTTGAATTCTGGATGGATTTTCTTGTTCTGATTAACCATCTGCTGACTTTCAGTAACTGTTTACTTTATTCTCTTCAGACTTAACTTAATGTCAGTGACGAATATAAGTTGTATATCCTTTGAATGGGCGTTTTTGGTTTCATAGATCATATTCTATAAAAATATAGCTGTCATTTTTAGGAGCCAATACATGATTAAATATTTTATAATTAGGTAAATATCTTAATAAATAATTTCAGTTGTTAAGAGTGGTTTTGAAACAAACTTTTTCTAAGTCAAAAAGTTAAAATTTTGTTGACCATATAGAGTATATTACTTAAAACAATTTATTTTTTTCATTTTTTTCTTTTAGAGATTCTAAAATTTTTGCACTAACTTTACAATGTTTCTTAAGTCTTTTAGGAAAATAAAAAGTAGTGATATTTTCTAGAGCAATAAATAATAGCATGATTTCTCTGATTGGCATCTGCAATTTAAGAAAAATTATATTTAAAAACTCTCTTTTTTTTGGGGGGGTGACTCAGATTAGGGGAGAAACACCAGGCTCTTCACCCTTAAGAAAGGAACCTAAATACATGTACAGACTTAAATGGTTCTGTGGGACAGATGTAATGTGTTTGTTTTTCTCATTCTCATTTTACTTAAAGAAGTTAGACTTTAAGTAAAAGGGAAGCAAGGATTAAGGAATGATCATTGGAATGTAAAAGAATATTTTCAAGATCATATTTAGTAGTAATTAGCAGCAGTTGAAATTAGATAATAAGGTATAATTTATACCCAGCTGATAATGTTTTTAAAATATTCACTCATAATTCTGTTTCCTTTAAAATACATGCAAATGTTGTTAATAAATGATTATACCTTGACATTTGAATAAATTTTATTTGTATAGAAAAGGATGAATAACTAAATTTTAGCACCTTTATTCATAGTTCAAATTCCACATTGGTACCCAAATCCTACATTTTTTTAATTCTTTTTTTTTAATATTTATTTTTTAGTTGGATACAATGTCTTCATTTATTTTTATGTGGTACTGTGGATCGAACCCAGAGCCTCGCATATGCTAGGCGAGCACTCTACCACTGAGCCACAACCCCAGCCCCAATCCTATAGTTTTCGTTATAAATATTCATTTGGATTTGCCTCACTTGAAGTGCCTGATTGATGTAAATTGAATTTTAAGTTTAATGCACTGGAGGAGTATAAGAAAAAAGCTTGTTGAATCATTTTATAAAATGAGGTAACCTTTTGACTAATACCAGTAATTACCTTTTAGTTTACTTTAAAAAAAATAAATCTGGATTGGACTAAGTAATATCTCTTATTTATCTCTTACTTTCCCCAAAATGTACAGTCAGTTTGTTTAACGGTTTTTGCCAAATCTCTGCTATCTATGCCCTCTTGTATTACTGTTTTTTTTCTTACTCCAGGATCATCATTTTCTGTTCTGCTTTTTCAAAACTTTATTTTTGTATCCCAAAATGAACAATTTTTTTTTTTGGTTATCTTATAATTAGTTTCTTTCACTCTCTTCCATAATTCTGGAAGCCATTATCAGTATCTTTTTATTATTTATTAAAGAATTTAGGAAGTATTAAATTTTAGTTGTATTTTTCTAGATTTTTGTAGTCTTCATTGGTGTGTCTACTGGGCATATTTATGGCTTTACTTAGTGACATTTTCATTACCCTTTTTGTGTTTAACATTTTTATATTCATATACAATACATATTTCCATATTTTACCAATTAAAAGTCTACATAATATGGCATTGTTTTTTAATTAATTTATTTGTTCTAATCAATTATACATGACAGCAGAATGCTCTTCCGTTCATTGTACTCAAATAGAGCACTATTTTTGACTTCTGGTTGTACCCAAAGTAGAGTCACACAATTCATGCAGTCAAACATGTACCTAGGGTAATGATGTCCATCTCATTCCACCATCTTTCCTACCCTCATCACCCACCTTTGCCCTTTTCTCCACTCATTCCATCCCCCCCATTATGGATTAGCATCCACTTATCAGAGAAAACATTCGGCCTTTGGTTTTGGTGGGGATTGGCTTATTTCATTTAGCATAATATTCTCTGTTTACCTGCAAATGCCATAATTTTATTCTCTTTTATTGCTGAATAATATTCCATTGGGTGTGTGTGTATATATATATATATATACACCAGTGTCTATCCATTCTAAATGGCATTATTTACAGTCACCATAAATGTTAATCTGCCCTTTAGAGATAGTCACCTTATACAAAACAAGTTTTAAGCCTATGTTTGTCTATTACTCAAGAAATAATGTTAGTGAATATTTACGTTCAGAATGTACTTAAAATGTTCTTTAACTTTACATATCTCTGTTCAAATGATTGAAGGAATTATTGGTATATATTCAGATAATTGTTTTTATTATTTGTCTAATCACTAAAACCATACAGAAGTTCTCAGCATTTGCAGTAATGGATGGCAAAGACAAACTGCTAGGCTGATTGATGTTTTGCACTAATAGTGAAAGGTCTCAAACAGATCTGTTTCTACAGATTTTAAAAAGCGGGGGCCGGGGGGAATAGAGAAACATGAAGAACTTTTACAAATAGTGTAATGGAACTATCATGTTTGAATTCTGATTCTTTAAGTAGTTTGGGTTAGAAGATCAGGAGTGCATTTGAGATAGTAGACTTAAGAACATGATTATTTCTGTGAAATTTGAAGATCTTAAGAATTAGTTTTAAAAGTCTAATAAGTACCACAGAATCATTTCATTATATTGTATTTGTAAAATATTACCCCATATGCTAATATAGAAACATCAGTGAAATAGGTCATGAAATGATGGAGAATTGACCAGAGTTTCTCACTTGTCACATTTCTGAGAGTTAGTTTGTTTACAAGATTTTCTGGTCATTGAATAAGGTAATATATATTAAGATGCTGTACTAACTTTTGTATAATTATGCTGGATATAGATTTTTTGACATATTTTGTCTCAGGTTAAATAATCATTTGTAGTTCTCCCCTTTCTCTTCTCCGTTCATCACGTTGTACTATTATTTGTAATGAAATTATGAAAATTTCTGCATTTGTGGCAGATAAATGTAAAGTGGCATTAAAATCCAGATAGTTAAAAATATGAATTCTACATTTTGGAACTGGACAAACATCTGTTGATTATTTACTGGGAAATCTGAGTGGCTTAGGATTTAGGCAGGAACCTTTATTTGGAAGTAGCCCTCCTTTGATCTGTGATGCTAACAACAGTGAAGTGATCCTCAACCATGATCTATATATGTTAGTTCTTCTGACTACACATTTTCAATTTAGTCTTTTGGAAATAACTACCTCATTGGTATTGGTGACATACCTTGAATCTTAAAACTCTCTCTGCCATACCAGGTAATTTTATCTGTTTTGTCTCCTACTTTGTCCCAATTATCTAGAAATAAGCCCCATGTGTATTAAGACTTCAGAAAATGTATGCTGAATGAATTCCATATACCTCCCAGTCCTCATTGTTCAGCTGCTTATTCATGGAACAAAGGTTTATTAACCTTGGCTCTTAGAATATAGTTTGTTTTAGTTTGTTGTTTTGTTTTGGCAGCACCTTGTAAACCCAGGGGCACTCTATCACTGAGCTACATCCCCAGCCTTTTTTATTTTTTATTTTGAGATATAGTCTCACTAAATTACCCTGGCTGGTCTTGAACTTGAGATCTTCCTGTCTTAGCCTCCCTAGTTACTGGGATTAACAAGTTCAAGGTGTTTGCTTTTATTCTACTGAATAGTAACTGCTCAGTATAAAACTAACCAAATAATTGCACAAAGTAATTTTAAATAGTAATAAGTACTAGGTAAAAAAATAAAATATATCAATATGTTAAAAGTATGTAGTAGATGTATACCTTATAATTTGGGCAGTGAGGGAAGTCTCTTTGAGGAGTGTTATTTGAGATAGCAGAATATTGATAAGGAGCCAGCCTTGTGAAGATCTGGGAGAAGAATCATAATTTTAATATTGTCTAAATAAAACTTGCATAGAGAGATATTTATAAAATTCATTTTAAAACTGTTTCCTTGCCCCAAATTGTCCAAGGTTTGTGACTTTTGGAAGACAAAAGAGGTGACTACGTTTTTTCACTTGCATTTTTTTCTCTTAGTTATCTTTGATTACTCGTGGTTCTTTGATAACTGTGACAACTGTTAAAACTATTTTATAATTCAATATTTCTCTGTTGTCTGTTTCATTATTTCTGCTCTTATTTTTGTTTCATTTTACTTTCTTTGGATTAGCACTATTATCAATAAGTTAGAACTTAATATATTAATTTTCCATCTTTTCTGGTGTAAGTATTTAAAGGTCTTTTGTTATGGGTGCAGTGGATCTGTAATCCCAGTGGCTTAGGAGACTGAGGCAAGAGGATCGGAAGTTCAAAGCCAACCTCAGCAATTTAGTGAGGCCGTAAGCAACTCTGTCTCCAACTTAATATAAAAATGGGCTAGGGATGTGGCTCAGTAGTTAAGGCCTCTGGATTCAATTCCCAGTACTAAATAAATAAATAAATTTCTTTGTTTTTTTTTTTTGTTTGTTTGTTTGTTTTGTTTTTTTTTGATGAATACAATTCTGTCTACATCCTATGTATTTTATAGTGTTTTGGTTACCATTTGTTTTGTTTCTTTTCTGGTTTTCATTTAAATTTATCCCTGATCCATGAATTATTGAAACTTTAAGATTTATAAACATTTTTAAGCTTTTTAAAATTTATTGACTTCTAACTTAAAAGTATGTTATATGTGTAAGTATGTTATATGCATACTTATACATAACTTAAGTATGCAAATAACAATTTAATGCTGATGTCTTTGAATGGATTTCAAGAATGGATGGCTTGGGCTGGGGGTGTAGCTCAGTGGTAGAGCACTTGCCTAGCATGTGTGAGGCACTAGGTTCAATACTCTGCACCACATATAAATAGATAAATAAAAGTATGGTGTCCATCTACAACTAAAAAATATATTTAAAAAAAAAAAGAATGATGGCTCTTTTTGAGCCATCAAAAAATGATGTAACTTCACTGAAAAGAATGCATATATTTTAATTGTTGGCAATTATTTTTCCATGGCCATTAGATCAAGCTTATTGTGTTGTTCACATATTCTATATCTCAATTTTTTTCTGCTTGTTCTGTTAATCAGTGAAATGTGTATTAAAATAACCTACCATAGGGTTGGTGTTGTAGCTCTGTGATAGACCTCTGCCTAGCATGCTCAAGGCCCTGTGTTCAATCTTGGGGTTGTCGGGGGTAGGGGAGGAAAGAGAACCATAAAACCACAATAGTGTGTTTGTAATTTTCTCCCTGTAATAGTTTTTTAAATCCAATTTGATTTCCTATCTTTTTTTAAAATAGGCAAACTTAGTCCATTTGGGTTTTTTTGGTATCTTTTTCGGGGGTAGGGGGTAGTACTAGGAATTGAACTCAGGGCAATCAACCACTGAGACACATCTCCAGCCCTATTTTATATTTTATTTAGAGACAGGATCTCCCTGAGTTGCTAAGCACTTCACCATTGCTGAGGCTGGCTTTGAACTCTTGATCCTCCTGACTTAGCCTCCCAAGCCACTGGGATTACAGGTGTACACCACTGCATCCAGCTAGTATCTTTTGATTTGTATCTGACAACATATTTTTTTCTGTTTACTTTCCTGTGCTAAATTTTTCCTTTTTGGTTCTCTCATGGTAAGGGTCTTTTCAATTTTTGCCCAAAATATTTTTATTTTACTCTTTTTTAATGCTAGAGTTAAAATTATACATTTCATTAATTCTGGTGAAGTTGATAGCTATTTCTTCTAAAAATCTTTGCACATTTTATTTTACTGTTTTAGAAGAGAAATTTGCTGTTCTAATTGCTTTTCCTTTATAAAAGTAATGGATTTTTTTTCTTGGTATGCTTTTTTAATTTTTATTTTGGTGCTTGTCCTATTTTTATAGTTTAGATAACAGTTGTCCCCCAGGGCTCACATGAAATGCAAGTAAATTTAGAAGTGAAATTTAAACTTTCATTGTCTTTATATGGAAACTTCATTATCTCATTTCTCAGGAGTGAAATCCTCTATTTATTTTGTTTTATGGTAGACTAATTCCTCACGCTTTCTATTTGGAGATAGCATGTTCATCATTACATGAACCTTATCTGTGGCAATTCTCAGCAGCCTGGTTTAAGGGTGTATCCCTCCAAAGATATTCATACTTGCTTTTGCCAGGTACTCAGGCTTTATTAGTCATAATCTAATTTGGGGATTACCCTTTTAGTTTGGGGTTCGAGATTATGTAACAAATGTAGATTTGATCCCCACATTTATTTCAAGATAAGTCATTGATCTTGAACTCTTGAGACTTTTTTGCCCGAGCCAAGGCATAGCCATAGCATCTTCCTTATCTTTTTATGCTATATGGGTAGAAGAGTTCAGATTTATTCTTTCATTGGGTGTGTAGTCTTTAGGGAAGCTGGCTTTATAGGGAACATGTTAATGTAAACTCACTGCCTTGCTTAAAATCATTGGTCTTATTGCCTAGTCCTTAACTGCTTTTGAAATATAGTCCTTTTGGTTACCAATACCATCTGCACCCTTCTTGTGCCAAATAAATTCTCAGCTTCTACTTGTTGCTCTTATTTTTCATTTTCTCTTTATCATTAACTCTTTTTTACAAAAAATATATTTTTATAAATCTTATATTTTGTTCTTTTTGTGAGGTGGAATGATTTTTATAATACTTAGTATTCATGTTCCCCACTAATAGTCTCCAAATAGCTTGCTCACATATGTCCTAACATTTTAATGAATTTTCTACTTCATTTAGTATACTGATAGATTTTGTTGTTGTTGTTGTTGTTAGATGCAATACCTTTATTTATCTTTATTTTGTGTGTGTGGTGCTGAGGATCCAACCCAGTGCCTCTCACGTACTAGGCAAGCGCTCTACTGCTGAGCCACAACCCCAGCCCCTACAAATAGATTTTTTAATAACAAAATTTTTGTTCTTTACCAATACCAAACTGAGCATATATGACATCTTGGCTTTCAAGACTTTAAACCTTATTGAAAATCTGGTGACTAATTTTATTCTATTTTGTTTTAGTTAACTATCACACTTACTGATTAAGCAATTCTCTCCTCTGCAAAATAAAAAGAAACCTGGAGTTTTGGTAAAATAATATTCTTTCCAAATTTAAATGTTATAGGCATAAAAGTCTTATGTGAAGCCCCAAACCCCAGTACCTCAGAAGGTGACTCTATTTAGAAACATCACTACAAACACACTTCCTGATGTTACATTACATAACTTGAGGTTTTTTTTGTTTTATTGCCAATTGTTCCCATTGGAATATAAACTCCACAAGGCATAGATTCTGCTGATTTTGTTCACTTTTGTATTAACCTAGAACAAGATATGGTACATTATTGGAATTCAACTCTAATCTTGAAAAAGGTGATTAGAATGAGTTCATAGGGGTGGAACCTAACCCAGTCTAACCAGTGTCCTTATAAGACCTGGAAATTTGGACTGGATTTGGGGGCTGGAAATCTTGGGTAGTTTAGAGAGACACCAAAGATATCAGGGCACAGAAGAAAAGCCCATGTAAGTGGTGCTGGCCATCTATAAGCCAAGTAGAGAGGGCACAGAAAAAACAAACCTGCCAACCCCTTGATCTTGTATTCTATCCTATAGAACTGTGAGAGAATAATTATATAATAATTTCTCTACATAAAAACCCTTGGTGTAGCAAAACAAATTTTTATTTAAAATAAATAAATAAATAAATTTCCTTGACACTAAGAACTTGCAAATCAGTACAAGAAAGTCAAACAACTCAACTGAAAAACAAGGACAATAATGTAGTTTCTGAAAACAGAAATATGTTCAAATGAATTGGGGTATATATACTGCTGTTAAGCATTATTTGAGTTAAAAAAAAATTCACCAAACTTCTCAATTCCTTGTTCAATTTTTCTGTCAGTGTGTAACAAGCCAACTCAAACCCTAATGCCTTCAATTCAACAAGCATTTAATTTGCTCATTTCTGCTTTCTGGTCAGGGCTCACTGGGCGTTTTTTCCACTGGTCTTTACTATAGGCACTCATGGACTTCCAGTTTCCTATATATTCAGATGGGGCTGGAAATCTTGGGTAGTTTAGGAATCCAGGAAGGAATTAATTCAGTAGTCACAAGGCCCAGTATCTTAAATACCTGGGAAAACCAAGTTGTATGATCAAGCCCAGAGTCAGTATTGAGGACGACACAAGATGTAATGCTAGGAGTTGGATGGTTCACTGGAGTCCATCACTACAAACACACTTCCTGATGTTACATTACATAACTTGAGTTTCTTTTTGTTTTATCGCCAGTTGTTCCCATTGGAATATAAACTCCATAAGGCATGGATTTTGCTGATTTTGTTCACTTCTGTATTAGCCCAGAACAAGATATGGTACATTATTGGAATTCAATAAATTTTCTTGGATGAATATGTCCAGTAAACCTAGCTAGCTTGTGTAAAATAAAATGGTATATATTAGGGGAGGCATGTATTTCTGTGTACATAATAAATTTCTGGAACGATAAATATTTTATTAACTAGGAACTGTACTCCAGAGAATAAGGGGGCATTTGATTTACATTATTTATTCCCATAATGTATCACAATTTATAATGTAGAAAATATATAGTAAGATATGAGAAGCATTTTAATTTTTGTAATTTTTTAAAAATTTATAATACTAAAATTAGAGGACTAAGGCCAGTAAACTTGGAAAAATTATTTTAGTGTGTCTCGCCAGTATAATAATATTTTATTGAATATACAGTTAAGTACTACACAGTACATTGAGTATCTCAATAACAAGATTCTTTGTTGGTTTTTTGTTTGTTTGTGTTTATTCTGGAGAGGTGTGCTGGGGATTGAACCCAATGTACTTTATCACTAAACTACATCCCTCAGGTAACATCCTTCAGTAATTTACTACCACTGTCAAATTCTAAACTATGAGGAAAGAAGTGGATAAGGTAGTATTTAAAATTTTTTAAAATAACTATTGATTTGTTGATTGCTAAAATGTGTTGGAAATAATAGCAAAAATTAAAATTCTTCAGTTCACTTTGAATTTTTTAAAAAAATTCTTAGAATAACAGAGGAAATCAAGAACAAAACTGCAATAAAATCTAAAAAATAATAATTAAAGTACTCTCTGTGGTTACACTGAGTGAAGTAAAATTTAGTCTTAAACACACGTATTACTAAAAGGAGAATGAAAGAGTTTTCAGCTGAATAGGTTAGAAAACAACAAAATGAGCCTAAGGAAAATGTAAGAAAGGAAATAGTAAACTTTAAAAGTAAAAATGATGTTTTAAAAGAAAGCTACCTAGCTGACTGCTTTACCCTCCTAATATATCTTCATACACTCAGCCGCTATGCTGTGGCAGATTATTTCTTCATGACACTATGCCTGTATAAATAAAATTCTTCAGATTGTCCTTAAAATGACTCACAAGACTCTTCATAACCTGTGACTCACAAGACTCTTCATAACCTGACTCCCATCTACTCTTCCTTTATTTCTTACCTTGCCTTTTTGTTCTGCCATACCACTGTCCCCTATCCCCTGTTCCAACCTATAAAGCTACAGAACTTCCTTTGGTTTAGTGAACACGATAAACTTTTTGTGACTTTCCAATCCTTGAGTTTTGCACATATTCATTCTTCCATGGGCCTGAAAGGCCTTCCCACTGTTTTGCCTGGCTAATTATTATTCAGTATTCAGGACTCTGCTTAAATTCTATATTCTCTATAAATCTATAATACATGTATATGCACATATATTTGATAGTCTCATGTGCTCTGATATTCTCACCAGTCAGTATCAAAGAAATATTTAAATAAGAAGATCAGAAATCTAAAATTACATTGCTTAAAATTATTAAACACTTTTCCAAAACTACTTTTGCCAGAATAAATGAGTCTAGAAGAGTATACTGTGTGCTAAAAGAAGTATCTTAAATTTAGCAAATGATATGGGTTAACAGATATAATATTGGGGAAAACAAATATCTTTGAATCTTCTCAAGATGAATTTTAGGTACATCAAAGAATTAAATATGAACATTTAAATTATTCAAAAGCTAGAAGAAAATAGAAACTAATACTTGTCAAACCTATAGATTCATATTATATATTGTGTACATGCACAAATATGTAGTAACATATTCCACTATTATGTATAATTATAAGGCACCAATTTTAAAAAGTTTTTTTAAACATTTTTGACATTGTCAAAATGTTTATATTGTATATGGAAATACAATATAAGCCACAAAAAAATTAAATTTTTAAATAACCACCTTAAAAAATTAATAGAGGCAAAATTGTAATGTTTTATTTAACCCAGTATGTCCAGAATATTATTTCAATACATAATCAATATAAAAATTATTAATTAGCTATTTTACATTATTGGATGTTTTGTACTAAAAGCCTTTGAAATCGGTTGTTTATTTCACACTTAGAGCACATCTCAGTTCATACAAGCCACATTTCAAGTGCTTGGTAGCCAGTTATGGATAGTGGCTGCTATTAATGGACAGAGTGGCTGTAGAAGAAATTAAATAGAGAAGAAATAGAAGATATCATAAAGAAAAAAAAATGGTAACATTGACTGTAGGAAAATAAACAATTCTAATGAAGTAAAAGGAGAAAATATTTGTAGCATAACACAGTGTAGTATTCTTATTCTTAATATGCAAAAAATTCAGACAAGTCATTGAGAACTTCTAAAGGCCCAGAAAATAAATGATAATGACATAAATAGGCAGTTTACAAAAGAGGATAAAACATAGCAATAATAAAGAAGTACAAATTTGACTGGATACATTGCTCAATTGTAGAATGCTTGCTTAGCATGTGTGAGGCCCTGGGTTCAGTTTCACTGTGGGTCTAGTGGGGGGTGGGGTGAAGCCTAATTAAAACAATAGTAATATTTTATTTTTATTTGTCAAAGCAGGAGAGATTATAGAACTATAATTTTCAGGATTACACAGAAAGCAGTAAAAGGGTGTTCTTATAGTCTATGAGAGGTACTATAAAGTAGTAAAACCCTTTTAAAGGGCAGTTTAGCAGCAGGCACCAGAATTCCTTTTCTGGGAATCATAAGGAAGCAATACTAATCATAGCAGAAAACTGCATAACAAAATGCTCACTTTGGCATTGTTTATAATAATGAAAAAAATAAAAACTACATAAATTCCTTACATTAAAAAGAGTGGGTAAGGGGCTGGGGTTGTGGCTCAGCGGTAGAGCACCTGCCTAGTATGTGCAAGGCCCTGGGTTCGATCCTCAGCACCACATAATAATAAATAAATAAAATAAAGATATTGTGTCCAACTACAACTAAAAAATAAATGTAAAAATAAAAGAGTGGTTAAGTAGTTTATAGTTTAGTCATTTAATTATATACATTGCATAAAATAACATGGAAGTCTTTTTAAAAATATTTTTAGTTATACATGGACACAATATCTTTATTTTGTTTATTTTTATGTGGTGCCGAGGATCAAACCCAGTGCCTCACACATGCAAGGCAAGTGTTCTGCCACTGAGCCACAACTCCAGCCCTCATGGAAGCCTTTTGTATAATAACAAACTCAAAAAAGATACAGAATTAAATATAAAATTTAGTGCTGCACAATTCTGTGCAGCATAAGACTTAAAATTTTTTTTAGAATATTGTTTGTCTTGGGATAGAAAAGCTTTAGACTTCTTTCTTCCCAGTTTTCTGTTTTTCTCAGTTTTTAAATGTCATAAAATTAGACTGTATTTTATCTTCTTGATATGGAAAAAAACTACTTAAAATGGTGGGATTAATTTAACACATTCTCAGCCATACCTTAATATGTACAGTTCAAGTGTGCTCAACTCATGCTCTACCAAATCAATTTATACTTCAGAAAAGTACAATACTTAGCTAATGATGAATTCCCATAAATAATCAAATACTTGGGATTTGACTCCGCATCTTTGTTTCTAAGTAATGTTTCTTGACCTTCTAATAAAAATTTGCCTCTATTTTCTTTTTCTGTTTCCTTTACTTCTGGCCTATGTCTGGCTTCTAGAAAAAGTGAAATAATAGTTTTTTTTTTTTAACAAACCAGCATTGTAAATGTGTAATTTCCATTTTCCTTCCCAGTGTCCTAAGGTTAAATAGCTTACATCTGCAGCATTTAGTATTTTTATGTACTGCTTTGCTCTTACTATTTTGATTAATACTTTCCCCCCTCGTTTTAAGGTTATTCTGGTACAAGTAAATCCTGGGGAAGCATTTACAATAAGAAGAGAAGATGGACAGTTTCAGTGCATTACAGGTAAGAATGGCAATTTATTACCATTTGTGACCAAAAAAAATTGGTGATACAAAATAGTATATATGTTTATGGTTTCTTCCTTTATTTCTCATTACCACCATACGAAAGTACAATTCTGTTTTATGTAACTATTGCCATAATATCCTAACTAAACTCTTTGCCATGGTTTCTTGATTAATCTTTCTGTATTTTATTGTTCATATTACTTCCCTACTTAGAAATCTTCAGTGACTCTAGTCCAGATTCCTTAGTCTTTCAAAAAGATAACTGCAATTTTCTAGTCTTGTTCCCACTTCGATTCCAACATTGCTTCCCTTTAATCTTTTCTAAGTTATCTTAATTACTGTCTTTCAAACCTGTCTTGTGCTGTCAGTAATATTTTTTTTTAATCTAGAATTCATCCTCTATAACCACTATTCCAGCCTGTACAAATCCTACTGCTTTAAGACTGAACTTAGTTCTTACCTTTAAGAAGATTTTTGTAATCTTCCTTTAGTGAGCATCCTCTTAGCATTTTGGGGCAGGGTAATTCTTTTCTGTGGAGGGCTATCCTGTGAATTGTAGAATGTTTAGCAGAATTCCTCACCACTTTTCATGAGCCACTTCTCCTTACCCCTATTTAGACAAACAGAAATGTCTCCAGACATCAACAAATACACTTGGGTAGCAAAATTGTCCCCAGTTGATGCAAATCACTTTCATTTGTAAAGATGAAAGCAATAAAAAATTTAGTGGCTAAGATGGGTCCCCAATCCAAAAGTATCCTTATGAAAAGGGGACATTAGACATACATGTAGGAACAGTGCCCTGTGAAGATAAAGGCAGAGATCTACAAGCCAAGAAATGGCAAAGATCACCAGGAAACCATCATAAGGTAGGAGAGAGGCTTGGAACAGAATCTACCTTATATCCATCAGAAAAAAACAACCTTCCCAACACCCTATTATTTCATTTCTAGGCTCCAAATCTGTGAGACAATAAATTTCTGTTGTTCTAAGTGAAAAACAAAATAAAAGTCACTGGCTGTGGAACCTGAATTTAAATCTCAACTCTACCTCATACTAGCTATATGATCTTGCTCATGTTACTTAACTTCTATAAATATTTTTCTTCTCAATAAAATTGCCATCCCAATCAAGAACAGTATATCTAATAGGATAATTGTGAGGGTTAATTAATACACATACAGTGTACTCAGACATGGCACAAATAAGGTACTCAATAAATGGTGGTGGTGGTGCTAATAGAAAATGACCTCCATCTCCTCTGAAATCCTGTAATACCAATGACTGTGCCATTAATTTATCAAATAACTGTGCTATTTTATAGTAGTTCTAGTTTTTTTTTCTTTTAACTATTTAAATTTTGTATTATTTGATATAAAAATTTTATTCAGTTTCTCCAACTATGGTCTAAGCACTGAGAGCAAATAACATCTCATATTTCTTTTTATTCCTTTGAACCTAATAGTTTATTTAATTTAAAAAGAGTTCATTAGAGGTAGGGTGAACATATACTTTACTATCATCCAAATTGGAATACTTCTGAAAATGAAAGAACTTTTGTAAGTACTTCATGACTAGTATGAACCAAGACTTATGGTATTCCCCTCTCCCCCATTTTACCAAAGCTATAAATAGCATACACTTCATTACCTAAATGAAAATAAGCCCATCTTTAACTATGTGTTTCATAGAATGTAAGTTTCTAATAGATTTATTTTATATCTTTTTCAAATTGTTTTCAATAAATATTGTTTATATTGGAAACATTTTAATAAATATAGCATTGATCTTTTCAAGCACATTGGCAAGCTGAGTATGGTGGCACAAACCTAATTTATAATGTGCAGGCAGTACTAATAGTATCCTAATGTTAGGAACTAACCATCACGTTAAAACACTTTTATACAGGGACACATTTCTCTGCTTCACTGGAAAATAGAAGTTCCTCTATATGATAGATTTTAAGGATGGAAACTGAAGATTAGTGAATAGAATTTTTTAAAACACAGGAAAGGAAAAAAGGGAACTAGACATAAAGCAAAAAGGCTTTCCCCTCTGTTTATGTTCATTACCTAAATGAAAATAAGCCCATTTTAAAAGTGAGAGTAGGAATAGAAGGGAAGCAACAGGTAACAAGGAGAAAGAGAAAGTCTCAAGGAAGGGAAATCTCATGCCAGTGAAGCGGAGAAGAAAGAGATCTTTAGACCAAGAGAGAAATTACAAGATGGGTTATGGGTGGAAGGAATAGTAGTGAATGAAGGACTGGGGTTGAAGTCCTTGTAAAGATCAGTGTGCTCTCACTCCAAGCAAGGGAAGCATACAGAGAGAAGAGTATTGACTACAAGAATTCATCACCTCCCTTTTTTCATCACTAGTCACTGTTATGTAGCAAGCCCCTTCCTGGCTTAGTTCATCTCATATTTCTTTTTATCTCTTCGAACCTAATAGTTTATTTAATTTAAAAAGAATTCATTAGAGGTAAGGTGACCATATACTTTACCATCATCCAAACTGGTATACTTTTTAAAAACGAGAGTAGGAACAAAAGGGAAGGAACAAAGAGAAAGTCTCAAGGAAGGGAAATCTTATGCTAACAAAGAGAAAGTCTCAAGGAAGGGAAATCTTATGCCAGTGAAGCAGAGAAGAAAAAGAGATCCTTAGACCAATAGAGAAGAGTGGGGAAGGAAGAAAGGAGAGGAGAAGGGGAGGGCAGAACTGGGAAATGAAATGTACCAAATTATGCTCTATCCATATATAAATATACCACAGTGAGTCCAATGTGTGTATGTATATTTACATGTGCATGTGTGTGTGTATACACACACACACACACACACACACACACGTAATTATAGCACTCTAAAATAATAATAAAAGATCAGTAGTGTAGAGTAAGTGGATCAAGGAAAGGGAAGATATTGGAAAATGAGATTGATCTAATTATCTTATGTGCATGTATGGATATAGCACAATGAATCCTATTTATAATTATAATGCACCAATTAAATATATTAATTAAAGTAAATTAATTTTAAAAATTTTTAAAGAAAAAGAGGTCTAAGACCATCAAGTTAGAAAAACTGTTCTCTAGTAGCCACTATACTCATTATAAAAAAATCTCTATAGTAACACCTAAATAATTGAGATAAATCCAGTATAAATTAATAAGCATTTGAATTAAAGCTCATTCTTTTTAAAATAATTTTGTTATCTTTCAAGAATTTATAAAAACAATTGAGGTGGCTGTGTTACTATAGTATGCTGATTTTAAATCCTTTGTGTATAGAACAAGGAGTGGGATAGCTGGGTCAAATGGTAGTTCCATTCCATCCATTCATCAGCAGACTGTAGTAACACAGCCATATCAATGTTTATAGCAGCTCAATTCACAATAGCTAAACTGTGGAAGCAACCTAGATATCCTTCAATAGATGAATGGATAAAGAAACTGGTATATATACACAATGGAATATTACTCCACATTAAAAGAGAATAAAATTATGCCATTTGCAGGTAAATGGATGGAGTTGGAGAATAATCATGCTAAGTGAAGTTAAGTCAACCCCCAAAAACCAAAGGCTGAATGTTTTCTCTGATAAGTGGGTGCTGATCTATAGTGGGATAACATGGGAAAAATGGAAGAACTTTGATGGGGTGGAGGGGAGGGGAAAGATGGGGAGAGGGCATGGGAGTAGGAAAGATGGTGGAATGAGAGGGACATTATTACCCTAGGTACTTGTACAACTTCACATATGGTGCGATGCTATATCATATACAACTATAGAAATGTAAAGTTGTGCTGCAATTGTGTACAATGAATCAAAATGCATTCTGCTGTCTTATATACCTAATTAAAGTAAATAAATAAAAAATATGGAAAGCAAAAAAAATTTATAAAAACAAGGTTACAAAGAGCTTTAGAGATCTACGTAATCGCCTTCCTTTATTATAGATTCAGAATTTGTGTGTTACAGCTAGTTATGAGTAGTGCTTAATGTAGTCATACCTTTTCTACTGTAGCATACTTCCTAGAGAGACAAATTGCTAGTCATTTTTTCTGAGACTTTACTGTCTACTGAGATGTACTGTGCCAGTTGCTGGTAATTCAGAGAACTAAGACAGTTCCTGCCATTCAAGAACACAGGAAAAGGGGAAATTAGCAATGATATACAGAAGAAGAGAGCTATTAGAGATGTGCCTAGGGTATTATGAGAACACAAAATGAGACTGTAACACAGAGTAGTATGTAATGGGAAAAAAATTTCCTGGAAGAAGTGAAACATAAGCTATTTTTAAGGAAAATAACAGCTAACCAGATGACAAAGCATATTAAGACATTTTAGATAGAGAGAGGGAAAAGTGTTCAAAAGCAGCCAGAGGGAAAAAATGACTTGAATTATTTGAATAACCACACAGATTAGAATTGCTAAAAAGTTATATGAAAAGGGGGTGTGGCTAGAAATTAATCTCAAAAATGTAGAAAGAACTTGAAGTGACTTGAGCAGCATACTAGGAAATTTAACTTCATTGGGAGGATGTGGAAGAGCCAGGAAAGGAAAATACACAGGGAAATAAACATCTAATTAATGATTTGAAAAGATTAGTGATGCCTTTTGTTCTATTAATATGTGATGTCTCTTGGCCCATAAATCTTCCTACTATAAACATCTAGAGATGTTCAATAAAGTATAACAAATATTCTTTTAAATGCATGGCTAAGCTTCTTTCTGTTCCGTTCACTTCCCAAAAAAGAAACAAAATGAAAAAAGTAAAAATATATACTTATTTGATTTGATGATTTTTATTGTCTCATATCATTTTTTCTGAGTCCTCAATGATGATTTCTGTAATCCTTTAGCTCTTTACCTCCACTCTGAGATATGTAAAAGTGCAGTCCCATTGACCACTTTCCAGTTTGTCTTTATGTTCTATGGTTAGGTTTATTTATACTGCCTGATTTGGACCCATACTTTTTTTTTTTATTAACCTTTTTTTAAACAGTGCTAACGGATCAACTGAGGCCTCACAACCTGGGTTCACACCTAGGCAAGTACTCTGCCGCTGTGCTACATCCCCAGCCCCAGTATCTCATTTTTACTGTTTTTTGCTGCAACTCATTGGTTTCAGCACAAATACATCATTACTTTTTAAATGAGAATATTACCATGAATCTGTCTCAGTTTTTTTTTCTATTCTAAAATATTTCTTATATTTTGAAATCAGTCTAAAACTTGGTGGGTTTTTTTTTTTTCTTTTTTGTAATGAAATGCTTTGGTAAGAATGTCAACACATTATCTTGTATGATGATATATGTACTGTGAAAATTAAGTCATTTTTGCTTGGTTACTTGTACATAGAAAGTAAACATTTATTAAATGACTTAAATTTCTGGTTTAGAATTAACAGATCTTTGTAACATATTAAAGACTACCCTTAGGTTTGTTTTTGGCTTTTTGTTGGTTTTTGTTTGTTTGTTTTGTTTTGTTTGGGGGGGGGGTTGGTGCACAGATAAGCAAAAGAGGAAATTGGCAAAGTTTCTAAATTTGGATTACTAGAAAAGTTATAGAGCTTATAACTTATATTCTCTATATATTGCATAGAGAATATGTCATACATATTAAGATCTATGTCATACAGCTGGTTCTCCAGGTGACAAACTGGTACCTACATGTAGATATCATCTGTTCTTTGAAGCTCTTGCTTCAGTTTCTCTCCTTTTAGTCTTAGGTATACATATAGAAATAATTGAAATTTAATTATTTAAGTTCTACAACTATTTATGTCTGTCATAAGCCTTTCATAGCACCCAGCATATAGAGAATGCTCAATAAATGTTTAAGTTAAAGAAGAGAAGAAAACAACATTTCTTGAGCATTTCTGTGTCAAGCAAATGGAGTCTATGTAGACAAATTTTAGGTAGTATTCTCCGTAGTTAGAGGCAGATATGGTTTTATTTTCCTCTTTTCCATGACATCTCAAAAATTAATAAATGGGGCTAAGGAATAAGAATGTGTTAATTAAATATTTAGTATTTTTGCATTGTTATAGCATTTCTACTTCTTTGGACATGTTGTTTATGTCTGTGGAACCATAGAACCAAAGATTTATGTTCGATAAATAGCCACTAATTATGTTGGTCATGAATTCACAAAATCTACATTATTTTTTTTTTTACAACATAGGTGCCACATTTGCATTTTAGCAAAATGAGAACCTTATATTCTTTATTTATTCACTCAGTATTCAGTTAAGAGACAAAAATGAATAAGTACTCTTAAATTCCACAAACTTATTTGCCTTACATATCTTTATGTAAAGGCAAAATTAAATTTGTTTACCAGCCCACTGCCAGAAAACAGTTTGTCTCATGTTGTGTTATCCAGGGCTTTGTTTTCTAGGGATTTTCTGCTATTTTTAATCAATTGCTTTGACAAAAATAAAAGACAAGTTAATGAAAATTTTAAGTCAGAAGGTTACAAAGGATAACTTAAAAACATTGTCAAGCTCAAAAAATAATCAAAACTTCTTGAAATAAGTCAAAATTAGTAGGATGAAATTTAATAGGAATAAAGGTCTACATTTTTATTTTAATGAAGCTGACTCTGGCCTTTTAACACAAAAGAAGTTTATTAAGATTCTCTTTCTTCCCTAACAGTTCAGTCCTGAAGCCATTGGGGTAGAGATAGGGAGTATTCCAGTGGAATGAGGGAGGCAAATGCAGTTCCTCAGAGTGGGATTCAGTACCCAAATTGGGTGAGAAGCACATTACATAGGAGAAGAACCAAGTTTAGGAAGACAGACCCAAGCAGAATAAGGCAGCCTGGTATGGCGTCCAAGGCTGAGGAGGGTATCTTCAAGAGAGTCATAGCATAGAGTGTGGCATAAGAACTTGAATAGGATGAGAAAGCCATTGACACAATAGGGTGGTCCTGAACTCAAGCAAGGGTGAAGAGGTCATCAGTGTGGACATGATCATCAGCCTGAGCTGGGTTTGTAGAAGCTCCAGCAAGTTCAGACCACCCCTATGCTGGGGTTGTTGTGGAGTGAAAAGTTGGAATCCAAGTGGAGTTTTAAAAAAAGGTAAGAGGAGACATCCACAAAGAAGTGATCAATGTAGAAAGTCACCATTAATACCATGATTATACTCCTGCTACTTCTTCACTAAGAACTCAGTAATACTTGTTTCCAGCACATAGACCACTTATATGTAACAGGAAATGGATAACTTTCCACCATTGCCTACAAGATTATCAGCACCTATAAGAGTGATAGTCTTTATCAAGTTGTCTCCTTAAACCCATGAAGGAACTTCAGATCATATGCACTGAAACAAGTGACAGGGTCTGATACAGTGTAAGAGAGGAGACTTTAAATTTATAAATAGAGCTTATTTTAGCAGAACTAGAGTTAAATATGAGCTGTCCTATTGAATCTAACTTGCACAAGAGAAAATAAATTAAATCTTGGATTGTAGAAATAGAAATGTAAGTTCAAAATAGATGGTGGTGTATGTGGGTTAGATGTTTTCAGTTAGCATGTTTAAAAGAAGTATTGGCTTACTTGGGTTGTCCCAGGGAAGGTAACGAGCAGAGAATAAGAGCATGAAATCGTTCTTATAAAAGATTTTAGAAACAAATGAAGGATGTTTAATCTAGAAAAGAGAACAGTGACTAGGAAGACATTGTTCCATGTACCTCTGGAGGGCAGAATTTACACCAACAGATTAGAGTTAAAGGAAGCAGATTTTGACTCAGGGAAAAACCATAACCGATATGACTGTATATAAATGGAGTCATCGTTTGTTATATAATTATATGTATTCATGCACTCATTGGATGGTACAAAGGCAATTTCTACATAGGGAGTTAAGTTTGATTAGGTGAATTCTAGCCTTCATTCTTAGATTCTTTGATTCTAGAATAATCTACTAATTAAACTGAGATCTCTTTAGTTAATTATGGGAATGAGTACTTTGAGTGAGAATCTTAAATTTAACAATTACACTTGTTCACAGGCATATTTCATAAAGTAATTGAGCTAGTGAATGGTTATTGCTCATAATAGACCTATAAGCAGAATGCCAACTAGTTAATTTAATAATACTGTTAGTGATGGACACTTTTTTTTTTTTAAGAGAGAGTGAGAGGGAAAGAGAGAGAGAGAGAGAATTTTTTTTAATATTTATTTTTTTTAGTTCTCAGCAAACACAACATCTTTGTTTGTAGGTGGTGCTAAGGATCGAACCCAGGCCGCACGCATGCCAGGCGAGCGCACTACCGCTTGAGCCACATCCCCGCCCTAGTGATGGACACTTGAGAGAGAAACTTGCACTAAACTTGTGACTCTTTTAGGGGCAGAAGCAATTATCCTTTCTTTATCATGGTACATAAAACTTTATTTACCTGAAGTGTTCCAGATATATTATCTCCTGTTTTGTTTCCTTAACAACTGAAATTGTCACCTTTCATCTGATTCTCTTTACTAAAATAATGCCATTTGCTTGCTTAGCAAGTATTCTGTTGATAGGTTATAATGAACTGCTAAAATGTTTTAAAGTTGTATTGGGTGCTCATTTGCCTTGATAATAACTTCTGTATACCAAAAATAGTCTTTTTATACTTGGGATATTTTAGTGCCTCGGAGTCTTCAATATGCACCAGTTAAGATTCTCTGGTTATATGGAAATGTTAATTTTAGTATGTGAATAGTGAGCTGTCAATAATCACCTGAATGTTGTCTATTTAACAGAAATAACTTCTGCTTATTTTCTATGATTTGACTCTTATGTATAGAAAAAAGTATCAAGGTGAATTCAAATTTGCAGAGCCAGATCGCCTTGGTTTCCTCATACTTACCTTACTTAGGGAACCCAAGAACCTATTTAACAATCCCAGAGTGTGTTAATGGTGAGCCTCTTCACCCTCTAGTTTAGAATAACATTAACCCTCACCTTCAAGTCCTGTTACTTTCCCTTTTGGTTCCAAGTAGCTCAGACCTGTTTTTAAGCAGTTATTGTTTTTACGATCATTGTTGCTACAGGTGGCTTTCTGCTCTGCCAATGGGGGTCTAATTGGCCCTTCTTTCTACTGCCCCTCATTCAAGAAGTAACCAGCACTGTTGTTAATTGACAGCTCTTTTGTTCTCATTTTTCTTCTCTTCGCTGTGATTGCTGTTCATCAGTGTTTTTCTGCTCTCAGATATTATCTTTTCAAGTACTTCATCCTGACTTGCCCTCCATTCCTGCAGTTTTTGAAGGGAAGGGAAAGTTTGTTTCAAACAATAAGTACCATTTTGCTCACTTTCTATGTGTTCTGGATCATGGTGAGTATGACCATAGCCATTCTTCCTCCCCACAGTTAGTCATCGCTTTCATATTTATCATCTCCTTTGCGATAAATAATTTTTTTAAAAAAAAAGGACTGGAGATGTGGCTCAGTGATGAAGCACCCCTGGGTTCAATCCCTGATACCAAAAAAGGAGGAGAGGTTAAAATTTTATGTTAAATTGAAGTTTTTATTTAATCAGGACCATTTATTTAATTATATGTTATTAAGGATATCAACAGAATTAACTCATTATGAGAGAAGGAAAACTTACTTTTAATGAATATAGATACATAGAAATCAGTTTGCTACTTGAAGCATGTGGTAGGACTGTAGTTTTTTAAAATTTGTGCTTTCTATATAATCTCATAATTTTGATGAATATGAATTGTGTAAGCCATATAAAAGTCTTACCCCTTTCAAGTTGTTCAATTTGACTTTATTTCATGAAACATTTAGTTGTTTGAACCCAATCAGGAGAATGGTATTTTGAGTACAGATTGAATACAGCATTTTGAGTGCAGATAAGTGGATTTTTAAACTAGTGAAGCCTAGGAAAAGAGACATAGCAAATTTTTAAGTACATAATAATAGTACAACAATTTTCTGAACATCAAGGGGGTTAAAAAAAAAGTAATGTCCAAATTTAATGTTATAATATAGAAGTAGTACAAAAATTCTGATACCAGTGAGAACAGTTAAGAAACCGAAGGCAGAGAATCTGAGGAGACATTGAGAATTTTGTTGACCCAGAAAAGGGTCAGTGTAAGCCAGGCTGTATTTATAAAAGATAATTTGTTTGAATTTTTTTCTATTTAACCAAGTCATTCTGTGAAGGGATGCTGGGGAAATAAACCAGTATTTACTACAAACCTACTTTGTGCTTTAAGTACATTTTCTTAACCCTATGAAAGAATATTCAAAAAGATCACCTTCATTATTAAAAATAAAAATGAACTTTCCAAAGTTAGCTTCAGTAAAAGAATTTCCTGATAAGAGAACTAATGAATCACAAATACAAAGATTTACCTTAGTTTAGCCTTATAGTAAGGAGCACCATATTTTGGGACTCAGTAAATACTAATTAAGCAATCTGTTCCAGACATAACAATTTGTTTATGAAAGCATAGCTGGCATAAGGCTAAGATGTTCAGAGAATATTTATATAATAAAGTCATAAAGAAACTACCATGAAGTTAGCCTTGTACTATCTGCAGGAAATGTACCAGGAAACAAAATATCTTTCCTGGTTCCTTTCTTTGTATAGCAATATGTTGGATGTGATTTCTAGTACCTACCTACATACATAGAGATGGAAAAATCATTTCCCAATTTATCTAGGTTTTATCTTCATAGTTTCCATTTCCTCGTTGCTTATCATAGCAATAGACATTAGGTTTAATTTCATTTCTCAGAAAAACCTTTACTCTTATGTACAGAGGGTGACTTGTACTCCTGACTGTGGTTACAATTGTATATTAATCCCCCCATTAACCATAAGAGTCACAAAATAACGTAATAATGGTGGCAGGAGAGGATTTCCTCGCAGGTATGTATTCATTTCTCTATGGCTCTCTCAGAGTCATAATTTTAACACAGAGCCCTCTAATCCTAAAACCAGTGCAATAATATTATTTAAAGATGTCGGTTCACTTTTAGAGAGTTAAATTTTAATCAAATACAGTTTTCATTCTTCATAGTTTAATAAAGTTTTCTGTCTTTGAAATCCCCAGAAGTCTCATTATAAAATCCTTAAACATTTTTTTGGAAAATCCTTTATTATTACAATGAAATGCCATGTTATTTCAATATTTTAACATTTTTAGTCTCAGTGTGTTGGAATTCCTTTTTGTACCCGGGCTCCTGTCACTTGTCAGAACATTGAAACTGTATTGCTAAATGCATGCACTCTTCCTTGCCCTAAATCTCTTTTCTTATCCTGAAGGTTAACATACCTTTAACAGTTACTTGAAAGACTTAGGCTCTGCCTTACACCCTATTAGGGAAATAGGCAAATCTGAAGTTAAAACAGGGGCATTGACAAAATGCTGTGATGGAATTAGATGTGCCTAGATACACATGAGAGGTCAGAGTAGGAATACCTAAGCCAGCAATGGGAAGTCATTCAGTGCTTCAGGAAAGGATGATATTTAAAGAAGTAGTAGTTAGCTAGGTGGGAAAAATAAAGAACTATCTTTGAAGGAGAAGGAATAATGGCATGTTCAAAGATGGAGCACACAGAGATTAGAAGAGGCTGAAAAGTTATCATTACAATGGAGAATAGGGTAGCTCGGGGATGACTGAATGTTAGAAAATATAGGCTGTATTATAAATACCATATAGTTTATGCTAAAGATTTTGTGTTTGAGGCTGTAGGTATAGCTCTTCAGCAGAGTGTGAGATCCTGTGTCCATTTCTTTAGTAAGTGTGAGACCCTGTGTCCATTTCCTAGCACCAGAAAAAATTCTTTTAGTTAACTTTTTTAGATTTTAATTGCCAGTTTGCAATTTTGCAAGACCATGTCTCAAATTTTTAAAAATAAAAACACCTAGGAAGGTAGCTCAGTGGTAATGTGCCCTTGAGTCGATCCCCATTTAGAAGGGAGGGAGGGTGGAAAGCTTCAGATTTTATCATGAAAGGAACAGGAAATCACAGAAGGATTTTAAGCAGAGAAATAACCACAACAGTAGTAATAAGAATGAAACCTGGGGCTCACTGTGGAAGGTGAGAAGAAGCTAGGGTAATTCCCAAATTCCACAGTTATTTTGGCGAAAAGATAAATGACAGTGACTTTCACTGTGCTAGAGAATACAGGAGAGCTGGGTGTGGTGGTGCAAGCCTGTAATCCCAGCTACTTGAGACTGAGGCAGGAATTTTGTAAATTTGAGGCCATCTTTGGAAACTCAGTGAGATCCTGTCTCCAAAAAAAAACAGGAGGAAAAAAAAGAATCAGCATTAGATAAAAAAAAGTTAGAGATAATAAATTTCTTTCTGAAAGTATTAGATTTAAAAACCTTTTAATTTATTGGCCTTATTCATTAGAAAGACTTGGAATGAAAATACATAATTTGAAGTCATGAGATATGAATGTGCTTTTGCAAGAAAAAAATGTGAAGTATGAAGATACAAGATTGGAGTCGGGGTCAAGAAAAAATTCTAACATTTAAAGGATAGGAAAAAAGGTTGCATATAGGTATAACGCACAGGACTTATTTATCTAGTCCTGCTATGGGTAGAACAGTACAACAGGTACTATAATAGACCTCTATATTAGACCTGTATAAATAGAGTTATAATATAATATAAAATAGACCTGTATAATAGAGTTAATAGACATTATAGAAGGGGGAAAGGCCCATAAGTTTGGGTGTTAAGGAAAAAACAAAAGATTTATTTGCTATAGTCCTTACCAATACCTTAAACTCTATCTCAAAATAATAAATTCATTCATCATGAATTTTCAAGAAGTGGTTGTCATTGGCAGCATGTTCAGAAGAGTTTGGAACCCTTTTCTACAAGCATATTATAAAAACCAAATTTTTAAGAAATTTTTTGCAGTTGTAGATGGATAGAATGCCTTTATTTTATTTGAATATGGTGCTAAGGATCAAATTCAGTGCCTCGCACATGCTAGACAAGCGCTCTGCCACTGAGCTACAGCCCCAGCCCATTAAAAACTAATTTTATAGAACATATTTTCAGAAACCATATCATTGAGCAAATTCTCTCAAGTTTCAGCTTCCACTTCTAATGTGTTTTTGTGTGGTTTTGTTTTGTTTTGATGGGGTGTTTTTGTTTTTCACAGAACTAGAGATTGAACCCGGGGGTACTTTACCACTGAGTTACATTCCCAGCCCTTTTTACTTTTTATTTTGAGACAGGGTCTAAGTTGCTAAAGCTGGCATTGAACTTGTGATGTTTCTGCTTCATTCCCAAGTTGCTGGGATTACAAGTGTACATCACCATGTCTAGCCCAGCTTCTAATGTTTGATCTTTATAACTAACCTACCTTCTTAGTATCCAAAAATAAACATACAAATATACATCACATCACTTTAGGGAGAGAAGAGGAAAAGAACAACTTAGGTAAAAGTCAAAGAAATAGAAATATTTGTAGCATAACATAGAGAGTTGCCTTCTTAAGTATATTTTTTTAAAAAACCTGCAAATCCAATGCAAAAATAGACAAATGCTTGGAACAGACAAATCAAAAAAAAGGAAAAAATAAGTGGCTCTTACACATACGATAGTCAACCTCACTCAAAAGAAAATGCATTGGGAGGCTGAGGCAGTGGGATCACCAGTTCAAGGCTAGCTTCAGCAACTTAGGGAGGCCCTAAGCAATTTATCAAGATTCAGTATCTCAAAATAATAAATCAAAAGGGCTGGAGATGTGATTCTGTGGAGAAGTGCCCCTGGGTTCAATCCCACGTACCAAAAAGAAAATGCAGGGATTGAGGGTGTAGCTTTATAGTAGACTGCTTGCCTAGCATGCACAAGCCCATGTGTTCAATTCACAGCACCAGAGATAAAAGAAGAAGAAAATGCAAACTAAACTACAGTGGGATACAGCTTTCACCTTTCAGATTGGCAGTTATCAAAAAGATTGTTAACTATCGGTGAGGGTATGTAGATGAAAATACATATTAGTACAAACAATATAGAGATGAAAATACATATTAGTACAAACAATATAGAGATTCAGTAATATAAAAACCATAAATCCTCTTTGATACAACAGTTCCATTTGTAGTAATTTCCCCTACAGATAATGTGATGTGATGTGATATTTGTACAGTGGTATTCATTGCAGTATTATTGTAATATCAAAAGGTTGAAAATGTGACTGTTAGTAGGGGAATCACTAAATAAATTATGGTATATTAACAGAGGAATACTGTGCAGCTGTTAAGAGACTGAAGCATCTCTGTATGTACCAGTGGGGAAAGATGTTAAGATATAGTAAGGTACAGAACACTGGTTGTGTTTTTTTAAAAAACGTATACAGTTGCTTTAAGATTCATAAAATATCTAAAAGATTTGAGACAAAGAATGGTTGCCTTTGGGAGAGATATTATGTAACTAGGGGACCAGGTTGTAAAAGGAAAGTCTCAGACCTCTACTCAAAATATCTTCAAAATATTTCATAGCCCCAAGCTAAAGGCCTGGAAGAAGCTCTGTTCCCTTATCTTTCTGTGTTTAATATAATCATAGATGACCCACTTAGACTGGTAATGTTTAAACTTGAAAAGAATGAAAAGAAGAGGATCCTCTCTTAACCTTTGTGGGATTTTGTATTTTGTCCCAACTCTTCTCAGTCTTTTTTGAACACTGGTACATCCCTTTTTTTAATGTTTGTTTGTTTGGTTTTGGTTTTGGTTTTGGTTTGGGGGTGTGTGGTTTTTTTGTTGTTGGTTTTTGGGGTTTGTTTGTTTGTTTGTTTGAGACAAGGCCTTGATAAGTTGCTGAGGTTGGTCTTTTGTTTTGTTTGTTTTTAAAATTTGGTTTTTTTTGTTTTGTTTGTTTTTAGCTTCTCTTTTTTTATTAGTTGTTCAAAACATTACAAAGCTCTTGACATATCATATTTCATACATTTGATTCAAACGAAGGTTGGTCTTGAACTTGCAATCCTCTTGCCATAGCCTCCTTGAGTTGCTAGGTCTACAAGGTGTGTACGTCACCATACCCACCTCTTCTTAATCTTAAACCATACATTTGACACAATTCTTAATCTACTTTTTCCTGTTTTAAGACCATCTTAGCTGGTAGGGACTTACCCTGAAGAGGTTGGAGTAAGTAAGCCAAAATATGGGGGCACCAACCTCATCAAAATATATAAATTGTGTTAAGAGAATATTAAGCCCTTATAATCCAGACTTCTGATGAAAGTTGATGTTCAATGAAAGGGTATAGAAAGTTTTTCAGTGTTTTTGTGAAATAGCATTTGGTTTCTGCTATGGAAAATCTAAATTTAAAACTTATCCCTCAAAACTATAAAGACATCTGTCTCAGCAGTTCTTATGTTTTGCAAATATTTCTTTCAGATAATTAGCTGTTCAAAAGAAAAAGAAAAACTTTAGGATAAGGGATAGCCTTTGCTTTTTACTTTTTTTTTTTTAACAATTTTTGTCATAAGAAACAACACTGATTAAAAGAAACAACACTAAAGCAAGTGCCTTAAGGTATGGCAAAGGGTTCTTGGCGTGTTTTCAAATTAATCTGTCAGGTTAAAGATGGTAGAACAAAAGATTTCTAGACACCTCCAGCCCTTATCTCCCTTTGGCTTTCCAGTTCTCCTAGGAAGTGAGAGTCTTTGAGGAGAACATAAGATACAAGGAAGGAATATAGTTTCTTTTCAGGAGAACCTACATAGGATATGAACAATTTATGGCAACCCTCCAGGATTAGTTTCTCTTCCAGTTACAGAAGATTTCCAATATTCTGTTGGTATGTTGAGATATTGTAAAGCCTTATATGTGATTACTCATATACCATCTACTCTAATCTAGCTGTAGCTATTTAAAGAGTGACTATTTTGATGTTCAAAAATATTAATAAAACTAAAATCATAAAGGCCCTAATAAGAAGGAAATTGTGAAAAGGAGACCCCTAGATTGCAGTGAATTGTGAGGTCATAGTGTATTGCACCAAATCTAAATCTAAATGTTATTGTGAAATACAATATGTTATATAAAATGCTTAATAAATGGTGACATATTCTGCACAGGATTGTAAAGAAAAAAAAAAAAGTCTAGCTAAAAGACCATTTTCCATGTAATTCATTTGTCTGCTCAACCCTTAAGACATGTTTTTAAAGGTTCAGACCTTAAACCACAGTAGCTATGAAGAGTCTTAAATATAGAGTTTGTTATATGGAAAATCTATAATTAAAATAGCTTAGCAAAAAAAAAAAAAGAAAGAAAGAACTTAGACAACCCTTTTCAACTCTAGCCATATTGATTTAATGCAGTCTCCTTTGGTTTAGTGACTGGTTTGCCCTGTCACTTGGGCACTTTTTCTTTTTAACCTCTGTGGCCTTAATGTTTGATCCTGATAGAATTTGCGTCATTGATCCATATTGCTGCTGTGTGATGTCAACATGTGGGTGTTTAGTTATTGAAACACGGTTAACCTAATGTGCTGCAGTAAATCTCAAGTACTATTTCCTACTAGAACAACAAAGAATGATTCATCTTTGCTCACATTAAACTGGAACTAAAAATAGTAGTATTCACAACTTGTTGTGCATCCATGCACATCAATATCACAGCCTTTGTGGATTTCTAACAAGAACACTAAAAATAACTTCATGTTTTTAAAGAGGTACTTGGTAAACACGACTCCTACTTCAAGTTCTCTATTTATATGCAGTTCAATTTAGTGCTAAAAGTAGACTCTGACCATAATATGATAGACATTCTTCAGATTTATTCTATATAATGTGTTTATCACACATTTAGATATCTGGTACATCTAAATGGATAGACAAATTATGGACATTTTCAGTTACCTGTATATAAGTGAAATTATCTATAATTCTGAATTATACTTTGGCCAGCAATTTTTCAAAGAGTAATTTTTTTCTAAGGAAAAGTCTCTAAACATGTAAGCATAAATAATAACTTTGATCTTTTCTCTCTCTTCTATAACTTACTGCCTTGTTAATTCTTGGGGAGGAGGCCTGTACTAATGACCTGTCACATGTAAATAAATATTGCCAAGTGTGTTATATAGTCAATAAATAAGCATCCCCCTATGAATATTCCAGTTTTTCTAGAACAGCTCTAGTTTATACCTCTCATCTTGTTATCTGACTGGTTTATTTAACATTTGTCTCAGATTTGTCATGTTTTTTAAAGAATAATTTTTTTTAAGTTGTCAATGGACCTTTATTTTATTCATTTATATGTGGTGCTAAGACTCGAACCCAGAGCCTCACACATGCTAGGCAAGTGCTCTACCACTGAGCCACAACCCCAGCCACAACTTCAGATTTGTCATTTTTAACAGAGAATTATTAGTAGTTCCATTAAGATAAACTGTCATAAATTAGGTCGACCACCATTTTGCAGATCCCACTTCTGCCTTGTTCTCATCTAGTAAGTAGTTTTTCCATCATTTGAGTGTTCACTTTAACTGTGGTAAAATCTTACACAACCAGGATAAATCTCTCTCTTTTCCTGATCCTTGCCATAAGAGTGTCAAATATGGCAATTAAAGTACGTGGTAGTAAAATGAATACACTTAGTGTCATTTCCCATTTTTTTTCTCAGTACCTCAGACTTGAGTGATATAAAATATATACATATTATTTCTTGATTCTGGAGTGTTTAAAGTCCACAATTGAGGATCTGTATCCAGTGAAGGTCTCTTTTACAGTAGATATCATGGTGGATGGCACCACTCACAGGGCTCTCTTTCTTTTTTAAAACCACTAGTCCTATCATGGGGATCCTACCCTTATGACTTCATCTATTTCTATTTATCTCCCAAAGACCCAACCTCTGAGTGCTGTCAACATATGAATTTGAGGATTAGGTTTCAAACACATAAATTTTGGGGGAAGAGTTTGAAACCTTAGCACTTTGAGTCTCGTGGTAGTTGCAGAAGTATTTGGTGCCGCTGCCCCTGCTGGCCACTTGGTGTCAGTAGACTATCAACTGGAGGAACCAGTAGAAATCATAGGTTACAAGAATGTGAACTACATTAAGAAAATAATCTAAATATTCCTGTCTTAGTTATATAAAAATATTCTGAATGTTTTTTCATTTATTGCATAAATTTGTGTTTATATTACTTTTATTATTTTACAATAAACTCTTTCAGCAATAATGAGCTCCAAAAAACATATCTAAATTTAGTGAAACACTTGAAAGAATTACAACTAAAGTAAGCAATAGGGAATTAAATTGACCAAATTATGTTGTGTGCATGTATGTATATGTAACAACTAATCCCACTAATATGTATAATAATATAATAATAATACACCAGTAAAAACTTTTTTAAAAAAAGTTCAGTGGGATTTATTTGTAAAAATAACTAAAGGTATTTTATTGTCCATGAAAAAAAAATGTTCAGACCTAAATATTTGTGCATTTCATAAGAAAAATAGTAATGGTAATATCATCCTCCACTTAGCAGAATTTATTCCAGGCTTACCAGACAGCAAGCACCTCAGAAACAAAAATATTTTCTTAATATAAACATTATAATCTTAAAATATATGGGTTGGGGTTGGAGCTCAGAGGTAAAGTGCTCACTTAGCACATGTGAGGCCCTGAGTTCCATCCTCAGCACTACCTAAAAGTAAATAAATAAATACGTAAATAAATAAAATAAAGGTATTATGTCCATCTACAACTAAAAAAAATTTTTAAAAATATTATGGAAAGGAGTTAGTTGAAGTATCAGCAGTTCAAATTTATATCAAACATAAGATACAACAGTATAGGCAGTTTGATGAAAAAATATAAATCTTTTTCCAAAATTTGGGGAAATCTCATCAGTCTAAGAAATGGGAAAAATAAGGATAATGTGATTTTTTTCACATTATAAAATTTATTCAGTTTAAAGGTCTTTTTTAAATTCTGAAGTTTAATACTTCCTACTGAAGTTACAATATTTGAAGATGAAATATTCTCTCATTGTGAGGTGATGTGATAAAAACAAGATAGACTCCCTTCTGTTTGTCCTCAATTTCTTCTTTCCTTTTAATATCTTTACTTGACCTAATTTTAAAAAAAAAAAATGGTTGGTGATTCACTAGACTTCATTTTGAAATTTCACTGGTACACTCCACCATGCGGCCAGCGCAATGGTTTCATTAATGAGGTTCTTGGCATAAAAGTTAGTTAGTGAGATCGAAATAAACACACAGACTCAGTTACCTTTTTCTATGACCAGGACCGAGAAGGCTCCCCTCTCTGGTTACCACCTCTAACCGCCTGGCAGGGCAGCAAGGATTACTCAGGGCTAGCAGGAAAGAGAGAGAGCGAGCACGCCAGGGAGTAGCCTTTTATTGGGGAACAAGAAATTCAGGGGATAATTCCATCCAATGAAGGTTGAAGGGGGGCTGCACTCCAAGGTCAGGTTCGGTGATTGGGCCCCCCGGGGTCAGTGGTCAGTCACACCCCCACACGGACGGGTTCTCTCAACAGGAGAGGGCCGGGAAAGCTCCGACACAGCCAGAGCACCTCAGACCCTAACTGGGAGTCACCCAGTCACGTGTGAGAATGGCTCCCGACAGTACACAAAATCAATGCTTAGAACATAGTAGGTAAGAAAACAGCCATCTCTATTGACCATTCTGCAGTTAATACCTAGTCTTCCTAGCCTCCCCCATCCCCCAGTTCACCTATAATATATCTGGCTTTAGAATGATTCCTACATTAGCTTTCTATTGGTATGATCATATAAAGTATAATTTTTATTAAATTAATACTGTATAATTTAAAGGAGAAAATTATAGGGAAAGAAATTATGAGGCAAGATGACTAAGGCCTCTGAAAGGCAAAAGAAGAAAAACATGACAAAAAGAAAAAGGAACAAGATTTGGTTTGTGCTCAAGGAAAAAATTATGGGTTCTTATCCTTTGCTCTCTTTATCTTCCTGAAGTCATTTGCATTTATCATTGTCAGTCATCTCCCAGCAATAGACATCCTCCTGGAACTCTTGGTTAGTAGCATTCAGTGCCCTCTCCCTGGTACTTTTCTCTGTGAACATGCATCATTAATGGCCTAAGATGCCTGAGCTTACACATGTTATTTAGATACTTATGCAGAACCTATATCTTAATGCTGCCTCAAGAATCAGGGATATGTAATAGAGTCAGTCCTTTGAGGGATCAGATAAAATTTTGTAGAGGAGAAAGAAAGATGCATTTCACATCCCTGCCCTCTTATATTTTAGTCATCCAAAATTACTCTTTGCTGAGCTATATGAGTCTGCTGCTTAAATTTTCTGACATGCAGATGACTGAGACTTTGTATTACAGTCAAAATGCAGCCATATAAATAGCTGATCTTGTTTACTTATTGCCGGGGGGAAAAGTCATTTCAACTTTTTTTATAATTCTATATTTATTCTAGCAAATATTCACTTTTCCATGGTCATCAGATATTATGTCAAGCATGGCCCACTAGTGACATAGCTATTTTCTATTTATTATTTCAATCCATGCAAGAACTGGGGAAATTATTTCAACTTTTTAAAAGTTGTTTCTGCAAGTCAACTAGTTTGACTGCCTTAGATGTTTATTTTGCAGTTCTTTTGGAATGTACATTGCTTAAAGTGTTGGACATTAATTGTTGCTTTACTGAATTTTTCCCACTTTAGTTTTTTTTTCCAAGCCAAACCATTAGGGTCATGCTGTGTGCAGTATGAGCCATACTTGATCTGCAGAGGACTAGTTTGACAGTGCAGTCATAGCATTTAATTTTAATCAGAGCATTTCATCTCACACAAACCAAAGTACATTTATTGACCAACTCTAGTTATAGCATAAGACCAGCCTCACTTCTTATTTTTTATTATTTTTTCTATGTTAAGTTTCCCTTTAATTTGTTATCCATTGTGTTTTGTGTTTTTACTGCTTTTTGGTTTAGGTTGCCTTCACTATCTTTGAGAACAAGTTTGGTCATTGACTGTTTTCCATACAATATCATTTCCATACATATGTTTCTTACTAGAAACTTAGACTCTTACTTCACAACATTTAGTGAGACATATTTGAGTATATTTTACTTTAATATAGTTATATGTAGCTGACATATATTTGAGGTGAATTGTGTTGGATCTTCTATCCAAATGGCAGGACTTTTCAGTGTGCTTCATGTGTTCTAGGAGTTTTTAATGCCTACCTTCTGTACCATTCTAACAAAACTTACCTTTGTACCCTTAATATTGTCACAGTTACCAGAGAGCTCTAAAACTCAGTATAACTGAAAGGTCCTTGAAAGTAGGAACCTTGTCAGTAAGACTGAGTATTAGAGCTCTCTGGTATTATACTTGTTAGTATTACTGACAAGGTTCCTACTTTCAAGGACCTTTTAGTAATACTAAGGAAAATGTTATTGTATGTTTGTTTCCTAAAGACCTTCTTATTTAGATAATTTGCATCCAACGATTTTCCTATAGGAAAAAAAAATCTTAGAGGATGCATTGAGAACCTATGGTTGCATAGTTTTCATTTTTCATTCTTGCCTGAATATGACAATTTTAGCAAATTTTAGTAATTCATAAGCAATGAATTACTTAATAGCCAAACTTGTTCTGAAAGGTAACTGAAGAGATACATGTAGCACCAAAACCAAAAAGCAGTAAAAGCACAAAACACAACTGATGACAAATTAAAGAGAAAATAAATATAGAAAATGTACCTGCTTTTTATTATCATAACATTGTCTCAGGTATTTTGCAGAGACCTTTCTTAATAGCATGATATATCATAGCAGTTGTTTGAAGTTAACCAGCATTCCTTAAACAACTGATTTTCAGGTAGTCTTGTCAAGATGAGCACTAACACTATTCTTGGGTGACATTGCTTTACACTCAGTTGTGTAGTAAGTACTGTAGCACTTCACAAATATGAAGTCATTTAGTCTGCATTATATTCTTATGAATATATATGACTATTATATATAATATGTAATTATATGTAACATATTTTTTATTCCATCTTATAGGTGAGGAAACTAAATTACAAAAAGATCAAGTAATTTGTAAGGTCTCATAGCCATAAGCTATTATTAGAGTTAAATGAACTAGCTCAGAAGTTCATGCTTCTCACCACTTCTTATGCTGCTTCTGTTGTTAAGTCTATAACAAATATTACAAATTATTGTAAAATGAATGGTAAAATAGCACAATAATACCAATTCACTTGAAAATATTTTGATGCAAGTGAAAAAAAATGTGATTCACTCAGTATTGACAAGTATAGACTGGTATTTTACTAGTTTAAGTGACACCACCTGCTTCATGGCAAGCATAGCAGGCCATAGTCATAGCTTAGACTTGTCTCATAAATAATAAAGAATCAGTTGTGGGTTTTAAGCAAAGGAGAAAACAGATTTGTTTTGTAGATCATTTTAGCACTAATGTGAGATGTATTGATTACTAGGGACTGGGGTTAATGAGTTGCATTAGGAGACTGGTAGAAGAGTTCTGGAAAGACATGAGTATCTCTAAGACACTAGCAATAGAATAAAAAAACATGGATTTGAAAAATATTTGGGAGACTATCAGAACTTCCAAACAGCTGGTATGAGGAAATAAAAGTCTAGGAACTCTCAAATTTCTCTGTTGCAGTAGAAATTTAACCTTATCGTTAAGAAAAAAAAAAAAGTAGTGGAGTGAGTATTGATGGAAGAATAATTTTGAGTTTCATGTGGACTGACTGTTACAGGCCTAGAGCTCATGAGAAAGGTCTGAATGAGATATAGAACTATACATTTTCAGGAGAGTAAAGAAGGTCATCTTAAAGAGATCATGTAGAGTAACAAAAGAAGCAAGCCAAAAGCAAAACTCTCAGGAAAACCAAAATGTAGAGGAAGAACAGAAGATGATTCCTTAAGGAATTGAAAAGGATCTGATCAGAAAATAAAAGGGGAACCAGGAAAGACTAGTATTTCAAATGTTAAGGAGGAATAATTTGAGAGTTGTCAGCAATAACAGTTGGATTTGGCAAATAAGAATTTTATCTTAATCACTGTTGCCACTATAATCTAAGAATGTTCTGGGTGTGACTGCAGTGGGTTGACATGTAATTTTGAAGAACTTCAGTTTCATTTGGTAGACTGGATGCTCTGGGAAAATGTCTTCTTATAAAACAAGATCTTCCATAAGATAATTTTAATTGCATTGCTTTGACCACAAGAAGTAAAAGGCTCATCCCAAGAGTTGGGAATCATGAAATAATTGCTGAGACAATTGGTGATCCGTTTCTATTTAAAATAGAATAAGATCCTTTCCTCAGAACTTACCCAAAAGTCAGTTCTCCAAAGAATTACATGTGAAAGGATAGATGTAAAAATAATAATAAAGGAAGACTAGCATGGTAACACGCTCATGTAATCCCAGTGATTCAGGAGCCTGAGATAGGAGGATCAAAGGTTCAAGGATGTCTCAACAACTTTGTAAGACCCTGACTCAAAAATAGAAAAGACTGGGGTCTGGGGTTGTAGCTTAGTGGTAGAACATGTGAGGAAGGCACTGTGTTCAATCCTCATCACCACATAAAAAAATAAATAAACAAAATAAAGGTATTGTGTTCATCTATAACTACAAAAAAAATAGAAAAGACTAGGAATATAGCTTGGTGACAAAGCATTCCTAGATTCAATCCCCAATACCAAATAAATAAGGTAATCTCCTTTTTAAAAAGTTGCTCTTATTATTATGGAATACAGAGAGATTTCTTTAGACACAGACACAATGCTATCAAAATATATTTGATTCCATTACAATTAAGAATTTCTGTACATCATAATTAAATAAAAACAAATCATAAACTAGAAGAACATGTTTTCAGCCAGTTTAACCCTAAAGAATGAATACCCAGAAAACTCAAAAACTCTTATCAATCTGTTTAATAAATAGATTGATAAAAAATGGATTATATTGGGCTGGGATTATGGCTCAGCAGTAGAGCGCTCGCCTAGCATGGGTGGGACCCGGATTTGATCCTCAGCACCACAGAAAAATAAAGGCATTGTGTTGTGTCCATCTTCTATACCTAAAAAATAAATGTTTTTAAAAAATGGATTATATTGGGCTGGGGATGTGGCTCATGCGGTAGCGCGCTCGCCTGGCATGTGCAGGGTGCTGGATTCGATCCTCAGCACCACATAAAAATAAAATAAAGATGTTATGTCTACCGAAAACTAAAAAGTAAATATTAAAAATCTCTCTCTCTCAAAAAAAAAAAGGATTATAGACATGGACTAGGTGATATAAAATAAGACCAAAGTGAAATTGCAAAAATTTTTTAAATCTGAATACCAAGTAGTAATGAGACTGAATCATTAGAACCTCTTATACATGATTGACTAACGGGAATACAAATTGATGTACTCAGTAAAATTATTTGGCACTGACTTATGAAAATTAATATTCCCATCACCCTAAGACCCAGCATTTCTCCTCCTAGGTATACAGAGTACCTTAACTATGTGGGTTGACACATACAGAAATAGCATCAATGTTCTGTCTAAAACATTAGATTCTTTTCTCCCTCTCTTTTACTTCTTTAGTGGTGTCATTAAGTGTCATGGGTTAAAAGCCTGTCTACCACCAAAGACTGGAATTTATATCTCCATCACCTTGATTAAACCAAGGATTATCTCCATCTCAGACAATTAAGCCAACAGCCTGCTACATGAGATCTTTTTGGGTGCCTGCTAGACATTTCAAATGTATCACATCCAAATCTGAATACCTGATTGTTCCCCAGTCTGTTTCATTCAGTTTGGTGCTATTACAAAAGTACTGCTGTAAACATTCTAAATCCTATCCTTTGGTGATATATGTAAGCATTTTCATTGCCTATATACTTAGTGGAAGTATAGGGTATGCATTTGTTCAGCTCTGCCAGTTTTCCCAAGTATTGTACTATATTCCCACCACTAATATGTGAGTCAGGTGAATTTTTTTTAATTTTATAATTCAGATAATATCTTAAAATCCAGCCATGGCTACCCATTTCAAAGTAAAGCCAAAGTCCTCACGATAACCTACAAGGACCTGATGGAATCTCATTCACTTCCATCTTTCCCAGTGTTACCTCACTCCTTTTCTTCTCCTCACATATTCTGCTCTCATGACACTGGTGTCCTTGCTATGTCTTGAACATGCTTTGGAGCCTATGCACTGGTTTTCTCCTACTGTGCAGAATAATCTTCCTTCAGACATTCACATGATTCATTGCCTCCCACCTTTCTTTCTCATCTGCTCAAAAGTCACCTTCTTAGTGAAATCTAAATTGATACCTGTATTTTAAGATGCAATTTTCAGTCTCCCCCATCACCACTAGCTCATCTTGGTACTCAGTCATCTGCACCCTGGTCTTTTTCTCCCCTACTCCATAACATTTATCACCTTCAAACATATTCCCAACATATATGTTCTTGAATCTATATGGTTTACTTGGATATTATTTATTTATTTATTTATTTATTTATTATGTTATTAATTATTTTCTTCCCCCCCAATATAAACTCTAGAAGGGCAGGGATTTTTGTCCTTTTTCATTTAATGATATAGCCAAAGTATCCAAAACAGTATCTGGCACTTTGTAGACATTCTACATGTGTTTGTTTATGAACAGTAAGTGAATGATAACAAACATCAATAACAAAAATTTTTTTAACTGGAAAAAAATCCCAAAGTTAGTGATAGAATAAAGAAATTATAGTTATTTATATGAAGTAGTAAATGAAAATGAGGAAACTACAATTACAGGACCTTACATGTTCGATCCTCAGCACCACATAAAAACAAATAAATAAAATAAAGTTATTGTGTCCAACTACAACTGAAAAAAAATATTAAAAAAAAAAAAGCAAGTTACTGCTGGGCACAGTGATGCACACCTATAATCCCAGCAGCTTGGGAGGCCAAGACAGGAGGATCGCGAGTTCAAAACCAGCCTTAGTAATGGTGAGGTGCAAAGCAACTCAAGTGAGACCTAAATAAAATACAAAATAGGGGATGTGACTCAGTGGTTGAGTGCCCCTGAATTCAATCCCCGGTACCCAAAAAAGAAAGAAAAAAAAAGTAAGTTACTTAAGATGCTTAATTTTTAAGACTCAAAAGCAAGCAAATTAACGTCATTTACAGGTATACGTGATTTCTTTTTAGAAAATTTTTTCCCCTGGGGATTGAACCCAAAGTGTCGTGCATGCTAGGTAAGCATTCTACCACTGAACCATACCCTTAGCCTAGAAAACTATTTGTAAAAGAAGGGTAATAATAAAATAAAAAATCAGAATAGTGGAGACTGCACAAAGTGATTGGATGGTAAAGGAGTAAATGGACCCAACACTTGTGGACTGTTTTTTGGCTTGGATAGTAGGTATGAGGTAGTCACTTTAATGTGTCTAACGACTTTACTATTTTCCTTAGTATGTATCAAACTTTTGTTAATAATTTAAAAATGAATATAAGGTCAGAAAATAAAGTCTGTTCATGTTAATTTTTAGACGATTGATTAAAGCTGGGCACAGTGGTGCACGCACACCTATAATCCCAGCAACTCAAGAGGCTGAGGCAGGAGGATCACGAGTTGAAAGTCAGCCTCAGCAATTTAGTGAGGCCCTAAGTAACTTAATGAGAGCCTGTCTCAATAAAATATTAAAAGGACTAGGAATGTGGCTCAGTGGTTAAGTACCCCTGGGTTCAGTCCCTGGTAACAAAAAAAAAAAAAAAAAAGATTGATGAAGAGTGATAGCTGATGGTATCACAGGGGGAAAAAAGTGTTATTATTTCTTGGAGAGGGATAGTGTATATTTGAAACTTTATCATGTTTGTGGGCACAAAAGAGTTCAGAGAGGTTGAACAGAAGGAGAAGGTGAAAATGCAGAGATGAGTGATGAAGCAAAGGATCAGATAAAAATAGAAGTAGAAAGATACCTTTGACAGTGCTTTTGAAAATAGAGGGAAGAGGTAAGAAAAGTTTGTAAATAACCTTGAAAGAATTCAGTTACACGTTGAGAGAGATGGTTGAGGTCAGGTGGAGAGATCTTCAAGCATAGTGAAGATTTCTAATAATCTCTCTAGAAAACAAGATAGGGACCAGGGATAGATTGCTGAAATGATTATTGAGCAGTGCTAACAGCTGAATAACATTGGAGATAACCAAATTAACAAATATGCCAATCTGAATACCACTTTATTTCTGTTGTTCAGATTTAAGAAAAGAGAAGGTATTTATATGATTAAGATGGGAAATTTTGTGAGGAGGAGAAGTGAAAAGAAGATATGAATGGGAAAGGAAGCCAGCAGGCTGTAAAGAGTTTGTTTTCAGGAGAAAAGAGGAGATCATAATGACAAAGAATAAAAGTTATACAAGAAAGAGAACTGGAGAGGTGAAAGATACGGTGACCAGAAACTGAAACATGACAGTTGAAGATTTTAAAGATGATTAAGTGGAATTATATGTCTTTGAACATAATTTACTGAAAACAGAGTAAAAGAATTGAGTTCAAGAAATTTTAAGCATAGAGTTTTGTTGTTGTTGTTGGGGGTTTTGTTTGTTTATATTGGTTGTTTTGTGGTCCCTGAGAATCAAACCCAGGGCCTCATGCATGCCATTGGAGCAGCACTCTACCACTGAGTCACTTATCCAGTCTCAAGCCTGGGGGAGGGGGATGTCCCATTTTTTTAATTGGTGCATTATAGTTGTATAGTGGGGAGATATGTTGCTTCATATTTGTACATGCACACAATATATCATTCCCAATATCATGACTCATTGTCAAAGTTCTCAGTAAACTAGACTGAGTATGACAGCTGTGAAAATGGAAAGAAGGTGGTATACACACATTCCATGATCTCAAGGGAAAAGAGACTTTAGCCTGAAACAGGAATAATGGTAATGAGAAGCAGCCTTTACCTAGAAACTTCCAGCATTGCCTCAGGAGAGGATAGGGAGCTGCTGGGGAAAGTGTGCTGGGACGACCAAGTTTCATAAAGGCAGCACAGGAAGTGTTCTTCTGTGTTAGGGTTAGGGTTTCAGGGGAATTTATTTGTAGTGGGGAAAAGGGTTCTAGTGAGTACAACAGGAAAAGGACATCTAGTTGAAGAGATTCCAAAAATGGAAGTACAACTGTGTGAATGTGAGCCAAAATGAGAAAATGGGCTACAGGGGATTGCTTTTTGTTTTAGGGGTGGATGGTCAGAGGCATGGTTAGGTTTACAGAGGTTTGATGTAACTATGAAACTACTCCAGAGTCTTCCACTTCAGGGCAGCCCTACTTTTTAATGGGAACTTGGAAATAAACAATTACCCTGCTTGTAAAAAACAGTCCTTTGTTTTCTTTATCTCCCAGGAGCTATCTACCTATTCCTCCAAGTTACTTCTTTTTTTTTTTTCAAAGAGAGAGAGAGAGAGAATTTTTTAATATTTATTTTTTAGTTATCGGCAGACACAACATCTTTGTTTGTATGTGGTACTGCATGCCAGGCGAGCGCACTACCAGTTGAGCCATATCCCCAGCCCCCCAAGTTACTTCTTGACAGTTTTTTTTTTCCACCCTCTTAGGAGACACGGGGTATTTGGATATGGCTTACCCTTTTTAAAATATAACATTATCATTAGATAAATCTGCCTTTCCCTTACTGTGTGCCCTTGGCAAGTTACTTATCTGTAGTTTGCTTCTTACCTATTAGCGATTCTACTTCAGTTGTGAAGATTGAGTTCTCAAACCCAAGCAAAGCACTCCAAATCCTGGCACATATTCTGCATTATATAATTATCGGTTTTTTTAAAACATATGATGATCATACTTTTACTTATAAAGACTATCCTTTATTGAGTGGCATCATCCAGTGTACTTAGTGTTTAAATTTATCCAACTTGAGTCTCATAACAATGCTATGAGGTTGTTTATTTTAACTTCTTCACAGAAAGAAACTAAGATCCAAAGAAGAGCACTAACTTGTCTTGCTAGTAAATATTGAAGCTGTTATTAAAACATTTATTTTAATACCAAAATTCATTTTCTTCCACTGTACAATTTATTGTAAATCACAATCATTATTTGTATATTTGTGTTAATTAATAAATTTCCTCTGAACTTACTGATACCATAAAGTAATGAAAGGCCTCCTTAAAGTTCTTAAGTCTTCTTCTCCTCTTGTAGCTAAATATTAGTATCCTTCCTGGTCTCTACTTATTCTTAGAACATAAACCTGAGCCTGTCTTTTCATACTTAATGGATTGGAGTGAGAATGCCATCCACTAATCATCTATTTTAATATCCAGGTTAAATCTTTATAAACAGAAAAAGAAGACAGACATAACAATAAAAGTGCTAGCCTTTAGTAGCTAGAGAAACAAATACCAGCCTGCAGTATAAATCCCACCTTTTAGGAACATGTCAGTCAGGCCATCTATATTCTATATACAATTCTTTGTGTACTGTGGATATTCCTTAAGGATTAAATACGTAGAGTGGATTAAGTTACTCAGTGGCATTTCAAACGAATATCTTTTAAAGCAATAAATAATTTACATTTATTTCAAACTAGTAAGTGAAAAATGAGCAGCAGGATGGGTGAATAAAGGAGAATATCATGCTTTCAGGGGTATTATCAGTAAATAGAAGAGAACTGCTTTACATCAACTATTTATTTCTATAAGGTGTATTTTGATGAGCTTTTAAATTGTTTCATAAGAAAGTTTGAAAGATGGTCACTTTCAGTGCAAGGGCAGTAAAAATCATTGACTAATTTTCTGTGTCAGAACTGGTGCAAGAAGGAATGTTTCCTCCCCCGTTCCCTTTTGCTCTCCCGGTCACAGCAGGTCACGTGACATCCATCACGTGACTCGGTCAAAGGATCTTTTCCTCTTACAGCTTTGCAAAAAAAAAAAAAGCTAAGCCGTTCTCCAATTAAAGCTGTTAACGTGTACTACGCTGTTTCCTTGTTGGATTTTCTTGTTCTCTGCTGCTACTGTAAAAACAAAATGAGTGGTAAGATTTGCTGGTTTTGAAAATTTGCTTTTATTTTAAAACATAAAAAACATTGTATTAATCTGAAGTCTTGCGGCGTGGTTTTTTGAATAGATGCCAAAATATAATCTCTATAAAATATTTTAAATTGTTACTATGTAGTTTTAAGAAGATTAGTCTCTATGTTGAGTTAGACTGATTTTATATACCACAGTATATCCCATTTTGGACCCTTTATTTTACTACGTTTTTCTTATTAAAACGAAAATATGAAAATTGGCATCAGATTATTTGGAAGCCATTGTGAAAGCCTGTTTGTAAAGAGAATGTGTAGCACGTCAGCAGTCAGCAGCCCGTTGCATTTTAAGAATTTAAATGCTTTGACAAATTAGGAGTTTTTTTAAAAAAAAATTGCTCTTAAACATGAATATGCATTAACAAAGAAAAATAAAGAAGAATTTCACTTATAGTAGATGAAAATCTTATGTACTAGCACTTTTTAAGAATTGAGGTGGAGAGGTTTCCAAATTTAAGACAGTTGCTGAATAGAATTGTTTTCTCTTCTGCAGGTTTTTAGGATAGGAAATGTACCCCTAAAAAATAATGAAAAACTGTAATTTGGAGTAGATTTTGCTCAAAATAGGTAGAATCTGAAGGAGCTGCTTGGTGTATCCATAGTTGTTTCAGTATAGCTAGCTATTCTTGTGTGAAGTGTGCATTTAATGATACAGTCTATAATAGATTTAGCTTCTTCCGTGGGGCCAAATCTCCCTTGCTGCATACAAATTTCTATCAGTCTGTAGTTAATCTTTTAAAACTTCTTAAATTAAAAAATATTGTTGGAATAAAGGAAGCAATCAAACATTTGCATTATTAAATATGCCTGGCTTTATTTAGGGTTTTGCTACCATAAACAGCAAGGGCAAGAGAAATAATGCTATAAATAATTGTTCTGAACATCATACTAATATTTACTATGTTTATATATTGTGGGTTTACATTTTCATTGTTGAATGTTATTTCATACTAGTGTTTTAATTACTAAATATGGTACTGATGAAATTGTCTTTTTTTTTAAAAAACTTAGCCATTTATCATTTCTGCCTCCGAATAAGAAAATTTACTTGCTAGAGTAAAATGATTACATCAGAGAGAAGCAAATTAATTGGTATTATTCCTGACTACAACTAGTAAGGATTTCTTATTGGTTTACTTTAAGTTAGGTTTATTTTGTTTTGTTTTCAGTATCACACTTAAACATAACTAAAATTATGAACTATTTTAGCTGCTGTCAAAAAGTAACATGGTAGGCTGGGGATATAACTCAGTTGGTAGAGGGCTTGCCTCCCATGCACAAGGCGGTGGAGGGTCAATCCTCAGCACCACCCAAAAAAAAAAAAAAAGTAACATGGTTTGAATTATAGCTACAAGTATTTATATAGTTTCATCTCTATTAAAGGAGGATAACCCAGTGCAAGTATGTAGTTTTACCATTTTAAATGTTATCAGCAATAACAGCACACACCTGTAATCCCAACATCCTAGGAGGAGTTCAAGGCTAGCCTCAGAGTTTTTTTGTTTGTTTGATTTTGTTTTTTCTCAATTGTTTTGATACTGGGAATTGAACCTTGGGATGCTTTACCCCTGAGCTACATCCCTGCCCTTTTTATTTTGGGACAGAGTCTTGCCACGTTGCTGAAACTGACCTCAAACTTGGGGTCCTTTTGCCTCAGCCTCCAGATTCACTAGCACCCTGTCTAAAAAGTATTATTTTGAAATAAGCCTTTTTGCATAGAAGTGTAAAGCAGCATACAAGTTTCATGTTGTAAATTAAATTAATAGGTAATATTTGCTTAAACTTAAGAAAATTTTGTTCTCTCATGGTTTTCAAGGAAATGGAAACAAAGGCAGCCTTAACTCCCCTTTGAGACATTAGAACCTAGCTTTTAAGACTTAAGTTACATCAATTGCCAATATGCATAGTATTTTAATATTTATGTAGTAGAGTTTATATCCTTAGAAATGAAACTGAGCCTGGTATATTGGCATACACCAGTAATCCCAGCTACTGAGGAGAATCCAATGTTCAAGGCTAGCTTGGGCAATGTAGCAGAGACACTTGTCTGTAAATAAATGGGGTTTTTATTTGTTTCTTTTCTTTTTTTTTTTTAAGGGGACAGGAATGTAGCTTGTGGTAGAATGCTTGCCTAGCACACATGAGGACCTGAATTTGTCCCCAGTACTGCAAAAGAAGGGGAAAAAAGAAAAGAATAGTGCTTCTGTTTCCACATCTAGAAAATGAGGATAGTGGTGAAATTTCTCTGATAAAATCATCATAGGACAGAAAACTGTATAAAAGGCCTGGCATATAGTATGTTAGTATTAGCTGTGTACAATTAAGATATTCTAAACAACTTTAGGAATTTGGTAGGCTTGTTTTGGATCAGAGAAGTATTTTGTTGAGAAGTTATTTTCATAGCCAGATATTATGGAGTATAATTCAGTAGTATACATTCCCTCTCCCTCCTTACTTTATCTTAACCACTTCAGTATTTGCTTTCTCCTATCCCTTCTATTCTTTCACCCTTTTCCTTTTTCTTCCTCTTTTATCCCTTCTGTTTTCCCTCCATCTTCCCTCTTCACTTTCTTCCAGGCTGCTCCCTTATCTCTCCCCTTTCTCTTCTTACCTTTTTCTTCCTTTCCCCTTTTTCTTCCTCTTGCCTTTCTCCTCTCCTTCCCTTTCCCTCTATTCTCACCCCAACCCTGCCTTTCCTTGCCTGTTTAGCATTTCTTCTCCTCTTGCACCCCGTTTTCACATTCTCTTTTTCTTTCCTGCCTACTCTTGCCTCAAACTTCCCCTCCCCCATCACCATTGTATTGTTTTGTCCTCACTCCTCCCCCTTCCCTAGAAAGGCTGGAATCTGGATTTGCTGGAACCTCCATGCTCTTTATTGTTTTCCTAAAGCATGTGTAATATTACCTGTAGTTACATTGACTGGCAGATTTAAATTCTGCATATAAAAACGATTCTTTCTCGATTACATTAATTATCAGATTCCTTATTTGCTTAGAAATAAGAGATTTCTTTGAAAAGGTTTCATTTCAAGTGATTAAAACTAGTGGGTGAAGGATACAGTAGTCTCAAGTTACAAGAAGAAAAATCTGAAAGTGAGATACTTTTCTAAAAAGTTACTTAAAGCTAGTAAGATTTTAGTTTCTAGAAAGAATAAAACACCTCCAAAATGCTTATATTACTCCCAGAAGAGTGAGAAGAGAAGGTAAACAAGTGATAATATTTGTAAAAATTACTTGGAAAGCATAACACTATAAAAATGAAAGGAAATACAGGATAAAAGAAACATATTTCTGGGGCTTGGGTGTGGCTTAGCGGTGGAATACTCTCTTAGCACGTGGGAGGCACTGGGTTTGGTCCTCAGCACCACATAAAAATAAAGGTATTGTGCCCACCTACAACTCAAAAATGTAAAAAAAGAAAAAAGAAACATTTCTTTTTTAGAACTTATCAGTGTAAAAATTATATATATATTTTGGGGTAAATATACATATATGACAATTCTCTTTGTTCTTAAGCACCCCCAGACATGACTTATATTACATGAGAGTCTTAAACCTAACAAAGTACATGTAAATATCTTTTTAACTATTCTTCTCTTCCCTTTTTTCTTGATTTTTTTTCCCGTTACTTTTGAGAATTTAGCTTTTCTATCTTTTATTGATTTTTTTTTTTTTATATATGCACAGTTCTGTTTGGTTTTCTCCAGGTCACTGTTTCCAAGTTGCAAAATCATGAGAGTCACCTGGAATATTTATAAAATAAGTATAATTATTGAAGATTGTAGGCATTTTAATAAGAATCTCTAGAAGAGCATGTAAATCTTATGTTTTAGTAAGTTCCCCAGGTAACTATTACCACTAGACAAGCTTGAGAAACGCAAGTGTGGGTAAAAGGTAATTGGTGCTTTTATAAGGCAAACATTAATAACAAGTCAGTCACCTGAGTTTCTTTTTATAGTAATACAGTTACTGTTGGCTTTAGTGTTTAGATAAAATAGTCAATTGTTTTCAACTTTGGCTTGCTAAGCAGTCATGTATTAATGAATCATTTCTCTGACTCATTTAGGTCCTGCTCAGGTTCCAATGATGTCCCCAAATGGTTCTGTGCCTCCTATTTATGTGCCTCCTGGATATGCCCCACAGGTATGTTTTTATGTTATTTTTCTTATTGTTTGTATATAATAGTGATGTGGTTTCTCTCTCTCTTTCTGGGGAGGGGGGTACATTGCTTGGGATTGAACCTAGGACCTCTTGCATGAGACTCTGCCCAATCCCCAATAAAGTTATTCTTTTTAACTGGTTCTCATGGGGAAAATTACAATGTAAATGCTAACCATCTTTGGTGAATCCATTTATTTAAGTACTTCAGTACATTTGTAAAGGAGAAAAAAGTATTTTGGCAGTGCTAACCATTTGGTCTTGTCTTTGGGTACAAAAGAAACTTCATTTTGGAGTTTATATCTCCCTGAGCATGTAACTAATGTTAATTATTTGAGCTGTTGGGGCACCTACACTATCATATTTTTTAATTAATCGTTTGCTTAGAAGTAAGCCAAAACAATCCTTCCAATCGTATTCATGCAGTGGCTCTCAGATACTGATAGAAATTATATGGCATATTATGATAAATAGAAGAGAATTTAAATCTGCAGTCCTAAGGGCTGAAGGGATCAGTATCACTGCCCAAATATACCTTTTCTGCTCACGTGTTAGCAAGCTCTGTCTTAAAGAAAAGTATGGGACTGGGAATGTATCCCAATGGTCAAGTGCTTGCCTAGGATGCATGAGGCCCTAGATTTAATCCCCAGCACCACAAAAAAAAAAAAAAAAAAAAAAAAAAAGACAATGGTTAAAAAAAAAGAGAATTAAGTATAGTTAAGTTATATACGCAAGCAAACTGAATTAAACTACAGATTTGCGGGGTATTCTTTTGAGTACTGAGATTCTGTATAGCCTGCATTTATCACCTTGGGTCCCTTTTGAAAAATACTCATTTTCTCTACCCAGCACTGAATTTACATTTTAGTTTTGTTCATACTCTCTCCTTTTTTCTTCCCTAATCATGGCAAAATATTGGTAAGATATTATGGTAGATTCTTGGCTTGCTTCATGAAGCACACCACTGTATGAACAACAGCAAAAATAATAGTACATGCTGGCTGGGAGAATGGAAGTAAATCTGAAATTGAAAGACAGAAAAGCTGGATCTATATCTTCAAATACTTGCTGGCTCCCAGGCCTTGGGCAGATCACCTTCCTTGAATCTCAGTGCCCTTATCATAAGATAAGATGATAACATGAGATAACATAGTTCAAAGTACAGTGGGCAAAGGAACTGAACAGACCCTTCTCAAAACAAGAAATATGAATGATCAACAATATATGAAAAAGTATTAAACGTCTCTAACAATTAGAGAAATGTAAATTAAAACTACATTAAGATTCCATCTCACTCCAGCAGAATGGAAGTTATCAAGAATACAAGTAACAAATCTTAGCAAGGACATGGGGAAAGGGGTATGCTCATACATTGCTGGTTAGACTGCAAATAGGTGCAACCCCTCCCACTCCTCAGCATGTATCCGAAAGATTTAAAATCAGCATAGGGCAGTGATACTGCCACATCAATGTTTATAGCAGCACAGTTCACAGTAGCTAAACTATGGAACTAACCTAGATGCCCAATAACAGATAATTGTGGTATATATATATACACGATGGAATATTACTTAGCCATAAAGAATAATGACATTATTACATTTGCCAGTAAATAGATGGATCTAGAGACTATCATGCTAAGTGAAATAAATCCCAAAAACCAAAGGTCAAATGTTTTCGATGATGTTGAAACTAAACCACCATAAAGTGGGAAGAAGAAGAAGAGAAGTTCAGTAGATTAGACAAAGGGAAATGAAGGGAAGTGGAGTAGGGGTAGGAATAGGAAAGACAAAGAAAAAATCTAATGTAATTTTCCTTTGTACATATATGAAATTACCTAAGTGAACCCCAGCATCATGCCTCCCCACAAGAATGGAATCCTAATTAGAATAAGACATATCCTACGCTTGTATAATTTTATCAGAATGGATTCTATTGTCATGTATAACTAATAAAAACCAATAAAATAATAATTAAAAATAAAGTACATTGTAAGGGCTGGGGTTATGGCTCAGCAGTAGAGCGCTCACGCCTCGAAGTAGAGCACTCGGGCCTCGCACATGTGAGGCACTGGGTTAAATCCTCAGCACCACATAAAAAAAAAAGTTTATAATAATAATAAAGTACATTGTAATCTTTTAGAATAGTTTCTGCTTGGTATCTCTACTTTTAATACACTGACTCCTTAATTTATTATAGTCTGCATTCTGCCTATATTACCCTTCTCCCTGCTATGTACACACATCTAAGGGACTTTTTTCCAGCTTGATTCTCTGACCTCTAAAAATCTGACATAATTGTTATGATTTTATCCCAGATTTTCTTGCATGTCTTTATTTTTTTCTATTTCTTCTCTGTTGTTCTGCCTTGAATTTTGTTGATTTATACAAAGACTGTTCTCTAGCATAAAGTTCAACATTTATTGAGTGGTGTCTTATCCCAAACTCTGTATTGGGTACTAGTGACACGAATTATTTCCATTATAGGGCAACTTGATATTCTCATCTTATAATAACTTTTCTTTTTATGTTTGCAACAAACTCTTCCTGTTCTCATTTCATTCATTCATGAACTTCTAAAAGCAGGTTTCCTTAAGCCTTTCCAGGGACCTCTCCTTTTGGAATCTCTTGGCATATAATATTTATGTATATGTATGTGTATGTGTCTTAATGAATTTTTCAGATTGTTAACTAATTCTTTTTCCTAGGAAGATTATGAATTCTTAAACACTGTCTTTATCAGTGTTCCACACAAATATATGTTGAGTGCCCTTGAATGCTTGGGATACATATGCTAAATAAAAGAGACAAAGACTCTTATTCCCTCTGAAGTTTACATTCTTGTAGGGAGAAGCAAACAAAAACTATAATCAATAGATAGATTAATATTAGGTAGGAGTGATGGGGGAAGGGGTTAGAGCTGATTACATTTTAAAATAGGATGTTAGAACAGGCCTCATTGAAAGGGGACGTTTGAACCAAGTCTTGAAGGATAAGTGGGAGTTAACCATTCATTTGTCTGAGGAAGAGGGTTTTAGAAACAGACAGTGCAGATGGCCTAAAATGAGAACATGTTTCATGCCTGGGAACAACAGTGAGTTGTCAGGACAGAATAATAGTAGGGAGTGAGGTCAGAGAGTTAACTGGACTCAGTCACGCAGGACTTTTTGTTCTGATTTTATCTTCAGTTTTAGGTACAGTGCCTGTATATTAGGAGCTCAAAACATCAAGGAAATAATCATCTAGATTGAGGTACTATATCTTTAGACAAAGAACCACTAAAATAATTTTGTCGTAGCATTTTTTTTTTTTTAATCTTTTCACTTCTTTGGGCATAAACAGTCTTTAGTTGACTTACCCACTTAATAAAGTATAGGTGTCTTAACATTTAAGGCATTACATAGTTCTGTCCTAGTTTGCTATTGCAGGTTGTTCTCTTTATTCTTTCAATCATGTATCCATTTTTGCATGACTTCCCAAGTGCTCATGTCATGTTTTTCTTTCTCCATTGTTTTGTTAAAGTTCTTATTTAGGGAATAATTCCCCTTTTTGGCCTTTTGGAATGTTATCTGTCCTTGAGGGCCTATACCAAGTTATTTGTACCACTTCTTGATTATTTACCACCTAATATGATAATTGTGTGTGTTTTAAACCCCTATAGGATTTAGGTTCCTTGAAGAGTAGCCTTTTAATTATTTTTGCATTCTTGTGGTAACTCAAAATGTAGTAGGCGTCCCATAAATAGTTGTCTAATTAATTAAAAGCAATCTTACTGGAAAGGTTATGGAGGCTAGCAGACCTACAGTTATTAACCTTTAGATCAAGATTATCTCATAAGACATTTATTACTTCCAAGCACATGGGATAATTTTTAAAAATCTACTCTTATCATTATTTAAATAATTTAAGTACCCAGTATATAAGATTATATTCTTACATTTTCACATCACTGTCAAAATAACTTCATTCCCTAATATACACAATTTCTGTTGGGAAACATTTATCATTAAAATCCAAGTTCTAGGCTGGGGGCGTGGTGGTGGACGCCTTTAATCCTAGAGGCTCAAGAGACCAAGACAGGAGGATCGTGAGTTCAGAGCCAGCTTCAGCAACCTAGCAAGGCACTAAGCAAATTAGCATGACCCTGTCTCTAAATAAAATATTAAAAAGGCCTGGGAATGTAACTTAGTGGTTAAGTATCCCTGGGTTCAATCCCTGGTAACACACACACATACATAAGTTCTAGGTATAGCTAAGTGAGCATTTAACAGATTGTCCAAAACTTAACACATAATCATAATGTTAGCAATCCAGGAGCTGCAAGTTTAATCAAGTATTAAAATTTATAGATGGCTTTAATAATATACAAGTTCTGTTCGGCTCAACAGGATCCAAGAGTACAAACTATCTAGTTTCCTTTTAGACTTTTATACACCGATCCTCCCTTTGCGTTAAGGCTAGTAACGTAAGGAAGGTCAAATTTTGCTGTGTCATCACGTTTCTAACAATTCAGTACATACTAACAATTCAGCAAATTTATGTATCTTAACAGGTTGGATCAAGCCAGCAAGAACCACAAAAATTAATATCCAGTGTTGAGACCACTTTAATCCATCACTGAGGAAATGAGAATGCTACTAAGAACATATTGTGACAGAAAAATAAAAGAGCCAAGAGATAGATCTTTTTATTTTGGGAGAGTTTTTTATGGTACTGGGGATTGAACCCAAGGGTGCTAAATCATTAAGCTATATCCCCAGCCCTTTTTATTTATTTATGTTTTTTAATTTGGAGACAAGGGTCTGATTAAATTGCTGAGACTGACCTCAAACTTGTGATCCTTCTGCCTCAGACTCCCAAGTCACTGGGAGTACAGACATGTATTGCCATACCAGGCAGATAGGTCTTAATTAAAGATCAAGATTTATCAAAAGTACTTTTAAGAGAAGCACATGAAGAAAACATGATATGTTAATCTTCAAATTTGTCATGTTTTACCAATTTCATATCCCTATTAAGTTTCTTTTTCATTTCCTATTTGAGAGTAACATTAGATAGCGAGGGTATCAGATACTAAACATTACTTTAGGAGTAATTGGTTTTTTCTCCTTTGAAATGTTCAAAGCCCATACATGCTACTTCTTACCGTTACTCTTACTTTATATTCTTATTCAGGAATTCTCTGATGTTACTTTTTTGTTGATTTTTGTATCTTATTGTTCTGATACTTTATTATTATGCTCAGTAGTAATGGGAAAATAAATTGTTCTGTTGACCTTTAGTTTTGAAGAGAAAGGGATATTATATAGTTATAGAATGAGTCTGTCACCATAAAGATTGGGCTTCTAGGAACTATTTTTCCCTTTTCCACTTGTGAACAGTAATAGCTTTTAAATGGTAAAAATAGGCTTAATTCTTTAGTTACATACATGGTTTTAGTTGTTGGATCAGAAAATAGATTATCTTCTTTTAAACATTATTATAAGAAAAAAAATTATTAAACATGCCATCCAACAAAATAGAGAGACCTAAAACTAATTTAAATGATGCAGAAAGCAAAATAAAATTGCTTACCACAGGTTTAAATTTAAAGAAATATTACTTTTGCAAACAAAGTCTAGCAAATTCATTTGGTAATAAAGAACAAATATAGCAATATACTTTTATTTTTTATTTTTATCTATTTTTATGATCCTCATTATATAGACTTGGAAAATATACAAAAATGTATATTAGGATATTTCCCTTTAGCCTTTTCTCTAATTAAAAAATTATAAGCCTTAAATATGCATGATGTTTATACTTGATGAGATCATTTTCTTATACCATTAAAGTATTTCAAAACTATAAAATTTTAGAATTAGAAGCTATAGATATTGTATCAATATCTTTATTTAATTATTTTTATTTTGTGATTAGTTAGGCTCCTTCTAATTTTTCCTTCATGATTATAAAGGTATAGTGAATATCTGCACAAATCTTAGTATACTGTTTCTTATTTCCTTAGAATAAATTTTTGGAAATGGCATTATTAATTCGAAGTATTTGGGGCGGGGAGGTACCAGGGATTGAACTCATATATATATATGTGTGTGTGTGTATATAAAATTTCTTCTTCATGATAGACATTTTCAAAGTTATACAGAAGTAGAATGAATGAGTAGTAATTATTACCTGTCTTGTACCCATGATCCAACTTAACAATTATAAACAAATTGCTAATGTTGTTTTATCCCACATATCCCCTTTTTTAAATTACTGGAATATTTTTAAACAATTTTAAATAACATCATTTTACCTATCATTAGCCCTTTTTTCCTACTTAATCAGCAACCTTGTTGTTACGGTATGTTTGATTTTTTTACAAATTGCGGGGAAGCTCTCAGAGATAACAAAAAGATAAGAAAAGATTGTATATAGCCTGTAAACCAGGATTATGCACTTTACTCATAGATAAGTTCCATAGCCATTTCTGGGGCCTGGCCCTTTTTACTTTAGGCACAATGTTAATAATCTTTATTATTGCCATTTAACAAATAAGAAAGAGAAGGTTGTGAAAGATTGACATACTACATCCGGGCAGAAATATATGCCATCTGAGCTGTCAAATGGAGAGATGAAAGAGTAGACTATAAAATGTAAACACAAAGCAAATGATGACATAGAAAGCAAATGGTGACAAGAGTGGAAGGAATTTTAATTTACTGCCAAAGTACTAATAATCCCTAAGAACATTGCATTGCAAGGCAGAATTAACATTTGATATTTTAGTGATGACATTAATGGCTTATCAAAGTTTTATAAACTACCTGAATGGGACTCCTGAAAGGCAACATCAGAAGTCCTGCTGTCTTTCTTAATGGCTTTATTAGCTACTTTTTTATGGAATGTGAGTTGTTATGGAGATGAGAGAGTACCTAACAGGAAGGGGATTGTAGATCTCATAATGTAGGGGAAAGACTTGTATCAATTTAAGGAAAGGGTTCATATTATGCCTTTGAGCTTTATTTCCTATTTTACTTTGTTAGCACCCAGTGGTAAGGTCAGTGTATTTTTTTTTCCAAAGATTTTATAAACCAACCTGATCTAAATCTATTCTCTGTCTTTCCTGGGGAAAACAGTCAAAAGGAAAAGGCAAGGGGTATGGAAAACTGGAAGGTAGGGGACTAAGGTTCAGATGAACATGAAGTAGTATAGTAAGAGCTAGAGAAAAAAGAGGTTGTACTTACTGACATCATGTATATGTGGTTGAATATCTAAAATTATTTTTTGAGTGAATAGTTAGAAATAGCTGAATTAAAAGCTTGAAGTTAGTAGTTCAGGATTCAGGGTGAGGTAATAAAACTAATTGTGGGAATTGAGGCAAGTCACAGAATCTAATAGCTTTGTGATGCTAAAAGGTGAGAGAAGACTATAATATACTATTGGAACTAAGCAAATACATATATATATTTTTTTAAAAGAGAAAGAGAATTTTTTTAATATTTATTTTTTAGTTTTCGGCGGACACAAACATCTTTGTATGTGGTACTGAGGATCGAACCCGGGCCGCACGCATGCCAGGCACACGCGCTACCGCTTGAGCCACATCCCCAGCCCAAATACATATATTTTTGATTCAAAAAATACTTTTGGAGCATCTGCCATGAGTTAGGTATTGTTTCAGATACTGAAAAGAAAACAGTAAGCAAAACAGATTTATCATGGACCTTACATTCTGGTGGGGAAGACACACAAATAATATAAAATGTCAGGTAGTAAACACAGACTCCTCTCTCTTCAGTTCTCAGTTATTTCTGCATTCAATAAAGGAAAGAAAATAGAACTTTGCCTAGTTAGAATTAGGTGGCATCTGTGATTAAGGAATCAGACCATGATATATTTTTCATTGTTTTGTTTTATTTTTTATTAATAGATTAAATTGAATTGTATTTTATCCTTTTTTTTTTCCTTTTTACAACTCATTGATTTTATTTTAATCATCATCATTAGAGTACTCTGTTGGTATGAAATTCAATGTCTACATGTTTGGCTACTTCTCAGCAGCTAAGCCTCTGAAGACTTAGCAGATATTTCTATTTAAAACTCAGGGTTTGTTAATTTTTCATATGCATATGTTTTACTCTACAACTTAAATATCTCTCAAGGAACCAATATTAACTCTTGACTCCTCATAATAATACAAGTAGGTATTATTACTATCTCCATTTTAGATGGGGAATCTGAGGCAAAGACATTTTGAATAACTTGCCCAGGGGTCACAAAGGTAGTAAATAGAGGAGCTAGTCTTAGCTGAGACTTAAGGTCTCTGGCTGAAGTTACTGGCTGCTTAGACCATTACTTGAAATGGTGAAGTCTGGCTCTTTGTGTTTGTTTTTCTCCCTCTCCTGTGCATCTAAGTTTCTGTGTGGTTGTTTTTTTTTGTTTGTTTGTTTTTGTTTTTTTTTTTTTTTGGTCGGGGGAGAGGCCAAAAATGTAACATACACATAGCATAAAATTTACCATCTTACCCATGTTTAAGTCAACAACTAAGTAGTGAATGAATATGTTGACATTGTTCTAATACTGTCACCACCATCTATCCAAAGAACCCTTCATCTTGCTGAAAAATGAAGTTGTGAACCTACCTATTAAACAATAACTCCCTATTCTCCCCTCCTTTTTACTTTTTTTTTTGGGGGGGGGGGTACCATATAAAAAATGGCCATCCCATTCCCTTTCTCTCTGTGACCTGTCTGCTTCTGCCCTTTCACCTCCATAAGTGCTCATCTGGTCATACTGGCTTCCTTCTATTCCTTGGATATAGTCAGCCCCACTTCTGCATTAGGGACTCAATAGTAACTGTTCCCTCTGCCCCAGCACTCTATATTCTATATAGTTAATTCATTTACTTCCTTCAAGTCTCTGCTTAAATTTCACTTTGCCAATAAGGCTTACTCTGATCACTCTATTTTACTCTGAAAACTGTACCTCTCTCACAATATTTGTAAAAGTACCCTTACCTGCAGTACTTTTATTCAGAAAATTTGTCACCTTATAACATGCTAAATAATTCACTTTTGGTGTGTTTGTCCTTTTTGTTGTGTTAGAATGTGTGCTACCAAATATATATCACTTCTAAGGTTTTTTTTTTTTTTTTTTAATCAATGGAGGAGGATAAGTTAGAGCTAGATTTGCAAGGATAGATAGGATTTACATGTTTATAGATTAAGGGGAAGTAAAATGAAGAGAAAAAAATGCTGTAAACAAAAGTACAAGATACAGAAAGGTATAGGTCAGCTCAACACAGGTTTTTTTAGTATGCCAGCCTGACTGCAGTTACGGGTTCAGGATTTGGTACAGAAGAAAGATATGACTAAAAAGGTAAGTTGGAACCAAGCTGAATGATTATGAACTGTAATCCTATCAGAAATGGGAAGTCTTTGAAGATTTGGGAATCACTGATAAAGGAGAAAGTGGTATTGTGACAGATACTAGGGTTTAGCTCATTCCAAATCCATTCCAAACTTCTAATGTCCTTTCCTATAGTTTCAAGACTAAAAACCTGTGAACACTTCATAGATTTCTTTCAGTAGGTTTCCAGATGTGATTCAGTTTTCATCAACTATATGCACTTGCTTAAGACTTAAATTCAGAAGCAAGTTGAATAGGGAAAAAAGGCCAGGAAATGAGACATCCATTTTACTGAAAATAAGGCATTGTGACATATATAAACAGGAATTTATTTGGTTTTCCAATCCCATGTTACAGACCATTCATGTCCCACTCCAGTAGATAAGAAAAGTTTAATATAATCTGATTAATATTAAGGTGTTTGTTTATGGCACTGGGGATTCAACCAAGGGGTGGTGCTTAACCACTGAACCACATCCCTAGCCCTTTTGTTTTTAATTTTGAGTCAGGATCTTACTAAGTTGCTAGGGCCTGGCTAAATTGCTGAGGCTAGCTTTGAACTTGCAATTCTCCTGCCTCAGCTTCCCAAGCCACTGGGGTAACAGGCATGTGCCACCACACCTGGCCCTGTAATTTAAGTTCATCTATACCCAAATAAGTTTTATTTTAATAAACTTACACCTACCAAACACTTATATTTATATGTGTGTGTATTAGCATATAAAATTTGCCATCCTTATGCACAATATAAAAGATTTGTCTTTAAATTAGCAACCTTATAATTATTTCCTGTTTTGTGAAGAAAAATATTGTTAACCGTTTATTCTGCTTTGGTAGTAACGTTTTAAGCTTAAGAGTAAGGGCCTTATTGTAGTGGAGAGGTTCCTAATTTTGAGATCAAATTTTATAGCATTTGACGCTTTCCTGTGTGTCCTTATAGCACCAGTGAGGTTCAGTGGGTAATCTGTCATTTCAAGAAAAAAATCTATTCAGTTTTATTCCTATTTAAAGGAGGGAAAAAGCATAATTTCTAAGCCTCATAACCACAGATATTTTTCTTAAAAAAAAAACTGGAGTTAATATTGGTATTTGCCTCACTTGAAATGATAAACTATTTAAATTGTCCTTGTTGCAGTCATAGAGTTTTGTACCTAAACTCTGATACACAGTTTTTCTTTAAAAATCCAGATCCAGGGTTTTTGTTGTTGTTGTTGTTGTTGTTTTCTTCTTCTTTTTCATCTTTTCACAACTCGTTTTCCTTTGACTTTTCACAATTTGTTTTCCCTCCACTCTAGGCCATAATGTGGAAAAGGAAATATATTCCTGTTAAACCACAATTATTGCATAACTAAATGCATGTAATACATGTACCTGATATTAGTGCTCATTGTTTATAATATTTGACTGTTCTCATCAGTATTTTAAGATTTATATTGAATTCTATAACAAAAATTGTTTCATGTTATTCAGTGTTAATTCATATGTACCTAATGTATTTAATAAATTTTTTCATATTGACTCTCTAAAATTTATGTTTGACTTCTAGTAGTTTAAAAATTCTTACTCTAACATTTGAAAAGAATTACTTATATTATGCTTTTAATCTAATAATTCATTTTGTAGGTTATTGAAGACAATGGTGTTCGAAGAGTTGTTGTGGTTCCTCAGGCACCAGAGTTTCACCCTGGTGGTCACACAGTCATCCACCGTTCTCCACATCCTCCTCTACCTGGTTTCATTCCTGTCCCAACCATGATGCCCCCTCCACCACGCCATATGTACTCTCCAGTGACTGGTGCTGGAGACATGGCAACACAGTATATGCCACAGTATCAGTCTTCACAAGTATATGGAGATGTAGGTAAGACATCTGAAAAATCCTTTATTGAGTTGGATAGTCTTTGCACAGATATAAGAGATGGTGATCATCATATTCATCATATTGTATAAAAGAAACAACATATAGTAATGATAACACAATTCTATTGCCCAAGCACTATATTAAGTGCATCATCCTCATGATCATTACTCTTTAAGGGAGATTAGTAAACAGAAAATCAAGATGGAAGTAACTTACATCATGCAACAGTATTTAGTGGGATCACATCAAACAAGAGGTCTTTTCTGTTGTACAGTACAGCCTCTGAGGAAATTTTCAGCCAGGCATGACGATGTCATTGATAAATCCTGAAGGCTATGATGCTATTACACAAAGTTGCTAGGTTCCTTGAGTGATTGGGGAAGAAAACAGAATGATCCATAACTTCTTCCCTCAGGGTGTTAATAAATTATTGGGAACAACAGATTACCACACACATGAGAAATAATAATTTTATTCTTTCCTGTGGCTTTAAATACCACCTATGTATACTGACGGCTCTCAAATGTATATTTTCAGCCAAAATTTCTCTGAGCCTTCCTTTTTTTTTTAATGTTTAAATTTTTTTGTTGTTGTAGATGGACAAATACCTTTATCTTATTTATCTATTTTTATGTGGTGCTGAGGATTGAACCCAGTGCCTCACATGCGCCAGGCAAGCTTTCTACCGCTGAGCCACAACCCAGCCCCAATCTTGCTGCCATCTTGATAACCCCCATTTAAATGTCTCCTATAGGACAACTGAAATGTATATGATATCATTCTCAGTTTTAGACCCCAGAACCAGCTTTCTCTCTGTGTCTTATTCATCTCAGTAGGTGGTATCACTAATAACTCAGTTGGCTAAAATTGAAGGCTGATGGTCATCTAAATTAGTATCTTTTATTTTTGGAAGATTGCCAAATTATCTACTTTTTCTCTACTGCTATTCACATCTAGTCCACCCTTAGTTCTTTCCAGGATAACTGAAACAGCAGCCTTCCACTTTGTTTTGTTTGTTTGTTTTAATGTTTCAGAACTTTTATTTGTTTATTTTTATGTGGTGTTAAGGATTGAACCCAGAGCTTCACATGTGCAAGCACTCTGCCACTGAGTTATGCCCCAGCCCTTTCCACTTAGATTTTTTGTTTTTTGTTTTTATCCCCTAATAATTCATTATGGCAATTGTAACCCATTTTTAAGTATTAACCAGATCATATCTTGTTTAAAACATTTCAACGACTTCCCATTACATTTGGAATAAAATCCCAAACCCTTCCCCTAGACCAGGGTTTCTCAAGTGTGCTACCATTGATGTTTTAGAACAGATAAGTCTTTGTTATGGGGAACAAAACTGCACACGTTTGAGTGTTTAGCAGGATCCTTAAGCTCTACCCACCAGATGCCAGTAGCACACAGCTTCAACATATTCCCGACATACCCTTTTAACATCTAAAATTATTTCCAGATCTTGCCATTTATCCCCTGTCCTGTTTGTGAACCCCATTGTCCTATGGCCCCTGACTGACTTATTCTACTTTTGCCCCCCATTTTTTAAGTTTTTCAAAACCTTCAAGCCTTTCTTGCCTCAGGCTCTCTCCACATAGTGTCCTCTCTGCCAAGAATATTCTTCCCCATTTTCTTTAGGCTTTCCTTTTCTTTTAAACTTCAGCTTTCAGAGTAATCTTCCCCAACCTTACCTTATCAGTCTTTAGCACTGAAATCTTGTTTGTTTGTTTGTTTCCCACAGAATTCACGAAACTTAATTTCTATTTCTTTTCTTTTTTATTGTGGGTTTTTTTGGTCAATTTGTACGTCTTGTCTCCCTTATTTGACTATAATCTCTGTAAGACTTGAACTGGTTGATTCATCACTGATGTTCTTGGGACTTAGCAGTGCCTGCCCCTTATGCTCAGTAAATTTATAGAAAAAGTAACCCTAAATAAAAATTCAAGTTATTCAGCACAGCCTTTAAATAGTGGATACATTGTATGCATTTTTTTTCAAGCCTATTCATTGCCAAAGTAATGCTGATTGACCCAGGAAGTCTAGATGGGGCATGAGATTCTATATTCTAACAATCTCCCAAGTTGGGCTCATGTGGTGGTCCAACAAACATACTTTTGACACCTTCCTCCCAACTCCTGAATGCTGAGGATGGAACCCAGGGCCTCATGAATGCTAAGCAAGCACTCTTCCACTGAATTGGTCCCCAGCCTAGACATATTTTACAATAGCAAGAGTTTATACTACAAGTGAGTCTCATCCTTCTGTTTGTATTGTTAATTTTGGCAGTTTGTAAATGTTTGAGAAAAATATAACTGGTTTTCATAATTATTAATATTTTGCATCGTTAAAACCCCTAACAAAACCACCCAATGGTGGAAGGCAAGATTCATATTGTGTTTTAAGTTTATAGGCCAGGAAATCTAACACAGGATCCTAATAACTTATGGCACTGGTTTCCTAGCTAGTAGCTGCTTCCATAATCCCTTTTCCATGCACATTTTGTGTGGATTCCCAAAGTGAGACCTGATGGAACATTCTTTGTAAGCCATAGGCACTGTGCTCATAAATTTATTTTCTCACTTAATCCTCAATATTCTTCAAAAAACAGAAGAGAAAACTGAGGCTCAGAAATGCTAAATAATTTTTACAAGGTTACACTAGTTACTTGAGGGTTTTAACCATCTTATGTCTGTTTGATAATAAAGTTCCTGCTCTTTCTACTGCTGTAACATATTTTTGTTTGTTTCTTGAGAAATAGATAAAATATAAAGCATTTGAATAACCACAATTTAAATGTATATACTAATTGATTACATTTTTATGTTTTATTATGTTTTTTTAAGTTATAATTCACATAATAGTTATTGTACATTTCAGTGATTTTTAGCATATTCTCTGCAGGTTGAGTATCCCATATTCAAAATGCTTAGGACCAGAAGTATTTCAGATTCTGGAGTATTTTCATATATAAAACGAGATATTTTGGGAATGGGACCCAACTCTAAACACACAATTCATTTACGTTTCATATATACCTTACATACATAATCCAAAGGTAATTTTTATACAATACTTTAATAACTTTGTACAACTAATTCCATAAAGTCAGGTGTGGAATTTTCCATTTGTGATGTCATAAGTTCCAGATTTTGGAGCACTTCAGATGTCAGATTTTTGAATTAGGGATGCTCAACCTGTATATACTACACTTACTACCACTATCTCATTCTAGAACATTTCTTTAATCCCAAAAAAGAAACCTTATACCTATTACTAGTCCCGATTTCCTCTTTTCCTCCCAAACTGTGTCTTTGTGAATTTGCCTCTTTTGCAACAAGTCACTTAAATATATGTACAATATATGTATTGCATATAAAATTTTCATTAAAATGTTCACACAGCCAGACAGGCATGGTGGTGCATACCTGGGTATAATCCAGTGATTGGGTATAATCTAGAGATTTAGGCAGGAAGATCTCAATTTCATGGCTAGCCTCAGTAACTTAGCGAGACCCTCAGCAACTTAACAAGATCCTGTCTGAAAATAAAAAGAGCTGGGATTGTAGCTCAGTGGTAGAGCACCCTGGGTTTAATTCCCAGTACCCAAAAAAAAAAAAAAATTGTCTAGGTTTTTTCACATTTTTTATATTCCTCTGTATTATCACATATGGTAGTTATTTCACCCCTTCTTACAGTTCAGTAATACTACATTAAGGGATATAGAACATTTTGTTTGTTTATTCATTAGTTGATGGACATTTGGATTATTTTCAGTTTTTGTCTATGAACAAAATTTTATATTGACTTGTTTTCACTTCTAGGTATATACCTTAGAATGGAATTTCTCTATCAGGTGTTAATTCTTTTTAGTTTATTGGGGAACAAGCACACTCAGTAATTACGCCATTAGATATCCCCACTAGCAGTATGTGAGGGTTCCAATTCTTCCACATCTTTGACAAAACTTTTATTGTCTCAAATTTTGATAGCCAACCTGTTACATGTAAAGTTTTATCTCATCGTAGTTGGGGTTGTTGTTGGTTTTTTGTTGTTGTTGTTGTTGTTGTTTTAATTTTTTTAGTCGTTGTAGATAAACTTGGTACCATTATTATTATTTTTTTTTTTTAATGTAGTGCTGAGCATTGAATCCAGTGCCTCACACATGCAAGGTGAGCACTCTACCACTGAGTTGTAACCTCAGCCCTCATCATAGTTTTGGTTTGCTTTTCTCTAATGACTGCTGATGTTGAGCATCTTTTTTGTGCTCATTGGCCATTTGTGTCTTCTGTGGAGAAAGTTTATTCATATTCTTTACCCACCCACCCTTATCTTTTTCTTTTTTGGCACTGGGAGTTGAACTCAGGGTGCTTTACCACTGAGCTTTTTTTTTTTTTTTTTTTTTTTTTTTTTTAATTTTGAGACAAGGTCTCACTAAGTTGCCCATGCTGTTCTCAAATGTGAACTCCTGCCTCAGCCTCCCAAATAATTGAGATTACAGGCATGTGCCACGACACCTGGCTCTTTACCAATTTTATTGAATTTTGCTTTACATATTCTGGTTACAAGTCATATTCTGGTTACAAGTATCTTTATCAGATACATGATTTGTAGATATTTTCTCTCATTTTATCTCTTCATTTCCCTCATGGCAGCCTTTGATACAGAAAAGTTTTTAATTTTGATAAAGTCCAATTTATTTTTTCTTGGTTTGCTTTGTGCTTTGGATTCTTATCTAAGAAACTATTGCCTATTCCAAAGTAAATCAAATGTATACCTTTGTTTCCTTCTAAGGGTTTTTTGTTGTTGTTGTTTAATATTTATTTTTTAGTTGTAGTGGGCACAGTACCTTTATTTATTTTTATGTGGGTCTGAGGATTGAACTCAGGGCCTCGCAAGAGCTAGGCAAGCTCTCTACCACTGAGCCACAACTGCAGCCTCTCGAGTCCAGCTTGTTTCTTTTTGCTAACTCTAAATCTTTTCCAGTGATGATTTCCTTTTTTAAGTCATAAAGGAATTTAGTCAGGCAATGTTTTCTTTTTACTTATGTTTGATTTTTTTTTAAGAGACGTGAAAATCAATAGCTTACAGTAGAGTAAAAGTCAACAACTGTGGACATGTAAGTCTCATTTTTCATTTGTGATACTCATAGCATGCCACCAAGCTTTTTCTATGGAGATCAGTAGTTGGGAACAATGAAAAAAAGAAATGTTTGACTTACTTCCTAATCTGTTCTCATGTCATGAACTTATTTAGGGAAAGTGATCTTAACATTTGCTTTTTATTTCTTCCTAGATGCTCACTCTACACATGGAAGATCCAACTTTAGAGATGAAAGATCTAGCAAAACGTATGAACGTTTGCAGAAAAAATTAAAGGATCGCCAAGGAACACAGAAAGATAAAATGAGCAGTCCACCATCATCACCCCAGAAATGCCCTTCTCCCATAAATGAACACAATGGACTTATAAAAGGGCAGACTGCCAGTGGTATAAACACAGGATCAGCAAAAAACAAATCAGGAAAAGTGAAAGGTTGTATACAAGTGGATACAGAACTAGAAGGTAAGGATTTAAAATACTCAGCCATTGTCACTGATACTTTTCATCATTGTTTAACCTACTAAAATTATATTCTGATTTTTCAGTCTTTTTGTCCTGGTCCAAGTAAACTAGATTTATACCCTAACATTTCTTAAATATGAGAAAGGTTTTGGAACCTAAATTGTTACTAGTCTGCTGCTTTTGATAATTTAGGAAATCTCAGTAATTTCACCTATATCATAAATTTTACTGATAGAAAGATAAGCATGCTCAGATAATGTTAATCCAGATTCCATTTCTTCTATTTCTAGATCTTTGATAAGGTTAACCTGGTTTTTATCAAAATTTTATTTCTCCAAACTTCTTTTATGTGTAAATCTCCAATAGTAACTAACTATGTCCTTAACAAGTTCTTCTACATACTCTAGTAATTCTCCATTCCTTTGAAAAGTTTTTTTTCTTTTAAAATACTATTTACTTTGGATTCTTCCCCTAGTCTGTTCACCAGATGAACTCTGAGCACTATTTTTTATATATACTAGGTTCAGTCTCTGTAAACTAAATATAAACTGGATTAACAAATAACCTATCTTCCATTATGCCTACAACATGAAGTTAGTACCCAAGACTATAATGTTAATTCTCACTACTACTTATCTTGACTTCTGTAGTTTCTATATGTATGTTCTTTGGGATTTCTTAGATACTGACTATATCTCCTTTCATTTCTAATGGTAGATCAGTTCAAATTTTAAATAGTTTCATCAGAGATGATCAAGCATACTAACCTGCCATTTCATAAATACTAATCCCACAACTTTCTCAGTTCTTGAATATGTTTATCTAAACTTATACTCCTAATTCTTAGTATGTTTGATTATCAAATAATGTAGCTAATATTTGACTAGGAGCTCAGATGCTTTCAGCTTTGAGGAAATTTTCAAAATATCAGCCATGATAACTCTTCCCATCTTCTTTTTCCTTAAAATTTTCATTCCTCACTAACAAATTTTAAATAATGCTCTAATGGCCTTTTGTGGCTTATATATTAATAACATCTACTTCAGTTTTGAGACTTTCTAATCATTCTTTTCGGCACAGATATTTCCAAAGAATTAAGCTAAACTTTCATGTTTGTCAGTGGAATCAGTAAGTTATGGTCGAGCAAATTATATTCCTATTTGGGGAAACCACAGTTATGGCATGACATGAAAAATTCTTAGTTAATAAGTTGTTCAAGATTGGCAAATGAAAACTTCCAAAGAAGAGAGTATTTTTTATACTGTGAATAGAAATATACTTTTTTTTTTGGTACCAGGTACCAGGAATTGAATTCAGGGGTACATGACCACTGAGCCACATCCCCATCCTTATTTTTTGTATTTTATTTAGAGACAGGGTCTCACTGAGTTGCTTAGCACCTTGCTTTTGCTGAGCCTGGCTTTGAACTTATGATCCTCCTGCCTCAGCCTACTGAGCTGCTGGGATTACAGGCATGTGCCCCATCCAGCAGAAATATACTTTTTATAAGAAAAGCTTATTGTTCACCTATGTATGTGTATATACATATTGTGTGTGTGTGTCTGTGTGTATAATTGTGTGCATAGATATGTGCATAAAAATATGTAGTTATAATTAATAATCATGGTTAAACTTAAAATAGAAATTGAAGTAGACAAATACTAAAGTACCACAAATTGCTCTGTATGAACTAAGGATAAAAAACTAGAAAATAAGGGGGTTGGGGGTGTAATTCAGTGGTAGAGCATTTGTCTAGCATGTGTGAGGCACTGTGTTTGATCCTCAGAACCATATAAAAATAAGTAAGTAAAATAAAGGTATTTTGTCCATTTACAATTTAAAATATTTTTTTAAAAAACTAGAAAATAAAATCTCAAATACCAACCAAGTTTTATAAGACATGTTTTAGAGGAAGAAAGGATTGTATTTAAGTTTATTTTAATTTGTTTTGTTTTAAGAAAAAGATGAAGAAACTAAAGCATTTGAAGCACTTCTTTCCAACATTGCCAAACCTGTGGTGAGTATTTCATATTTTATTGGCATTTATATATAGGGAATGAGTTTGATTTGGTATATGTTCATTCAGGCTTTATTTAAAACTTATGAGAAGTGTGAGGTCAGTAATATGTCATCATGGATTTGACCTAAGGAAAAACTACATTAATCAGTGAAGCAGAATATTAAGAAAAGCATTCTGTTTTTAAACAAGGATACAATGTATCCTAAATGATATTACTGATTATTAGGATAGGCAGAGATCTGATAGTGTGGGTACACTGGATATCATAGTTTTAATCCATTTATACTATTTCCATGTAAAATGTATCCAGCTAACTCTGTAAGCAAAATGAGTTAAAATCAAATAATAGAAAAACTAGAAGATAATTAGTATTTTCCAGCCCTTTATAAGTATAGATACAATAGGATAAAGCAGAATATCAGAAAAATGTGTGGAAGCAGAATTGGCTTACATAAAATTATCTGTATACATTTAAAATAAGCTATATAAAGATAGAACCTGCCTACCATATGACCCAGCTATCCTACTCCTTGGTATGTATCCAAAAGAACTATAATTAGCATGCTGTAGTGATACATGCATAACATTGTTTACAGTAGCATAATTTATAGTAGCCAAGTTACAGAACTAGCCTAGGTCCCTGTCAACCAACAAATAAATGATAAATGGATAAAGAAAATGCAGCATCCATTCACAATTTGAGTTCTACTCAACCATAAAGAAGAATGAAACTATATCATTTATTGATAAATGGATAGAACTGGAGAATATCATGCTGAATGAAATAAGCCAAACTCAGAAAGTCAAGGGGTAAATGTTTTCCCTCAGGTGGAAGCTAGAGAGGAAAAAGGAGTTTAAAAAAGTGGGGATCTTGCAAAATTAGAAGGGAGATCAGTAGAGTAGAAACAGGAGGGAAAGGGGGATGAAATTGACCAAATTATGTTTTGTGCATGTATGAATAAATTACAGTGCATTCCAATTTTATATATAACCATAATGCATCAATTAAAAACTAAATGAATAGCCAGGTGCAGTGGCACATGCCTGAAATCTCAGAGGCTCAGGAGGCTAAAGCAGGAGGATCTCAAGTTCAAAGCCAGCCTCAGCAACTTATTAAGCCCTAAGTAACTTAGTAAGACCGTGTCTCAAAATAAAAAAATAAAGAGGGTTGGGCATGTGCCTAAGCACCCCTGGGTTTAATCCCTAGTGCCAAATAAATAAATAAGTAGAAAGAAGACCCATACAGGAGAGGAGGGGGAATCAGGGAGGGGGAAGAGGGGAAGGAAAAAGTACTTGGAATTGAAGTGGAGCAAGCCTACAAATTGATCATTTTTTGTAGTATTGAATATCGAACCCAGGGCCTCACACATGCTAGGCAAGCACTCCACAACTGAGCTATACCCCAACCCTTTTTATTTTTATTTTGAGACACAGTCTTGCTGGCCTCAGAGTTGCAGTCCTACCTCACCGTCTTAGGTGGTTAGGATTACAGACATGTACCAGAACACCTGGCTCAAATTGAATTTTTTAAACCATTAAGAGCAGAAAGGATTCTTCACTGATAATCAAAAGAAATATAAACTGATCTCCTCTGAAGCTGCATGAAGTCTCATTTCTCCATAAAAATCTACACAAACAAAAAAAAAAAAAAGCTGGCATCATTAGCATTAGCAAAAAGCAAAACTAAAGGAAAGTGTAGTTAAATCATGACATGTTTTTACTGGACAAAATGAAAGAGCCATTAAAATATATGACTGAAGCATTATGAAAAATGTGAAGATGTTCTTACAGAAGTGGGGAAAAAGGAATACTGAGGAACATACTGTTTGGACACCATAATTACAGTCTGTTTATAAAGAATTTGAGAAAAGACTAAAAAGGAAAACACCACAGTTATTGTTTTGATTAGTCTTTTTCTTCCTCTGCTTCTTTAAAGGGCTATAACTTCACTCCATTTTAAAAGCAATTTCATGGAAGTACCAGTGATTTAGATTGAATCCTGAATATGTTTATTACTGTTGTTGACTTTTTTATGGTAAAAAATGTAATATAAAAATATATAGAATAAAAATAAAACTCCTTTTACCCACTCCTTCAACTTGATCATGCCAAGTTTGAGTTTTCATCCAGTCCTCTTTCAGGTCATTTGTGTATATCTATCCATTTACTACCCTGTGACAAAATTGAAAATAGAATGGAGAACACAGACACAGCCCCTGACTCAACTTAGTTTCATGGTCAGCATTATGCAGTAAATGTATAATGTAAAGTAATAACTGAAGTGCCAAAACAAACAGAGAGTATTATCAGTGTGTAATAGGGGGTTTAAACATTGGCAGGAATGTTAGGGAAATTTTCCTAGGGAAGGATGAATGCTGAAATTTAAAGGAAAAGTGGTGCATTGGGCTTTGTGGACAGAGGATGAGAGTTTTCAAACAGTGACCAACAATTGAAAATCACTGAATATGGCATGCATTATGTTTTTGCAGGCCTCAGACATCCAGGCAAGGACAGTAGTACTTACCTGGTCACCACCTTCAAGCTTCATTAATGGCGAAACAGACCAGACTACTGTGCCAGAGCTCTACACTTATGAAATTCTGGTCTCGAGTACTGGAAAAGATGGGAAATACAAAAGTCTTTATGTGTAGGTATTTGTTAATTTTGTTCCTTCCCATTATGTAAATTAATGGTTGATCATAAATAGGTTATTTCTGATTTGATTCTATTTTCCCTCTCCATGTTTTTATTTGGATCTGTAAGTTGACCAGCAATAGTGATTTTGCTGTATAATGAAGGCTGATACACATTTCTATCTATACTCCCTCAGAACAGTCTTTTTCATTGGCCACATTCAGCTCTTCCACCATCAGCTCCCTAATAAATGTATCATATTCATATATTCTTCATACGTTAAATATAAATTGTAGTATATAGAACCCAGGACCAAGAAATGGAGAACTTTGAATTGTGAACTCAGGTAAATGGATAGAGCATTTACATTACTCCTCTATGGACTTGGATTTAAGTCTTATATATACATTCTATTGTAAAATGAACTTAGTACTGAAATTACTTTTCTGCCTTTTTAATATAGAAATTGTTTATTCTAATGGAAAATATGAAAGGTAAAGCCAATTACTTCTTATAGTTTAAGCACCATCCATGATTAAGAGATGGTTATTCATTTAAATGATCATGACAAGAATCACTGGCAACATCATCCACCTTGGTATCTTTTTTCAAAAAATAGCTGTTAAGAAGAAAGGAAAAAGCTGGGGAGTACTCCCCATAATGCATGAGGCACTGGGTTTGATCCTCAGCACCACATAAATAAAAAAAATAAAGATAGTATGTCCACCTAAAACTAAAAAATAAAATATTTTTAAAAAAAGAAGAAGAAAGTGAAACTTCCCTAGTGAATCTCATTTCATCACATACAATTATAAAATGCCCTGCCTCCTTTCTAGATTTTCTTGTGGTGTTTATTTCTAATTTTGTATTCATGACTGTTTCTAGTTAGATATGGCTGTTTACCAAGAAGAAGGATTTATTTCTATTTGCAGCCTAGGCAGGAAACACAATAGTAACCTCCACTATCCTACACCAATTAAAGTCTTTTTCTGGGGATGCTACTATAATTGCCCAGTTTATTAAACTGTACTTTGATAGATAAGACATCATTTTTCATCATATTTATTGGTTTTGATTTAAGAAGCAGGGTAACTGAGAGGCATAGGGTAGGAAAGAAGTCTACAAAATAGGAGTGATTTGGTTGAAAGAAATAGAACAGGGAACAATGGTTTTTGTTTTGTTTTTGTTTTTGGCAATACCAAGGGTTAAACCTAGGTTCACTCTACCACTGAGCTATATCCCCAGACTTTTTAAAATTTTTTTAATTATTTTATTTATTTTTTCTGTGGTGCTGAGAATCAAACACAATGCCTCACAGGTGGTAGGCAAGCACACTACCACAGAGCCATGACCCCAGCCTGACTTTTTAAATTTTGAAACAGAGTCTCTCAAAGTTTCCCAAGCTTACCTGGCTGGCCAGAAACTTATGGTCTTCCTGCCTCAGCTTCCAGTCACTCATTATAGGTGTTCACCACTACAACCAGCTGGGAACAGTGATTTTTAAATAAAAGAAAAAGAAGAGAGGGGTCTGGAAGTATAGCTCAGAGGTAATGTACTTACCTAGCATGTGCCAAACCCTGGGTTTGATCCCCAGCTCTCCAAAAAAACAATCGAGAAGAAATGAGAACAGATTAGTTTGTGGCTACATACTCAAATAGTTGTAGCAAATGATTTTAATTTGTATGCTGCTGTATTTAAAAATATAATAGTGGACACAAGAAATGCTTTACTTTAAATTATGATTCACTTTTTTCCTTATCTACTCATTAAATTTAACTGCAATATATATAATTAAAGTCATGTTGTTATATACAAAATGGATTTTTTAGTAATAAATTTTTTAGCAATGATTCCATTTCCTCAATAAGTTAAATATCTTCCCTAACGCCACACCAAAAAAAAAAAAAAAATCTCGTCTACACATTTGATTTGCTTAACATACTTTGCTGTTTTAAAATAGTAAGAATTCTATATTAATGAAATCTGAATAAGATTTTAGTTAATAAAGAAACAGTAGGTTGGGTGCGGTGGCACATACCTGTAATCCCAGGGGATTAGGAGGCTGAGGCAGGAAGATTGCAAATTCAAAGCCAGCCTCAGCAATTTTGCAAGGCCCTAAGCAATTTCAGGAGACCTGTCTCAAAATAAAAAGGACTGAGAATGTAGTTGAGTGGTTAAGCCCTTCTGGATTCAATCCCTGGTACCAAAAAAAAAAAAAGGAACAGTATAATACACATCCTTTGGAAATGCTTTATTTGTCAAACACTGAAATATTACTCTTTTTCCCCCACCAGAGGAGAAGAAACAAGTGTCACATTAAATGATCTCAAACCAGCTACAGATTACCATGCAAAGTAAGGAACTCCTTCATGTTGCCTTTATATGATATATTACAGAATTATGGTTTTGGTTTTTTGTTTTTGTTTTTTCTTAACAGTTTTCTTATAAGTATAGAATATAATTTATTAATTTTAGACTAAAAATGTGAATTATTTTTTTTCTGTTGGCAACAGGTATCAGCATTTTCCCCGAAATAACCAAAAGCATTTAAATTCAGTGTTATAGTGAGAAAAGATTTAATCAATGAGTTTATAGGATCTAGGGATTGAATCTGTAGAATATATAATATCTAATTTAGTTCTGGAGACTTGTCCCAGCTTTTTGAAATTTTTGTTAATAGAATCAAATTATACTTGGTTTACTCTTACCTATCTTACTGCATTGTGTTTTGGAAAGAGCATAAGATACTAAACCATAGAATTTCACATTTAGTAAGAGTAACTCAAAATGTTTTATAATTTTTCCAATATATATTGCCAAACATTTATAAATTTTAAGGCTTCCCCAACTAGGGTCCAATATAACATTTAGTTAATCACCTAGTTTTTAAAAAGCTTTTATAGCTGGGATTATTCCTGTTAAACTATTAACTCTTCAAGTAAATTTTCCATGGTTAAACCCAAAGTCTTGTCTAACCTAATATTTTTCAAACTGGATTGCCACCATTGTTGAGTCATCAATTTAATTTTGTGGTTTATATTCAACATTTTTTAAAGAACAAAATAGAATCAAATGAAATAGAAATTATCTGTATATTAAAAATATTGTTTCAGGAACTATTATTTTAGGAAACTCTTGTTACAGGTATGTACAGACATAGTTAGGGCTACAATTTAAAATGCATTTCTTACTTTGGGTCTCAGTAAAATAAAAAGAAAGCCACTGGTCTATACTTTTTTTTTTTAAGGATCATCTCTTTGTATTTTCTTTATAGAACACTTAGAAAGCTACCTTATTAATTTGAAAATACTTTAAAATTATGCTTTTGAAAGTAAGCTACAGTGATTCTACAGGGTAAAACTATTTTATCCCCTTAGAGTACAGGCAGAGTCCAATTCTATAAAGGGAACTCCTTCAGAAGCTGAAAGCTTTACTACCTTGAGCTGTGAACCTGATGTACCTAATCCACCAAGGATAGCCAATCGGACCAAAAATTCACTTACTTTGCAATGGAAGGTAAGAGTATTTCATAAAGTAGTTCTAACTGTACATTTCTCCCCCTGCCTGTAGTATGAAATTTCAATTGTTTTTGAAGACTGAAAATTTTTTAAGCTAACTTGTTCTTTAAATATAAGAAATAGGCATTCTTATACCTTCAGATAATTCTCTTACAGGTTTTTCCTAGTATTTGTACATGTGATGACACTGAGATTCGTTACAATAATTCTTAACTTACTACTTCTATTTATAATAGTTTGTAATAATACCTTTATATCCTAATATTATCCTAAAATCAGATTCATGGTAACTAGACTCAGTTTTTTAAATATTTTTTAAAAACTGCCTTAAAGGAGAAACAAAGCTATTCTTAATAGGATATTGTATGTTCTAATATAGCAATGTTTGGGCCCAAATACACACAAAGATATTATAGAAAAAAACATATATGGAATTGATTATTCAGATACCATAAGCAGTATTGTCATTTGTGACATTAATTTCTTATATATAGTGTGCAGGTCTTGGTATATTTCAGAACAAAATTAAATAGTCTTGGGTTGGGATTGTGGCTCAGCAGTAGAGTGCTCACCTAGCACCACATAAAAATAAATAAATAAAATAAAGGCATTGTGTCCAACTACAACTAAAAAATAAATATTTTTTTAAAAGTTAAATAGTCTTTCCCAAAGTGCATAGTAGTTATATGTTGGGAAAAGTCAGTGTCTTCCAAACTATACCAAAAATACCTTAACAAATGGAAGTAAGTTCTAGATTCTAATCATTACAAACAGATATTTCATCTACATGGACATCTAACAAGACATCCAAAAGTGATAGAGGAAAGGACCAATTTCTTATTGGACTGATCATCCAACATTCTACAGTGCTTCTCAGTACCTAAAAACCATCAGCCACTTCACCTGCATATTGTGATCAGATCAGAAATACCCCTTACAAAATTTCAAAACACCCTCTACAAAGAAATACCCCTGTTAGCAACCATTGATTTGCAGTGAGCTATAACCACTTACCATGATTTAATTATGTACTCTCAAGAACAAAACTCATTGCTAATTTTCTTCTGAAAGCTTTTGAGAATTTGGGGCTTTCTACTTGATTAGTAGCTTTGTTAGCCCCTAATTCTGAGGATATTTAATGTTTTGTGGAGTTTATTATAGTTTGTAATAATACTTTTATATCCTAAATATTATCCTAAAATCAGATTCATAGTAACTAGACTTAGTTTTTTTAAATATTAAAAAAAAACTATAGAAAAAAATGTGGAATTGATTATTTTAAAAAAAACTAAAGTACATGAGTACAAATCAAATATGTACACATTTCCATTGTAATAAAAAGTATGGCTAACTTTATTCCATATCACACTTTAGTTGTAGCATGATGAATATGCTCAGGCCCTGTCTATTGATAGGGCATTTGGGTAACATCCCTTCACTACTCTTCATTCTAAAGATAATCTAAATGCAGTTCTGAAATTTCTACCTTTACCAATATGCTAACAGCCCTATGTAAGCAATAAGTGCTTTTTATTCAAGTTACACAGACTTGGACTCTTATAGAAATGGCCCTGTTAAAATACACAGTTATCTGGGTAGATGAGGAAAGAGCCATCAGTGTTAATGTTATTGGACATAATAGTAAATACCTCAGAGTTGCTGAGAGGATTAAACAGATAATTTCTATAATGCTTGGTTATGCCTAGAAAATAGAAATAGCATAATACTACTGTTTTTATTTAATTTTAAAGATGAAGAAAACTTGGGCTAGGATTGTGGCTCAGCAGTAGAGTGCTTGCCTAGCATGTGAGAGTCCGTGGGTTCAATCCTCAGCACCACATAAAAATAAATAAGTAAAATAAAGATATTGTGTCCAACTACAACTAATAAATATTTTTTTAAAAAGACAAAAACTTGATTAGTTTAGTGACTTGGTATCCAGTATTTTGACTCTGCTGTCTTGCATAATCTACAAGCATTCCAATGGAAACTAGTGTTGAGTAAGAACAGCAACATGAGTTGGCCCTTGGGTTAGCAGTTGGAAGTATTTTATCCACTGATGTTTAGAATTGCCAGTGCAATGGTGATAATAAAAAGCTGAGGTTGGGCTCTTACTCTCTTTAATTGCCAGAAGCCAGGCTAATCTGCTTAGCCTCTGGAATATTGTTTGGTAGGAATATTGGTTTGGGGATCATACAGACCAAAATCAGTTCTGCTTCATTCTAATGACTTTTTGTGATTTATGATAATTTACTTATGTTCTTCCAAGTCCCCATTTCCTGTGTCGTAAAATTTAGGTAATAGTATATTAGAATTGCTGTGATGATTAAATGAGCTAAGGTAAACATAGTTTCTCTTCCAACTTGGAGAAAGCTGGAAGATGGGTCTCAGGTTGTTGAAGGTAGACATTTTAATAGCCTCACATTTTTTTTTTTTTAATGTAAAAGGAAAGTGTGAGATTTTTAACAACCATAGATGAGAGCAACCTGCAGTCATTAACTCTTGGGAAATAATATTTTTACACCCCTTATTGCAGTCTCTATGTCTGAATTATTTTCCTCTGCTATATCAGAGTCTCCCAACAATCCTTTCTTTGCTCCCTTCTCATTTTGTTCATTTTTAACTGTCATTGCTATGCCAATGAGTTGAATATTGCTTTAATTTATATAGTATGTTTAATTTTTTGAGATGAAAGATCTGTGTTAGTATTCAACAATTTAGACTTATAAAAGACATTATTAAAAATCCATGATCCTTAAAAAAATGTGATATATATATGAATGAATATTATTCAGCATTAAAAGAGAATAAAATCATGGCATTTGCAGGTAAGTGGATGGAGTTGGAGAATATAATGCTAAGTGAAATTAGCCAATCCCAAAAACCCAAATACCAAATGTTTTCTCTGATTTAAGGATGCTGATTTATAATGTGGTTGAGGGAGGTAGGGGCATGGGAGGATTAGATGAACTCTAAATAGGGTAAAGGGGAGGGAAAAAAAAGGGACAGGGTAGGAAAGACGGTGGAATGAGATGGACATCATTACCCTAAGTACATGTATGAAGATATGAATGGTGTGGCTCTACTTTGTGTACAACCAGAATATGAAAAATTGTGCTCTATATGTGTAATATGAATTGTAATGCATTCTGCTGTCATATATAACAAATTTTAAAAAGATAGTGATACTTGATTGCTATTTACATTATTGACAGTTATTATATTAAAAATGGATTTCAGAAAATTATAGAGGCAAATTCTCCGCAGAACCATTTCAAAACTTACAATTATTTAATTTTGACAAGCATAATTTCACAATTAGTTGTCTTCTAATATGAAGTCGTAAGAACAGTGATAATCATGTGTTCTACAAAGAAGAAATGGATTGAAATTTTAGGAAGAAAATTCAGTTAAGAATAAGGTTGAGATTCTTGATTTCTAGTGATAACATGCTGCAGTAAAATGCCATGGGAGACTCTAATTTTCACCCCTAAAGATAAGCAGATTACTGAATTGTTCATCTCAGGTGATGGATTTATTGAATCTACACATAGACATCCAGAGTTCCTTTTAGCATCCTAGTTCTTCCTTCTTTGGTGTATCACACAATATTTCATATAAATTTTTTTCTTTAAATATTTTTTAGTTGTTGATAGACCTTTATCTTATTTATTCATACAAATGCTGAGAATCAAACCCAGTGTCTCACACATGTTAAGCAAGTGCTCTAACACTGAGCTACAGCCCCAACCCCTCCATATAGATTTTTTTTTGTATGTATTTTTTATTATAGTTGTAGGTAGACACGATACCTTTATTTTTATGTGGTCCTGAGGATCGAACCCGGTGCCTCATGCGTGCCAGGCAAGCATTCTACCATTGAGTCACAGCCCCAGCCCTCCATATAGATTTTAAAGTGCGTGTTTAATTATAATGATAGGATTGATTGAAAGAACTGAAAGCCTGAAAGAAGGGCAAAGTGATTTTTTTTAAGGATTATGAATATTCGGATAGTTCTTGCTAAAAGATTATTCTGTGTTCACAAAAACTTGTAGCCTCTTGTTTTTCTATGGATATTTTTCCAGGACTAAGTCACAGAGAACATCCACAATATAAAATAGATCCCTTAGCTTAGACTGCGGTATCATTTATGAAAGTACTAATTTGTATTCTTTTTGTTGTTGTTTTTTTGGTATTTATTATAGGCACCTAGTGACAATGGCTCTAAAATCCAAAGCTTTATTTTAGAATGGGATGAGGTAAGCAAATTTAATCTTTTTAAATGATTGTGTTTGTGTCTTCAGAAAAAAATAACATTTTTGTTTTTATTTATTTTTTCTTAGAAATATGAATGGTTTTATGTGGTGCATAAGTGGATTGATAGTGTTCTTAGAAAACATTACTGACTGAACCACCTCTCTGTTTTGTTTTGTTTTAACTAAATCACCATCAAAACTGTCATGGAATTATCTTGATGAAGGCATTTTTTCCCCCACATCAGCCTTAATGACACGGACATTTATTTCCTACAGCTGCTATAACAGAATGTAATAGAATGTCCTCTGTTACAGTGAACTTGATGACTTGAAACAGCATATGTATTCTCTTACAATTTGGGAGTTCAGAAATCTAAAATGGTTTTCACTGGGCCAAAATCATGTTGTCAGCCTGACTCTGTTGCTTCCAGAGGCTCTAGCAGAGACTCTACAATCTTTCTTTTGATCAGCTTTTGGAGGCTGTCCTCATTACTTAGTTCATAGACAGATGACATTGCTTATTTTCCCCATGCTTCCACTGTCACATCAACTTTTTTATCTTCTGCCTTCAGATCTCTTTCTGCCTCCCTCTTGTGATTCCATTTATGGTCCACCAGATAATCTAGGATCATCTCCCATCTCAGGATTCTTAACTTGTCTCATTGTTCAGTCCTGTCACCACCATAACATTCACAGATTCTAAGGATTAGGACCTGGATATCTTTGGGAGCCATTATTCATCCTGGCACAGAAAGCATACTCAGCTTTCTTATTAAGTTCATTGTTTTGCTCTTGGCAATCCTGTTCTCTCTTGTCCTGTTTCTTATACCTAAGAGAAGGGGCCAGAAAGAAAGAAATTCCATTGATAATTTGGGTATGCAGCAGTTATAGTTAAAAGCACAATCAAGAAGGCTTTAATTCCAGAATTTAAATTTCTGTTAACATTAACAGAATCACATTTGTATGGAAGAAAAACTATTGTCATGATAAATGATGAGAAAATATTTGGTAAAATTTAGCACCAAGTAGAAATAGAGCAGTAATTCCTGATTTGATAATTTTTGTGCCATCACTAATCAATAAAGTATTTCTGGTCAAAGCAGAAACAAGTCAAGGTTCCCGGTTATCCACAATTGTGTTTAACATTATTCAAGAAATTATAGTTAATGCTGTATGACTTGGAACTGAAACAGGACATTATAGCCATGATGTCTGCTGAGAAGCCAAATTATCACTTAAAGATGATTTTCTACTTACACCCCTCAGTAGACAACTAAGTACCATTAAAAGTAATAAGCAAGTTCTGTGAAATAACGAGGTATAGGCTAAAGTTTTTCTCTTTCAGAGTCATCCTAACCATCCTTTACCTCTATCAACCCAATAAAGAAAAATGGGGCTGGGGATGTGGCTCAGTGGTATGCATGAAGCCCTGGATTCAAATCCCCAAGCACCAAAAAAAAAGAAAAGAAAATGGGTGGAGAACAAGAAACTTGTCAATTTTACTCAGCACCCTACGTTTCTAAAACTAGTTGTCCTGAGCCTACCCGATATTTCTTTCTCCCTTTTTATTACCTAGAAGGGCTATTCTGTCTTCAGTGTTGCTAGGATTCTTTCAGTGCCAAGTCTAATCAGTGGCTCCTCCAAATCTTCGTTTAAAGATACTTAGCAGTATCTAGGATGAGATTTGAGGATAAGTAGAGATCTTTTCTTAAAACCGTATTCAGCCAAACCTTGCTGAATGATCCAAACTCTTGCTTATGACCCAAATAACTAAGGCAGGAGGATCACAAGTTCAAAGCCAGCCTCAGCAATTAAACAACGCCCCAAGCCACATAGTGAGAACCTGTTTCAAAACTTAAAAATTTTAAAAAGGTGGGAGTTGTGGGAGAGGGCATTCTGGGGATATAGCTCAGTCATAAAGTGCCCCTGAGTTCACTCTTCAATGCCAGGAAGGAGAAAAGATAAAAGAAATGAGAAAAAAGAAAAAACCTGTTTGCATAGAACTTTTCATAGGTTGAAGAAAAGCTGCCAATTTAATTGCCATTCTGTTTCCACTACTAACAGTCCCCTGTGAAGATTGTAAGGTCATACCTGGAAAGAGTTTTTTTTATTTTGGCTAGGTCTAGCATTATCTAAAAACACTGTACTTAATTCAATAAGCTATACAAATATACCTACTTTCTACCTCTTTAATTCTGCACTTGATGAAGTATTATATATATACACATACACATATATACACATACATATATATGTCACATACTTTTCTTAAGATCCATGATTTACATGTAACAAATGATTTTTAATGTATACTAGCTAATATCAAGAAGGAATTGATGTGGATTTGCCTTTTTTTAAAACAATGTGCATGATGTAACCATTTCTTTTAGGGAAAAGGAAATGGAGAATTTTGTCAGTGTTACACGGGCTTACAGAAGCAATTTAAAATTACTAAACTGTCACCAGCAATGGGTTGTAAATTTAGACTATCAGCCAAAAATGACTATGGTACAAGGTAAGACATATTTTATAAAATAAATATTGGAGATATCTAGTCAACTTCATTCAGATGCATGCTTATTCAGTTCAAATTATCCACTAGAAATTCTGCTCTATTTTGTTGACATAGTTACAATTTTAACAAAAGCTGTAAGAAAATTTTTTAGTTTTGTGAGTGCCACAGGTAAGTATAAAGTTAGCAACTTTTCCAATTTCAAATATAAATTAAAACATTCACCTGTGACTAAGAAGTTTTGTATTAATTCTCAGCATATGTGCTTTCATCGTTTTGTTTAAGTCTGTTAAATTCCAAGAGAATCATATTGAAATTATTTGTATTTTAGAGATAACCCTACTTACCTTTATGAGGGCAGGTGTATTTAATTATCTAATCAAGAATTTGCATTTTCTGTTTCATATAAATGGCATTATATGAAAGTATGTTTATACCAATAGAAGTCTGTTACTGTGTTCACACCTTTCATATAAGGTAATTTGTGTATTTCTTCACTGACTAGGTAATTAAAATATAAAGTCTTGATTTGGGCATATAACCCAGCAGTAGAGTGCTTGCCTAGCATACTGAGACCCCTGAGTTCAAATCCCTAACACCACAAAAAACAAAAACAAAAAAAGATAGGAAAGTTGAACAGTACTGCAGTTTGTTGTTGGTTTTTGTTTGTTTGGGTGGGTTTTGTTTGTTTGTTTGTTTCATTTTGTTATTACTTTGTTTTTGTTGTTGTTGTTGTTGTTTTTGTTTTTGATAGTACCTGAAATTGAACCCAAGGCCTCACACAAGACAAACACTGAGCCATAACCCCATCCTTTTATTCTAAGTCTGTGTCTCACTAAGTTACCCAGGCTGCTTGAACTTTAGATTCTCTTGTTTCAGCCTCCCAAATAGCTGGAATTATAGTTTATACCAGCATTCGCAGCTAACATTGCCTCCCCCACCCTTATTAACGGGGATTGAACTCACAGACACTTTACCACTGAGCCACATCCCAGCTCTTTTTATTTTTTATTTTGAGAGAGGGTCTTGCTAAGTTGCTTAGGGCCTCACTAAGTTGCTGAGGCTCATCTCAAACTTGGAATATTTTGGGGCTGGGGTTGTGCCTTGCACGTGTGAAGCACCGGGTTCAATCCTCGGCACCACATAAAAATAAAGGTATTGTGTCCATCTACAACTAAAAAAATATTTTAAAAAAAAACTTGGGGGCTGGGGATGTGGCTCAAGCAATAGTGCACTCGCCTGGCATGGGGCACTGGGTTTGATCCTCAGTACCACATAAAAATAAAATAAAGATGTTATGTCCACTGAAAACTAAAAAATAAATATTAAAAAATTCTCTGTCTCTTAAAAAAAAAACTTGGGATCCTCCATCTTCATCCTCCCAAGTTGCTGGAATTACAGGCATGCATCACCACAACCAGCTCTAACACTACATTTTTTAAAGAATACTAATTCACTTTTTGATATTTAGCCTGGTTAACTTTGAAGATATTATCAAATCCAAGATAAATTATTTGGATTGTAATAACCATCTAAAGTTTTCATTTTCTGGGGTTGGTGATGTAGCTCAGTGACAGTGACAGGGCGCTTGCCTAGTATGTTCAGGGCTCTGGGTTTGACCCCTCCATACTGCAAAAATAAAAATTTTCATTTTCAAAAAAAATAATATTAGTCAAAAATTTGTTCCTTAGCTGTAAAAATAATTCTTGTTATTCCTCTTTAAAACTTGTTTGTTTCAACAGTGGTTTTAGTGAAGAAGTCTTATATTACACCTCAGGCTGTGCCCCTTCTATGCCAGCAAGTCCTGTATTAGCAAAGGCCGGAGTTACTTGGTTGTCCTTACAGTGGAGTAAACCCTCAGGAACACCGTCAGATGAAGGAATTTCTTATATTTTAGAGATGGAAGAAGAAACTTCAGTAAGTATGAATATGTATTTTAAATAGGGTATTGAAAACATTTTAGTGTAGCATTACTTCAGATAAATAAATATTGCCACAATAGTTAGCTCCTTCCCCAAGTCCCTTCAGGCCTTTTTATTATTATTTGGGAGGAGTTGGGAATGAGGAAGAACTCAATCTTTTGTTTTCCTCAAATGTAAAAAAGTCATTTATTTTTTGAGTGTATATGTACATAGATTATACTTTAAATGTATTCATTTAACATCTGGGGATGTAGCTCAGTGCTAAAGCACTTGCCTAGCATGCACTGCAGAATAAGAAAATATATCCTTTTGGGGAGGGAGAAGATCACAGCCTCCTACTAGGCAAAGCACCTTTAAAGGTGAGGAAAAGTCTGCCTTCTCCAACTATAATTATATGCTACTTCTCAAAGTGTCACAGAAGATTTAAGAGTCTTACGTGAGGGCTGGGGATGTGGCTCAAGCAGTGGCGCGCTCGCCTGGCATGCGTGCATCCTCAGCACCACATACAAACAAAGATGTTGTGTCCGCCGAAAACTAAAAAATAAATATTAAAATTCTCTCCTCTATCTATCTCTTTAAAAAAAAAAAAAAGAGTCTTACATGAGACGTAGTGTAGCCTGAATGGATACTTGTTGCTCATCTTCTGTGAGCTAGAACCTAGCCGAATAAGAGGGTATATTCTGTTATTTCTTTCTTTAGTTCCATAGTTTTTCTTTTCTTTTCTTTTTCTTTTTCTTTTTTTTTTTTTTTTTTTTTTTGAATTTTTTAATGTTTATTTTTTACTTTTCGGTGGACATAGCATCTTTGTAGTTCCATAGTTTTTCAAAACCACTTTGAAACAATATGGGTCAAAATAGCAATAGTCTGAAAACATATATTGATTAAAATTTGAACAGAGGATAAGATATATAGCACAGCAGTAGAGTTAATGCCTAGTATGCACAAGGCCCTGGGTTTTATCCTCATCATTGCTAAAAAAAAAAAAAAAAATACACTAATGTTCATAATAGCATTTTTCATGCTAGCCAAAAACTGAAGCAGACCAAGGAACAGTGGCTCATACCTATAGTCCTGGCTACTCTGGAGGGTGAGGCAGGTGTTTTGCTTGAGTCCAAGAGTCCAAGGGTGAGGCAGGTGTTTTGCTTGAGTCCCATCTGGGGATGTAGCTCAGTGCTAAAGCACTTGCCTAGCATGCACTGGACAATGTAGCAAGACCCTATCTCAAAAAATAAAAAGTAGAAGTAACTCATGTCCATCAGTGGATAAATGAATAAACAAAATGTGGTATACCTTATACAGTGAAATATCATTCAGCCATAAAAAGGGAATACTGATAACATGCCAGAACATGAATGAATCTTCACATCATTGTACTAAGTAAGAAAACCAGTCACAAAAGACCAAATATTGTGTGATTCCGCTTGTACAAATTGACAATTGATGGAAGCAGAAAATGGATGAAAAGAGGGGAAAGTAACTGCTAACCAAAAAAGGACAGGCTTCATTCTGGAATTAGGGTTTGGGTGATGGCTACACAGTCTTGTGCACCTTTGAATTATATTACTATGAAACAGTGGAATTTTATGTATGAATTGTATGTCAGTTTTTAAAAATTTTAAACATGATAACATTAGGGAAACAGTAAAGCATTGTCACTAGAACTGTAAAGAATGGCTCAAACCTGAGCAGTATCCTCACCTGCCAGTACACCCAACCATTGATTTATTCACCTGAACACAGCACATTGAGGACAAATTAAACTTTTAAAATTTTTTAAATGATAGCATTGGTAAAACAGTAAAGCATTGTCATTGGAACTATAAATAGCAGTCTCAAGCCTGAGCAGTATCCTCACCTGCCAGTACAACCAGCCATTGCTTTATTCACCTGAATACAACACATTCAGGACAAATTAAACTATTAAATAGTTACACACTGATTAGCTTTTGTGTAACATCTGGGAATTTCCCTTTAGTTCTTGGGATAGGTAACTGATGGAGATGTTGCCTTTGACCCCTTTTCTTCACTCAACACAAGGATCTTCTCTTGGCTGCTATATTTATTGAAAATAAGTAATCTCCTTCATCATTCTACAACGGTTCACTAGCATTTCTGGGTCCATACACTCGGGATAGAAGCATCAACATGAGAATAACACTCAACAGAGTATTAATTACATTGCACCTAAAAGGAGATGAAGAGGAGAAACCTGGGTCTTTGCATATGTTCATTATTCCCTGTATTTCTGCTGTTAAACATCTAATGAAGATTTTTTTTTTTTTTTTCCTTTTCAGGGTTATGGTTTTAAGCCTAAGTATGATGGAGAAGATCTTGCTTACACTGTGAAAAATCTCAGACGTAGTACAAAGTATAAATTTAAGGTAGGCTTTTTTTAGTAAGTGCATATTAATTATACAGAATAATGGATTTCATTGTGGCAAGTTTGCACTTAAGGTAAGCTTTGAAAGCCCTTAAAATATTTGTTTTTTGTATTAATTGTTCTTGTTTTAAGTACATACTTCATTTCTTTGGTTTTTAAGTCATAAGTAATTGATCTATTCTAACAAGCTTTTTAGTTTTACTTTTGTATTACATCATGATACTTTTCAAACTTTATATATTTAAATTCAAAACCAGTTTAATGTTTTGGGGGACTCTTACATGCATAATGTAAAAAAATGTCTTTTAAAATACAAATTTTCTTAAACATGCTCAGTGTGCTTTTTGGACAGTGATATCAAAAGGTAATGCTTATTTTTCTCAGTGCATCATATGGAGTAGTTCACAATTTCAGGTTGTCCCATCTGATAATCATTTGAGGGAAACAATATCTACCATGTTTCTTCCCTTTGTAATAAATAAGTTTGTAAGTACTATGTACTATTGTAAACGTCTTACTCCTTATTAAATTTTCATATTAGTTTTAGTACCCATTGATGGTCCTGTCTTAATTAGTAATCACTATAATTGATGGTTCCAAGTAATGATTTTTTAATTTTATCATTCCATGTACATATTATTCTTGCTCATTTGAGGCAGTGACAAGCTTTGAAGATTCTATTGTGGAGACTTCCAAAATTTATCTTTGCTACTATAGCATCATTCTGGGGTATTAGCAATGTGATGTGTATATACATTGCTATTTCTTGGCAGCCAGTGCTTGAACTAGTTAATATATAAGATAATATAAGCGAGCCTAAATATTATACAGAAGTTTTCCCAAGAATATAATAGGATGCTTATCAGTTGACGAATTCAACATTTAAACTTTCCTTAAAATTACTTATCCTTTTAAATAATAGAGACCACTAAATTATTTTTGTTATTAAAAAGCAAAGTTAAATTTTAGTACCCCTTAAGAATCTTACAAATAAACCTTAATAATAATGAGAAACTTGATTACATTGGTGCATGATAATCACAGTCATTATGTTTTAGATATAGCTTCATTTTAAAGACTTCTGATGACTAGCTCATTTTAATTTCCAAATACAGTTTTTATATTTACAAAATTCATAAAATAACTGGGGAATACACACTTTCAGTCTAGTTTTTATGGTGATGTTAAATTGTATTTTTGCTCAGTAATAGTTATCATGCCAACAGGTCTTCTATCGAGGAATTTGTGTCTTTTTTAAATTTGTCAAGTTTATTAAACTTAGAATTCTACTACCATGTGACACCAAGATGTTATTTCCACTGAATCCACACACATACTGAATAAACACATATAAATATGTGTCACTTTTACTGACTCACAATAGAAATTTGCACTATAGAAGTCAATCTCAAATTGCAAGGAGAGGGAGTATGCAAACAATCTCCAAGGAGACAGTCAGCAGTTCTAATAGGCTGCTCCCAAATAACAGGATCAGTAATGGGGATCAGGAGTGGAAATACACATCTATAAGCCACCTCTTTACAAATCACTTAATTATAAAAAGGTGTTTTGTACAGGCTTATTAAGTAACAAACAAACTAAAATAGTGATAATACTGATGGAATGGTCTGTAGAGCTTATCTGGGAACTTGTTAGAAGTTTTAAGATCTCAAGTCCTCATTGCCACCAACTAAATAAGCAATTTTAGAGGCCTATCAATCTGTGTTATAGGAGACCTTCTAGGTAATTCTGGTGCTTGCTAAAATTTGAGATCCACTGATCTGGGGTGGGGGGTGCAGAAAATAGGAAATGATACCTTTATAAAGTTCTGGGAGTTCAGACATTTATTTAGAGCTCAGCCATGTGCTAAGGACTCTGCTGAGGTAGCTTTGAATCATTAAATCCCATTGTCATGTCTCAGTCTTCCATTTTTAGCTTGGCATTGCAGAATCTTTCAAGCCATCAATCAAAATACAATTTAAATATAAAAATCTTAAAACTCTTAAGCAGAAATATTAGAAATATACTCCCGGAAGTAATGGCTACATAGCATATTATTATTCCTAAGAAACAATAAGAATATGATTAACATAAAAGAAATTTCTCCTATTAGGCAAATGTTAAGAGTTCAGGGTTCTACACTGAAGGTAACCCTAGAACACTCAAAATACTAAAACAAAATTAGGACAGTGAAAAAATCTAAGACCAAAAGGAAAATGAAAATACAATTTTAAAATATAACAAAGCAATCAGAATTCCTAAAATTGAGAGTGATAAACAATTCTTATTATCAAATGATACACTAGAAGTTGAACGGGGACCTGGTATCCAAATTTGTTTAAAAAGCAGGAAAGGCTTGCTTTTCACTCCCTCCCCCCATTAATGTCTCATTTATAAAGGAAAATAAAAAGGCTTGAAGAATACCATTATAAAATGTACATTTACAAAGCATTAAAGGCTTTTGAGGCAAGTGGCCAGTCCTATGTATGTCAACATGTGTGACAATATGTAATGATGTTCCTTTTCTCATTCTTATCTTGTCTGGGGTCAGTTTATAATCTCTTCCTTTTTTCTCTGCCCCAATTCAAGTATGCTCCCAGCTAAGGCTTTAACTTTCACTGGTATAACTATTTCTCACTTTCATGATCATCTCTTTGCCTTATATCAGCTGTGACTTCTGTCCTGAGGAATACTGAATCTCCAAACATTTTCCATATGTAACTACTTTCAGTACTTCTCTCACCTTCCATTCATAGTTTTATTCTATACCTAGATTAATCTTTCTGAAAAATAGCTTTTACTCTAAGAAACAATTTCCTTAGTGTAACATAAAATTATCTATCCAGTATTAAAACTTACTGCTTTCATTCTTACTTGGACCAAATTGATTAGAACTACTTACTCATCCTTCCCTGAGTAGACCTCACTGTTTACCATTCTCTTCTGCTCTTATGCTAGGGGCTTTCTGTTCTCTATTACCCAAACTTTCTCTTTCATTGCTATTGCCCTTGAGCACCTCATGAACTATTTTAGGCCTTGACAATCCATTCTCTTCCCATTAATTTTAATATGTATATTGCCTATCTTCTGCATAAGATCTCTAGACTCTTTAGCTAGGGTAGGACTTGACTAGTAGGTGCAAGGCCCTTGATTCAGTCACCAGCACTGGAAGAAAAATTTTAAAAGTACACAGATATTCATAGCATTATTCATAATAGTCAAAAAGTTAAAGCAGAGCCAGGTACAGTGAGTGACTCACACCAGTAGTCCCAATGCTCTAGAGGCTGAGGCAAGAGGATCACTGAAGCCCAGGAGTTTGAGGCCAGACTGGGCAACATAGCAAGACCACTCTCTCAAAAAAATGAAGAAAAAAAAATTATTCTCAACTCATTAAAGGTAAGGACTACATCACATGTAGAATTTGTTGCAAAGTGCTCCCCATGTGGTAAGCACTAAATAAATCTTTTGATTATTTGTAAAATTAGGGAGAGAAAAAAAAATTTCGATTTCTTGCCTTTAATTACCTTTGTGGCTAATTGAAAAAGGTGCTCTATAATAAAAGGGGCAATGATGAAATATATAGAGAGACTTTAAAAATAGTTGTATGAATCTTTATGGCTTTTAGGGACATTGTTCTTTAAAGTTTAAATTATTTTAAATAGACACTGTTTTAAACCTCTTTAGTCTATTTAGTCTCATTTATAAAGCAGAACAGTAAGAAAATAGATCCTGAAAAATCCATCTGACCATGTGAAAGGACTGAAGCCTCGAGGCCTAAGCAAAATCGAAAAATTGAACTAAATTTTAAATTTTACTGAGTTCTCTTGGGCTGCACAAATTATTTGGAGTGGTAGGTTTACTAAATAAATCCTCATCTCTAGTGTATACTATCATAGTTCCTGTCTATGATGAGGTAAAAATATAAGTATAAATGAATTTCTAAAACCATATAAATTGAAATCTAGATGTTAATTACCTTTCACTATTACTATATAACAAATTACCCCATAACTTGACAAAAATGAATATTGCTTTTATTATCTTGATTTCTACAGGCCAGGAATTCAGGACCAGTTTAGTTGAGTGTCTAATGTCCACCAGGTTGTAGTTAAGATGTGACTGGGGTTATAGTCATGTAAAGGCACGCTGTCATTTCTCCTACATTCTGTTTGTTAGAGGGAGTCAGTAAGGACTCCTCACACCCAAGGGAAAGGGAATGAGCTTTCATCTTTTGAAGAAAGAAGATTGAAAGAATTTGTGGACATCTTTTTAAAGCACCAGAAAATAAGTACAGCATGCCTAAAGCACTTTAAGAATCATCCGGTTATAGCTTGTTCCTTTGATGACCGTTGTTTCGTGTCAGAATGGTTTATTCATTCATTCATTCATTCATTCATTCATTCTCATTTATTATACATGACAGCAGAATGTGTTTCAATTTATAGTATACATATAGAGCACAATTTTTCATATCTCTGGTTGTACACAAAGTATATTCACACCATTCGTGTCTTCATACATGACTTAGGGATAATAATGTCCATCTTATTCCACCATCTTTCTTACTCCCATGCCCCCTCCCTTCCCCTCCGCCCTATCTAAAGTTCCTTCATTCCTCCATTCCTCCCATACTCCCCACCCCCACCCCCATTATGGATCAGCATCCACATATCAGAGAAAACATTTGACCTTTAGTTTTGGGGATTGGCTTAACTTCACTTAGCGTGATATTCTCCAACCCCATTCATTTACCTGCAAATACCATGATTTTATTCTCAAAAGAGTAATATTCCATTGTGTATATACCACAGTTTTTAAATCCATTCATCTATTGAAGGGCATCTAGTTTGACTCAACAAATTTAACTATTGTGAATTGTGCTGCTATATATATTGATGTGGCTGCATCACTACAGTATGCTGTTTTTAATTCCTTTGTATATAAACCAAGGAGTGGGATTGCTGGGTCAAATGGTGGTTCCATTCTAAGTTTTACATGGAATGTCCATCCTGCTTTCCAGATTGGTTGCACCAATTTGCAGTCCCACCAACAATGTATGACTGTGCCTTTTTCCCCACATCCTCACCAACACTTATTGTAGCTTATTGTAGCTGCCATTCTGACTGAAGTGTCAATGTTAAACTTGCACTTGTATTCCCAATACTGACTCTAAAAGGCAAGTACTTTGCATATTCTGTATGTATGTCAAGTCCCTATTGAAAACAATCAATTCTCAAAGGGACAAGCTATCACATTCTGAAAATGTGTTTTATCATTTAATGGAAACTATTTTTCTTCATTATGTTTGTTGTTCATTAAGCCAGTTTCATTAGATACCAAACATATCATTTTAAGTCTTTGTTTTCTCGTCACAGGTTATTGCTTATAACTCAGAAGGTAAAAGTAATCCGAGTGAAGTAGTAGAATTTACTACCTGCCCTGATAAACCAGGAGTACCTGTAAAACCTTCAGTTAAAGGAAAGATACATTCACACAGTTTTAAAATAACTTGGGGTAAGATGTTATTAATATTTGTATATTATTACTTTATTTTTTTATTTTTTTAGTTGTAGTTGGACACAATATCTTCATTTTATTTATTTACTTATTTATTTTTATGTGGTGCTGAGGATTGAACCCAGCACCTCACACGTGCTAGGCAAGCGCTCTACCACCGAGCCACAACCCCAGCCCCACATTATTACTTTTATATTTGAATAAAATAATTTTAATATGAAGATAGTTTGTAAGATATTTGAAGGTGATTTAGATGGGTTGGGCTTGTGAAGGAATCACCATGACTTTGGCTAGAGATAAAATAAAAACACAAATTTTTAGGCTATAGATGTATAATGCCACAAGATGACCATGATTTTCAGCCATGCTCAGACTCTGTTCTTTGTGTGGTTTAACAGTGTTGCGTCAACCTATAAGAGGAAAGGCCAGACTCAGAATGTTGTTCATTTAGAAGAAAGCAACACTTGGGAAATGAAATTGACCAAATTATGATGTGTGCATGTATAAATATGAAACAACAAAGCCTTCTAATATGCATGATTATAATGTACCAGTAAAAAATATTTTAATAAAAACACTTTTACATTCTAAAAAAAAAAGAAGAAAGCAACACTAAGAACTAGCAAAGTAGCTTAGTGGTAGCACTTACCTGTCATTCACATTTTCCTGTTTTTGATCCCCAGCACTGCAAATACTAACAATAACAAGAATAATAATAGAAGAAAACAACACTTATAAATCTACACAACTTCCTGAATTTATTTTCTCACAGTCTAATCATATGATATAATCTACCAAATCAGTGTTATATGTTTGGTTTTTTATAGTATACAGTGATCTCCTGTTTTGGTATCAGTTTTTCAGTAAGGCTTTGTGATTATAGGGGAAAAAAAGATACTCCAGTAAACTTGTTAGCCCAAATTAGCAGTAAGAAATGTGAGTCATTCGTTGAGCATCTTTTTTGTGGAAAGCTGTGTACACTCAATTTTGATACAAGAGGAACTGGGGATCAGATTATTGGCAAGGTAACACTGTGAGATGAAATATGACTGAATTTGCAGACAAAGTTAACTTGGTCATAATGGCTCTCAGGAGAAATAGAAAGCACTTATTCATTTAAAACAGACATTTCTTGAACATCCTCTTATATACTAGTTAAAGGGGAAAGCAAAGATATAGAAACTTCATCTCTGGCCAGAGAATGCAGACCAATAAAAAAGACTTCAGTGGTAATTATAAAATATCCTCATATTTCAAACCACCATAGAATGAAAGGTGAATGAATATTTTGTTGTCATTAAAAATTGTTTTTGTAACTGGGTGTGGTGGTGCATGCTAAAACAGGAGGATCACAAATTCAAGTCCAGCCTGGGCAACTTAGCAAGACCCTGTCTCAAAAAATAAAATGGACTGAGGATGTCTCTTGGGGGCAAAGTGCCCCTTCATTTAATCTCTAGTACCACAAAATAAATAAATAGTATATTAAAATTCTTAGAGGGAACCATATTTATAGTCATGGGGAAAATATGGTAAATTAACTGAAAAGCAGGTGACAATAGCATGCAGTAATAAGGTATAGGCATTAATAATTGTTGTGATTTTTTTTTCTTTTTAAACAACCTGAGTTTGATATTCTGTTTATTAGGATTTTTTATCATTTTTACATTGTATGAACTTTGCCTGACACCACTTGTTTCTTTGGATAGATCCACCAAAAGACAATGGAGGGGCACCCATCAATAAGTATGTAGTGGAGATGGCAGAAGGTTCTAATGGTAAGAATAGCTGTTAAAATTTGATATTTATTCTAATGATTTTACATTTTATATCTTTGCTCTTCATTTGAACCTTGAAAAGATACTTGCATCACTATGGACTGTCCTTGATTGTTTGTTGCTTGTTGGTAGCAGTTAGGATTTTGTATGTTAATTAACCAACTTCAAATTGTGATCTCCAGAAATACAGTAAATCAAATGTGAGACTGCTGTATTACCTATATTATTATGTTTACGTTTTCTTACATTTTTTCTTCATTTGTTTACATTGCTCAGTCCCAGAATACCCAGACTAAGTCATTAGATACTATGACGTCTTCTAAAGGTAGTTCAGTTAAATTTACAACCATATGTACCAGAGAAAATTTTTCTTCTAAAATTGAACTCACATTTTTTTAGTTTTCTTGAATCACACACTTAGCAGTTTTTACTTCTATGAAATGATCTATTTCCTGCCCAAAATGAGAATATATTTTAATTCAGACTAAACTTCCTATGATATTGATTCTTTCTACGCTTTGTTATAATGTTATTACTGGACCAGTAAACACATTTAAAATGTTCAATTAAAAGCAAATTATCAATCTAAGTCAAGTCTGTACAGAGTTACAGAGATATTTCACTTCAACAAAGCTACACATATTTGTCTAGGAAGCTGCACACATAAAGACAATTAGATCATTTCCAGGAAATTTGTACGAGCTTAAGTTGTTTCTGTCAAATTGCATAAACACTTATTTAGTGAAACTAGGATACCTGCCATGTCCATGATAACAAAACGTTAAACATTACCTTGTAGGTGTGTGAACACAATTTTTCTTCTTACAGGAAACAAATGGGATATGATATACAGTGGTGCTACAAGAGAACATCTTTGTGATCGACTGAATCCAGGCTGTTACTATCGTTTACGAGTTTACTGCATTAGTGATGGAGGACAGAGTGCGGTAATGCTTATGTACTGTCTCTCTGGTGTTTAGCTATGCAAACACTAAAGGAAATTTTGTAAAGCTAAATTTTAGGATGATGCTCAGTAACCATACCAAGCAGAAATAGAAATAAAATAATTGTACACTGATTTACAGCCCTATAAACTATGTGTGTCAGGGGAAACCATAAAGTATCATTTAATGTTGTTATATTAAATGTTAAAACGTTTTCTTATTTCAGAAAAGTTGACCATTCTGTTATTAGAGACTCAATAACCAAAGTGGATTTAAATGTACATTGATAATATATTAGAAATTTATAATATTCTGGAGGGGTAAATTTTTTATATAAGACTTGAGTTTTTAAACGAATTTACCCAAGAATGATTTCTTGGAGCATTTATAATTATTATTTTTCAAATGGAATTTAACATGAAGTGCTCTTCTAAAAAAATGAATTATAATCAATTTGTTGAAAATGTGAATATTGTAAGCAGGGGTGCAGTGGCACATGCCAATGATTCCAGGAACTCCAGAGATTGAGGCAAAAGGATCTTAATTTCAAGGCCAGCCTATGAAATTTAGCAAGATCTTGTCTCAATAAAAAAATGAAAAGATCTGGGAATGTAGCTCAGTGGTAGAGCACCCCTGGATTCAATTCCCAGTACCACTCCACCCACCCCACCCCCCCAAAAAAAAAACAAAAAAAAAAAGACTAAAGAAATTAAATGTGAGTATTGTGAAATTGAGTGTAAGTCCTGCCCAATAGGCTTGTGACCAGTGATCCAGTTGCTTCATTTTATCCAGTAAGAAAATCTCCCTGGGGCTGGAGGTGTAGCTCAATGGCAGAGCACTTGCATAGCATGCTTGTGACCCTGGGTTCAATCCCCAGCTCTGCAAAGGTAAAAAAGAAAGAAAAAGAAAATCTCCTTAGGTTTACAAAAATATATACACGGTAAATCCTGTTATGCTAATATAGTATTCTATCATTCTTATTGTAAGGATAACTTTTTTAATAAAGTGATGATCAAATATTTTGTATTTAAAAACAATGTTAAGTGTAAACTTTAATATGGTAGAAGTAAGGAATGTGGCATTGAATTTATATCAGTCTTTTTAAAACTAAGACTTTTAAAAATACATATGGCGTAGAAACTAAATGCAATACCAAATACCTAGAAAGGTGCCAGATAGCTAGATACATTTTACCTGATTTTGAAATATTTTTAGGAGGAAATAAAGGAGGAAAATTTCGTTTTGTTTTAATAAATAAGCTTATATTTAGGTTTAAAATATAGTAGCTAAAAGAGTCTAAACCTTTTGAAAATAAGACAGGCAGCATTTAAAGAATGTTAAAACATCCCTTCTCAGAAGAGATTTTGTGAATCCCTTTGGACAGAATAAAAACTTTTTTTTTTTTTTTCGTACTATGGATTGAACTCAGGAGCACTTGTCCCCCAGACCTTTTTTGTATTTTATTTAGAGACAGGGTCTTACTGAGTTGCTTAGCGCCTCACTTTTGATGATGCTGGCTTTGAACTCGAGATCCTCCTGTCTCAGCCTCCCGACAGAATAAAAACTATTATATTATTTATTATATCATGTTGAATTTTGTTTTGTTTTACGGGGTAGATTGATCTTGTTGGTTTTGTATGTTTGTTTTTGTTTTTCTTTGCAGTACTAGGGATTAAACCCAGCACCTCAAACATAGTAGGCAAGTGCTGTGCCACTATGTTGCATCTCCAACCCTTTTTATTTTTTATTTTGAGTCAGGATCCTGCTAACACTGACCTCAAACTTGAGACTCTCTTACTTCAATCTCCAGAGTAACTGGAATTATAGCATGTGCCATCACACCCTACTGTTTTTTTAACTACACAAAGAAAGGAAAGGTTTATTGGGGGTTCTTTTTCCACTAACTTCTTTGTGTATCATAGTCACATGATACATGTCTTTGTTTGTATATAAAAATTTTGTTTTAGTGATATTAGTCATTAGATTTTTATTTTATGCAGAACTTTAGTCCTTTTTAGTTGATAGTCGAGTGTAATTTCAAGTTATTGGTATAGTCTTTATGTTTTGTTCTTTTCCTTTACCAAAAGCACTCTGGTTATTTGGTTTGTGGCATTTTTTTGTTTGTTTGTTTTGTTTTTGCTTTTGTTTTGGCAGGTCTCTGAATCTTTACTTGTGCAGACTCCAGCTGTACCTCCTGGCCCATGCCTCCCTCCCAGATTACAGGGTAGACCCAAAGCAAAAGAAATACAGTTACGATGGGGTAATTTTCATTTTAGTAATAAATTTTAATTATTAGAAATGAACATGTTCATCTTGTTAAATCACAAAAATCTTTCCACACTTAGGACCCCCGCTAGCTGATGGTGGATCACCTATTTCCTGTTATGGTGTAGAAATGTCTCCTCCAGAAAAAGATGAACCCAGAGAAGTATACCAAGGCTCTGAATTGGAATGTACAGTGAGCGGCCTTCTTCCTGGAAAGATGTACAGCTTCAGACTGCGTGCAGCTAACAAAATGGGGGTGAGAAGAGCATGCTTACTGAATCCTAATTATAATGGTGTTTCATTTTATCATGTATAAACCCACTCATTATTTGGCAATTTCAATTTCAACACATGACTCCAGATTTTACAATTATTAATAATATTATATCGATAACAAGAAAAAGTTAGTATGTCCTATAACGTGTTAGGGAATCATTATTTTCAAACTTCACTTAGAATTTGTGACACTTGGGGACTGAGTTGTGGCTCAGTGGCAGAGTACTTGCCTCGCACAGGTGAGGCACTGGATTTGATCTTCAGCACGACATAAAAATAAACAAAGATATTGTGTCCGTGTATAACTAAAAAAATTTTTTTTAAAGAATTTGTGACACTTGAGGGGCTGGGGCTAGGGCTCAGTGGTAGAGTACTTGACTAGCACATATGAGGCACAGGGTTCAATCCTCAGCACCACATAAATAATAATAATAGTAAATAAAGGGGTTTTTTGTTTTTGTTTTGTTTTTAAAAAAGAATTTGTGATATTTGGGACTTTGGTGGTGCTATTTATTTTACTTAAATCTGTAGGCTGATTGTACACAGCATTTACTTCCCATTGAAAACAGTTGTAATTTATATTTTGCCTAAGGATGGGGTCTTATATTTTAAGCATTTCTAGTTTTGTATGAGTTATTTTTAAAATATTACCTATGTGTCTATAAAGTTTTATGAAATGGAAAAAAGTGGCAGCTCAGAAGTGCCTTTCCCATATTCATAATCACATACACTAATAAATGATAGGGTGAGCCACAAACCCAGACTTGTCAGACTCCAGAACCAAAGTTCTTTCCACTCAAGTATAACTCTTCTTACCAGGCACAGTGGCGCACACCTGTAACCCCAGCAACGTGGGAGACTGAGATAGGAGGATCACAAGTTCAAGGCCAGCCTCAGCAAAGTAGCAAGGCCCTAAGAAACTTTGGTGAGACCCTGTCTCAAAGTAGCTCTGTGGTAAAATGTCCTTGGGTTCAATCCCCAATACAAAAAAAAAAAAAGTATGGCACCTCTTATCTCTCTTCATTAAGGTAGTTTCCCTAAGGACAAAGCAATTTCTTACTTCATTTGAGTGACACTTTGTTTTTGTGAACTGTTCAATAATTAAAACTTAATGACAAGTCTCTTTTTCCCGATTTCAGATTTTAGTGGCTGTTCTACCTTTCATATCTTATCTCCAGCTAAGTTCTGTATTTATATCTGTTAACTCATTTTTAAATTTCTTTTATGACAAATTTATAGGCTTTTGTGGGCAATCCTTAATGTCATCCTTTTCTACAGGAAGGGCATCATGTGATAGCATGTTTAATACTAATATCTTAATTTATGTTTTCAGGTCTGAGACAGCTTGTCAAAATGACCTTAAATATTTGTTTTCTGTATTTCCAAAGAATATACATTTTTGATCCATCTAGAGCTATTCCACATTTTTAAGGTGTAATTTATGCTTGCCATCCCCCATGCCTTTAATTGGTATCCATTTCTTCAGTCTTTACATAATTCCTTCCTTTTTTTGTTTTTTTGTTTTTGTGGAGCACTGCCGGGGACTGAAACTCAGGGGCATTTATCCACTGAGCTGCATCCCCAGCCCTTTTTAGAGACAGAGTCTCACTGAGTTGCATAGTGCCTCGCTTTTGCTGAGACTGGCCTTGAACTTATGATCCTCCTGCCTCAGCCTCCCAAGCCACTGGGATAATATGCATGCGCCACCGCACCCGGCACATAATTCCTTCTTACTTCACCTACTGAATTCCCTAATGCCTTGCACTTCTTACGAAAAACAATTCATGAGGGACTGGGGTTGTGGCTCAGTGGTAAGGCACTTGCATCAGCACCACATAAAAAATAATAAAATAAAGGAAAAAAAAATATGAAAGGAATAAAGTACAGGAGAAGAAAGCACGGTAAATGAAACTGTAAAATTCCCCACTCGTTTACTTCATAATTATTAAACCTTTTTCTTTTCTGTGATTACTTATAGATTTTCTGACCAAAGTAATCTTGAAAGACAGGGAAGATGAACTTCTTAATTATTAATGAATCCTTAAATATGGAATTCTGTGCAATCAGTAGGCTTTATTTATAAAGGGTGAAAAATGAAAATGCTGATTATGTTGTTTTTCTAGTTTGGACCATTTTCAGAAAAATGTGATATTACTACAGCCCCTGGGCCACCGGATCAATGCAAACCCCCACAAGTGACATGCAGATCTGCAACTTGTGCACAAGTGAATTGGGAGGTATTGTAATTTCTATTGGCGTATGTTTACTTTCTTAAGTGACTGGAATTAATAGTTTATATAAAAGAATAGATACTTTTCTTTTTTGCCTCCTAAATTATTACACTTCGAGTAAGTCCTAGTTAAATTTATATGGTACAAAGTGAATTTTGTTTCCTCTTTGAGACATTTGAGTAAGGTATATCTTATTTCAAGTTCTTGTTCATGATGTGCTTTATGTTTTTATCAAAGGCTTTGTCTCAGTGCTGAACTCCTAGTTCAGCCAATAGTGAACTTAATGTTCAGAACAAACATTCATAAGGAATTACTATAATACTATTTCTCTTGTATTTGTTATCCCTGGTGTATTTATTGTACACAGGATTAATCAGTAATGATAATCATATTTTCAGTTTCCTTTGAAATTTAACAAGGAAAATGTTCTTGTATGGTTTAACATTTTATATTACCTAATAGAATTATTCAAAATATATTTACCTTAAAATATTCTTTCTGAAGTGACTCCTGGTCATATTTCTACCTCTAATTCAAAAGTTGTATTTTTGAGGGGCTGGGGTTATGGCTCCGGTAGAGCACTCACCTCGCACATGCTAGGCCCTGGGTTCTATCCTCAGCACCACATATAAATAAATAAATAAAGTGAAGGTATTGTGTCCAACTACAATTATAAAAAAATAAAACATTAAAAAAAGTTTGATTTTATTTAAATGTTTCAAAGAAATCAAAAAATAAATGATAGGATAATAATGTTTGATTCATTCTACTATGTACTTGTTCGATTACACGACCAGTGTAACTGTACATCATATACAACCAGAAGAATGAGAAGTTATATTCCATTTATGTATGATGTGTCAAAATGCATTCTACTGGGCTGGAGTTGTGGCTCAGTGGTAGAGTGCTTGCCTATAATGTGTGAGGCACTGGGTTTGTTCCTTAGCACCACATATAAAAGTAAATTAAATAAAGGGATTGTGTCCATCTACAACTAAAAATATTTTTAATGCTATTGTCATATATAATTAATTAGAAAATTTTTTAAAGTATAAAAAAGTTGAAAAATAATCGAGTTTTTAATATACGTAGTGAAAGAACATATTTGCCCAAAAGCTATTTAGTCAATACAAAAACTAAGAACTTTATACTTTTTCTTAAAGATTCCTTTGAGTAATGGAACTGATGTCACCGAGTATCGATTGGAGTGGGGAGGAGTTGAAGGAAGTATGCAGATGTGTTATTGTGGGCCTAGCCTCAGTTATGAATTAAAGGGACTTTCACCAGCAACTACCTATTATTGCAGAGTCCAGGTAAAGGTGATTGGTTCCTTGTCATGTACTCTGTCCAGAGTTCTCTCTGTTGTGAGCATTTTCATGGTTGTGTCTTTGTTAACTTGGAGGCTTTGTTACTTTGTAGGCTCTGAGTGTTGTGGGTGCAGGCCCTTTCAGTGAAGTAGTAGCCTGTGTGACTCCACCATCAGTTCCTGCCATTGTGACTTGTCTTCAAGAAATAAGTGATGATGACATAGAAAATCTCCATTATTCACCTTCTACATCCCTTGCAATAAGCTGGGAAAAGCCTTGTGACCATGGTTCAGAAATCCTTGCCTACAGCATAGACTTTGGAGATAAACAGCCCTTAACAGTGGGAAAGATTACAAGCTATATAATAGACAATTTGCAACCAGATACAACATACAGGTATACTGTAAAAGATGTTAATTTTTCCTAGACAGGAGAAACACTCTAACTAAAATGATCATAAACTAAAATTTTTTTTTCTTTTAATGTGGAACTTAGAATACGAATTCAAGCCTTGAATAGCCTTGGAGCTGGTCCTTTCAGCCATATGATAAAATTAAAAACTAAGCCCCTCCCTCCTGACCCACCTCGTCTGGAATGTGTTGCCTTTAACCACCAGAACCTTAAGCTGAAATGGGGAGATGGTACCCCAAAGACACTGTCAACAGATTCTATCCAGTATCACCTTCAGATGGAGGATAAGAATGGAAGGTAGGTTGTTTACTTGCTTTTTTATATAGTTTTAATAGGTTTTAAGTATACATAAATATTATAAATTATAGAAGTAAAAATAAGTTTGCAAAAATAGTTGCAGTTATCATAAGAAATGATCTTTAAGTGTACTGGATTCAGAATATCAGAAGACACTGTTTACAATTTGAGTGGAATGCTAAAGGAAAAAAATTAAGTGGGCTATTCTTTGGATCTCTTCTCCAATCCATTTACTCTCTTTATGAAATGTAATCTTGGCTACAAAATAATTCTAAAGTGTTTATTTTCAGCAGGGCATAATTTCACTATTTCTGTATACCATTCCATATATACTGCCCAGCTAAACCCTGCATTTCAGTTACAGTGTTATTGAAAATATTTGTAATGTTAGCTATTCAAATGCCAATTTAGGGCTGTTTGTTCATGTTTAATCCCATACAAATAATGTCATATACCTGCACAGTTATTATAATATTTTAAGATTTTTAAATTTTGGTTTTTTTACTTTTTACTCTAATTTATTGGAATTTTGTCTCTTTTTGGTACTGGGGATTGAACCCAGGAGTTCTCTATCATTGAGCTACATCCCCAGCTCTTTTTAAATATATTTTATTTAGAGACAGGGTCTCACTAAGTTGCTTAGAGCTTCACTGAATTGCTGAGGCTGGCTTTGAACTTGCAGCCCTCCTGCTTCAACCTCTCAAGCCACTGGGATTACAGGCATGCGCCACCATGCCCAGTTTATCTGAAGCATTTTATCTGAAATTTTTCATTTTTTTAAAAGGTTATTAACTGTAATCTTACTGGTGTAAGTGCTGTAAAAGAAAAAAAGCAAACACTTACATTTTGCTCTAAAAGCAAAGTGCTAAAATTTAGAAAAGAATTGAGACAAAGATAGAAAAATGAAGCATATATAAATTGTGGTTAAAAAGCTGGCAGTATGGCAGTGTAGCTAATTTGTTGTTTTGGCAAGATGAATGTCCAGTCATGAAACTGGACATTCTAAGTTCCACATTAAACAAGAAGAAAAAATGCCAGTGCTCTTTAAAAAAGAAAAAAAAAGCAAGGCTTATCTAATAATTGCTTCTTGGAAATACTGTTACTTCAGGTCATTAAATATTTCTTCATTTTTTTAACTTGACTACAGTTCATACTGTTAGCACTATAAGAGCATTCATTATTTGTTCCAAAAACTATTTACAAATAGCCAATCAAAAATACTGGGAAACACTTAGCTAGCTTATAGATAAAATATTAGAATATATAATATTAAACTTCCATCACACAGTTCAAGTGTATAATTTATTTGAAATTTCATATTTTTCTCATACTGTTGTAAATTTCCAGAAAACATGCATTGGCTAAAATTTTGCCTAGAAATTAAGAGTTCTGTTTCCCAGTTAAAGGCAAGAAATACAAAAATAGAAACCTACTATGCAAATATATATTAGAAGACTACAATCAGAAGCAAAGCCATGGTTACCAGAAGCCTAAGGAAAACCCAACTTAGAATGGTTGGACACCGCTGGGCACAGTGGTACACGCTGGTAATCCCAGCCACTCAGGAGGCTAAGGCAGGAGGATCACAAGTTCAGGCCACCCTCATCAACTTAGGGAGGCCCTGAGCAACTTAGCAAGACCCCGTCTCAAAATACAAAATAAAAAGGGCTGAGGCTCAGTGACAGGAGTGCTTGCATGTGTGGTGCACTGGGTTCAATCCTCAGCATCACATAAAAATGAACAAATAAAATAAAGGCATTCTGTCCATCTACAACTACCCCCAAAAAAATTTTTTTTAATCCTTTAAAAAAAAAAAAAAGCTGGGGAACAGGGGTGGGGGGGAATGTTTGGGAATGTGGCTCAGTGGTTAAGCATCCCTGGATTCAATCCCCAGTACCAAAAAAAAGAATAGTTGGACACGAAATTCAGTAAGATTTTCAGGATACCAAGTCAAATTGGGAATCTTATCACATCTGTAATTTTCATCATCTAATGATGAAAAACAAAAAGATAATATATGTAATTTTGTAATTCTGAAATTTTTGTAATTTAGTAATTTTGAAAACATTTTTTATAAATAGTCTAAGGTTTATTTAATACAGAGTTATTTCTATTTTAGGTTTGTATCCTTGTACAGAGGACCATGTCATACATATAAAGTACAAAGACTTAATGAGTCAACATCGTATAAATTCTGTATTCAAGCTTGTAATGAAGCTGGGGAAGGCCCCTTCTCCCAAGAATATATTTTCACTACTCCAAAATCTGTCCCAGCTGCCTTGAAAGGTAGGTTATACATCTTGCAGTTCTTTTCTTTAATAATAAATCAATTTTACATTTTAATAAAGTGTTTTGTTTGCTTTCATTAAAACTTAGTACTGAATATATGTCCAACACAGACAAGCCTACCTACTGGAGTTTCCTTAAGTAATAAAAGCTATTTTATCTGGCATGTTAATACTCATACAAGTATTGGGTTTGTCAGTGGTCATTTTAACAATTAAAAATGCTAAATTGAATAGATAGGCTACTTTTCTAATTGGATCATTTGCTGTTTCTGCTATTGTTACTTAAAGGAAAAAAGCATAAAATCTGATTGTTTTATGTTTTAAATCATTGTTTTTTCATTCATTCAGGGGGAGAGCCAAGTCTTCTGCTAAGTAAAACAAATTTTTACTTGCTTAACCTGGATTTTTCAATCATATTTATACACAAACATGAAGTACTTTTTTAAAATGAGCCTTGTAAGGATTGCACTTTATGCATTTAGCCAAAATGCTTAAGTTCTTTGAACTCCAAGGACTCATCACAAAGACTTCTAGGATAGTATCCTGGATCAAGAGCTTGAATGGCTCATTTGTTAAGCAGATCTAGAATTTGTGGGACTCTTCTTGAATAGTCTTTCCAATAATGTTGATGAGTTTCACTGAGAACATTATTCTGTTCCCTCATCCAGTTTAGTGTCTCTTGGCCTTAAGAATATTGTTGATTTATAGCCAAGTTTTGTGGTGCATGCCTATAATCCCAGCAACTCAGGAGGCTAAGGCAGAAGGATTGCAAGTTCAAGGCCAACCTCAGCAATCTAGCAAGATCCTGCCTCAAAATAAATGTATAAAAAGGGCTGGGGGTGTAGTTCAGTGGTAAACTGAACTGGTTTAAAACTGCAGTACCACAAAAAAGAAAAAAAAAGATTATTGATTTTCTTAACTTCTTTGTATGCAGATATCAAAAATTCACTGATATTTAAGTTTATTAAGTTTTATAGGTTTGTTTATGTTTATAAAAGCAAGTATGGTGTATGAAGTTAAAAATCAAATGGAGCAGCATATCTTATATTTCTTCCCTCTAGCCCCCAAAATAGAGAAATTAAATGATCACATTTGTGAAATTACATGGGAATGTTTACAGCCAATGAAAGGTGATCCAGTTATTTACAGTCTTCAAGTTATGATGGGAAAAGATTCAGATTTCAAACAGGTATGTGCCAAGATGTAATTTTATGGATATCTATTTTATCTTTCTTTCATTTTTCAGTATTTTCAGTACAAGATTTGACCATCTTTACCATTTTGATTTAGAAACACTGTTCAATATAGAATATGTTCCAGAGATCTTAGGATTCAAAATATTTGGGGCATGAACTACACTAACACAGATTATTTTCACTTGACAATTATTCATTAAACTCTATGCTAGGCAGTCAATATATATCACTAAACAAAAAGTATTTAGTCCATGGAGTTTACATTCTGTTGGAAAAAGATATATTAAAGGCAAATAAACACATCGGTATATAGTATGACAGTTCTAAGTGCATTGGAGAGAAAATTAAATGGGGTTAAAAAAATTGTACCAGAGGGAAAAGGACCCAAGGGAAGTGATAGGACTGCTTCTTAGAACATTTTTCTCCTCATGAGATAGGAACATGTATGTTAAATTTGAACAATAAGAAGGCCAATATGAGTGAGACAGAGGGAACCCTAGAGAGACTTGTTGATGAAGTATGGTAGCAGCTAACAATTTTGCTGCTGCTAGAGAATAAAGACTTACCAATACTTGGCCTCCTCAGTTACACATTTCTTTCTTGAACCTGACTGAAGCCACACTTAAGAATTCGGGGTTCCCCCTAAGCATATTCAATCTCTAGAGTCAGTTAAATGACATTCCTTTTGGAAAAAACATTAAGGGAGCCAATGTGATATGAAGATGATAAGAATGTCATATAGGACATTAAAAGGTATACTACTATACTTAACTGCTTGTGATTTCAGAAGCCAGTGGAGTATTTTGACCAGAATAGTCACATAATCTGACACAGGTCATTTTGGTTACAGTGTTGAAACACTGGACAGAGGGGCAAAAGCAAAGAGACCAATAAGGAGGCTTTTACAATAATAGTAATAATCACAAATATTATATAGTGCTTAAATATAACAATAAAACAATTGTTATGGAAATCCAAAGGAAGTATCGCCACCTTAGCAGAGAAATTTCAAAGATAGCTTCCTGGTAAAGAATGAGTAATGGTCATGTAGAGTGGAGAGTGGTCAGTGTTTATTATAAATATATGATTCACCTACTGGGGCTGTAGCTTAGTGGCAGAGCACTTGCCTAGCATGTGTGGGTGAGGCACTGAGTTCGATCCTTAGCACCACATAAAAATAAATAAAGGCATCCTGTCCACCTACAACTACAAAAAAAAAAAATTAAGTTATTTAAAATATATAGAGAGAGGTGTGTGTGTATACACACACACACACACACATACATACATACATATATATGACTCAGAAAATATCTGTAAGCATTTCGTCTTAATTTCCTTCTTCCTGTCAACCTTCTTTATTTTTGAAGACTCAATCTGGGCTGTTTTAATTGTACTGTATCTTACATTTTCTTTTCCCACTAGAAAATCAGTCATCTGTTTTATTCCATCCTTGTGCTATTCTAATTATTGATAGAATTTTTAATATATATTTTTCTTTCATGTTGTGTTAAATATAGACATGTGACAAATAACTAAAATTTCAAAAGATTCGAAGAGTTAGATTAAATTTAGCCATGATTGTTTTTCTTTATTAAGCCATCTGCAAATTTACACGATAATTAGATTTGAAATGTAATTTGCAGATAAGCAGGTTTCCTTCCAAGGAGGAAGCAAAATTAATATTAAAGAAAATATAATTGTATTAGCGTGTTTAAAGGAAATAGGGACCCCACTTTTGAGTAGTATATGAATTTTAATAAGTTAATGTCACTACATGAAACACCACTGCTAGTTCTAATATATCTTCAAAATTAAATTAATCCTTTTATCACTTATACTTATTTTAGATTATACATGGTAAAACTTAAAATTATGATATCTTTAGAACTTCATCCTATAGATGCTCATCTAAATCTCTTAAAAAGTTATAAAATTTTACAACTTACAAATTGTATTCCAAAAGTTTGAAGGCCTTTTAAGAAGTCAATTTCTTTCATAGAATTTAGCTTTTTATTTATAATTTACTTGACATTCAACACACATTATGTAAAGAGAATTATAGGGATACTATATTAACTATTCTAATTTTAAGAAAATTGTTTAGATTCTAGCAAGCAAGCAGAAATTATACAATAACATTTTACATAACCATAAAAGGTCATAAATATAAAACCTTTTTATAAAGAAGAATGATTAATTTCAGCTGGACTTTGGAATATTTTCAAAAGGAGTGTCATATAACTAATACTTCAGGGGCTGGAGTACTTAACAGGGAACCATGAACTCTCAAGTGTGACTTCAGCAAGGTTCAAGAATGGAATATGTTGTGGAAAAGCCAGGTATGGGTGGGTCTTCATTCTTTAGCAGTAGGAATTGTTGATATATTTAAGAAGGAGAAATTAGCCTGGCAGCAAGTATCTATGAGCCAAGTATTAGGAACAAATTGATTGCTTTACTTTCTTACTTTTCTTTATTCATTTTTCATCAATGGCTTTCTCTAAACTTTTGGTGTTGTCTTGCCCTGTGCCTCTCAATAGCACTTAAATATGGAGTTGCCCTCGTTCTCTAAAGTCTCTATTTTTACCTTCCTCTCTAACATACATGCTAACTTCCTCAATAGATAGCTGACCTTACTAGGTATTAGGAGAAACATACTTTATTTGGGAAAGTTATCTGTCAAATGTCTACTGACTCTTTAAGCCTCTCATAAGTGTATACATTTTTAAAAACAAATGCTTTCTAACCAAAAATCGCATTTTAGATGGTATAACAAAGTGGTGTGGAAAATTTGGAGGGCAGTTAAGCCACTTTCAAAGCAGATCAACCCCCTGGGAGTTTCCCAAGTACCAGGAAAACTCAGAATTGGCTTTTGAGAAATTAAGTGTAAATCCTCTCAGGGAAAAACCTGAAGGTAGGTGGACTTGGTTGGTCCAATAGCTGAATGAAATCATCTGGGACTTGGTTTCTCTCACTGCCTTCAGAGTCTTCACCTAGCAGTAGAGAATTTGACTCATTCACTTAAAGAAAGCACTAGATTTCAAAGACCAATGTCTGTGCTAGGGCTTAACCAAGCAGAGCCTACCCTGAAAGCTAAGAGTGAGGCCAGCCTCTCCTAATACATGGACTGGGTAGTGGAGAGGGTTTGACACCTCATCTAAAAATTAGAGCACTTGTGATAGTGACAGATAAGGGTGCTAAACAGAAACAGTACCAACAGGCCTTACAGATAGAAGAATCTAGGAAATTATTTATTTTGATGGATCTGTCTGCTGAATTATGGAGGCTGCTGAGATCCATAGTCTGTCATCTGTAAGTCTGGGGCTGAGGAAAGCAAGTGGTATAGTTGAAGTCCAAACCCTAACTCCTAAGAACCAGAAGTGCCAATGGTTCAAGTCTGTGAGGATCCAAAGGCCCAAGGATTGTGGACATCAGAGTCCCAAGAACAGGACAAAATGGTGTTCCAGCTAAGCAAAGAAAACTTGCCCTTCCTCTGCCTTTTTGTTCTATTCAAAGATTCGATGATGCCAATCACCGTGGTGGGGATTATCTTCTTTACTCACTGAGCCAATTCATAGCCTAATCTATTCCAGAAAAGCCCTCACAGACATACTTTGCTGCAGTGTTTTACCTACTATCTGGGCATCCCCTTAGCCCAGTCAACACATACCATCATAGTAGGAACAATTGTTGAGACAGTGGATTCATATAGAATCTACTTCCTTTCATAAGCTTCTGAATTCAGATTCTCAAGACCTGGGTCCTCAGAGTGCCTTCCAGACCTAATGAACCCAAATATCTGAGGATAGGGCCCACAATTCTATAGGGTTTTTTTGTTTTCTTAATTTTTTATTTGTTCTTTTCAGGTATACATGACAGTAGAGGGTATTTTGACATATCATATACACATGGAGTATAACTTCCCATTCTTGTGGTTGTACATGATGTGGAGTCAGACTGGTCATGTATTCATATGAACTGTCTTTTCTATTCCCATCCCTTTTCCCTTCCCTTCATTCCCCTTCGTCTAATCCAGTGCACAGTGCTGTTTTGTTTTAAAGTTCCAAATGATTCCTATGAATAAAAATTTTTAGAAATCATGCACAGTAAATTTAATAACTGCTCAGAAAATTCCACCTATAACTCCCTTATCAGTAATAAAAAGTAGATAGAAGATAGATGAGCTGCTGGTTATTTATTTATATTTAGTTGTTTTTGAGAGGCTTTACTGTTCTCAATGTATTGCTCATTATCAAATACATGATATGTTAAGGAATGACTTAAGTTGTTTGTACTCAATTCAAAAATAGTGTATTGCTAAAATTATTGTATTTAACTATAATATTTATTGTGCATATGATCCACTGCAAAACCAGATTATGGTTATGTAATACACACAAGAAGTAGTGATAGTTAAAATCTATTCCTTTGTTTTTTGTTTTTTAAACTGCCTCAAAAGTTGATACCTTTGAATGTACACTTGTCCTCAGAAATAACTATTTTGAATTTTAGTAGGAGTACTTGGTAGATGAAGTTTATCTAGCCAACCAAATGGGTTTTGAGAATGTAGAGATAAAATCAGATAAGATACCAGATTCATTTATTCATTTTTCTTGATCATAATTCTCCAATTGTTATTTTCTCCATGGTACAAAATATTCATAATATTAAATTAAGGACAGATATCAATTTATGAAACTTTAAATTTCTTTGAAGGTTTCCGTGTAAAGTCCTGTTGCAGTTGCCATACTGTTTCAAATCTCTTGGCTAACTAGACACATTAAAAACTTCACAAGCTTACATTTTTAATCTGCAGTTCCCTATTAAAATGCAAAGTTAAAATAGTAATCTCTTAACTGTAAATCTATATTGACATTTGCCTGTCTATGAATAGATAATTCATTTGTAGCAAATATAAAGGGCTATTTTGTTTAAATAATATGTAATTTTATCTGAATAGTAGCAAAGACCAAAATAATTTTAACTATCTATAAGATGTACCCCTTCAGATTCTTCCAACATTTGAAACATAAAATTGAGAAAATTTGATATCATCATCTTTCCAACTTCTTCCTAACTTCATTAGTATCATGGGCATCAAGATCATCATGGTCCTGGGGCTGCAGTTGTAGCTCAGTGGTAGAGCACATGCTTAACATGTGTGAGGCACCAGGTTCCATCCCCAGCACCACATAAAAATAAATAAAGGTGTTGTGTCCATCTACAACTATTTAAAAAAAGATTCCAGTAAATTTTTTTTCTTTCCTACCAGCTCTTTCAAAAGTCATTTCTAGGTTCATAAAAAAAAAAAAAAAAATACATCAGTAGCACATGCCTGTAATCCCAGTTAATGAGAAGACTGAGGCAAGAGGAAGGCAAGTTTGAGACTAACCTAAACAACTTAGCAAGACCCTGCCTCAAAATAAAAAATTAAAAGGGCTGGGGATGTGGTTCTGTGTTAAAGCACCCCTGGGTTCTATCCCCAGTACCAGAAAAGGGAGACTACATCAGGACCTCAATAGCCTTATTCAGCAAGAGTGTCCTGTCCACCTCCCTTCAGTCCCTCACACAACATGATCAGGGTTCCTTTAATACTACTTAAAGTGATACCCTAAAATGGCCCCTCTTATGTTAAATATACCTAAATTTCTAAACTAGAAAAATTAATGTATTCCTCCTCTCTCTGACAGATCTCTGAACTTTTTTTTTTTTTTTTTTTTTTTTGAGGTACTAGATATCAGGACCTTGTATATGCTAGACAAACGCTTAACTACTGAACTACCTCCCCAGCCAGATGTCTTTGCCAGATCTCCTCTTCTTTTGTCATGTTCATGCCATTTGTTGACAGTTTTTTCCCCTAACCATACATTGCCATGCTCATTTGGAGACATGGAAAATAAAGCTTAAAGACAAAAATTAAAATCAGTCTTTATATTCATAAAAAATACACTTTTTAATTTTTACCAAGTTGGCTTTATCTTATGTGTAAATTTTAATACTGATTTCTAATAATAAAATTATTTATTTTTTAATTTTAGTTGTTGATGGACCTTTATTTTATTTATTTATATACAGTGCTGAGAATCGAACCCAGTGCCTTATACATGCTAGGCAAGCACTCTACCACTGAGCCATAACCTGAGCCCAAAATCATTTAATTTATTACCATCTCTCATATATGGATCAGTTTTACATTCCTATTCCCTGAGATGTTCATCTGTGTTCTCCAAACTAATATATAAAAACTATTTTCTGTAAGATTCATCTTAGGATGAATAAAAGTTCCTTTATCTATCTTACCAGAATCTACATTTTTATTTAAAGTTAATAATTCACAGAGGGCTTTTATTAAGTACCTACTAGATTCTGGAGACACAAAAAATGAAACAGAGATTTTCTTCAGGAGCAAGCCCGTATGCTAAAAGTGTTTAAAAGAATGCTAGCTCAGGTATTGGTTGATGTAATTTGTAGCCCAACAGCTAGTGGGAGCAAGCCAATTGGTGAATGATTCTACCCTGTGGGTCTTGGTTTTCTCGTTAATAAAGTGAGAAGAGGGACTCGTTGGTTACCTTCACTTTTGAACACTCTTGGTATGCTATTAGCTCATCTCATCCTCATAATTACCATACAAGTTAAGTACTGTTATGCGTATTGTACTGAGGTAATTGATCTAAATTTACTGGAGTGGGAGGTGGTGGAACAGAGCTTGGACCACTGGGTAACCAATTCCATCTTCCTGTTGAGTAGCACACTTCCTTAAAAATCCATGCAACTCTTGTTTTCTCTCTCTTTCTGCTCCCCTTCCTCCCTCCCTCCATCCTGAGACATGGTAGAGGAGCCTTTGACGTTTATAGTGATTTACCACAGGTACCTATAGAAAATTCCTGTTTTTCATTCAACTGGTTATGTTTAAATTTTTATGGAAAGTTACTAGTTAGCCAAAAGTGGGGGTGGTGGGGAGACAAGATTATAGTCTTTCTCCTCACACGGAATGAAGTCACCAAAAATGACTTCCTACATGTGAGGAAAGCTGGGAAGTGCCTGAGAGCTGGCTGACTTGCTGTTCTCTTGCCGCTTTAGGGCACATCTTCACTCCTTAACTGGTTTGTAAGCTGTGAGGCTAGGTCTTCCATCCTCACTTGTCAAATTTCTCCTGCCCTTATACAGCAGACAGATAAGTACTTTAATGGATAGGGGTGTTCAGGGGTTTTTTGTGTTTTGTTTTATTTTGTGTGTGCTTTGTTAGTTTGGTACTGGGGATTGAACCCAGGAGCAATTTACCACTGAGCTACATTCCTGGTACTTTTTATTTATTATTTTGAGACAGGGTCTTGGCAAATTAGCAAGACCCTGTCTCCAAGTATAAAAATAGGACTGAGTACATGGTTCAGTGGTAAAGTGCCCCTGGGTTCAATCCTCAGTATTGCAGAAAATAAAATTGATGATATTTACTAGCTTTCGTGTCAAAATATAATTCTAAAACTAGTCATTGTTAACACATTTTCTGACTAGACTCTACACACGATTCTTCCTTTTAATCTTTCATTGACAGATTTACAAAGGTCCCGACTCTTCCTTCCGGTATTCCAGCCTCCAACTGAACTGTGAATATCGCTTCAGAGTGTGTGCCATTCGCCAGTGCCAAGATCCTTTGGGGCACCAGGACCTAGTCGGTCCCTACAGCACCACAGTGCTCTTCATCTCTCAGAGGACAGAACCGCCAGCCAGCACTAACAGAGACACTGTGGAAAGCACCCGGACCCGGCGCACGCTAAGTGACGAGCAGTGTGCTGCTGTCATCCTTGTGCTGTTTGCTTTTTTTTCCATTTTGATTGCCTTTATCATTCAGTACTTTGTAATCAAGTGAAAATATAACTTTATTTTAACACTGTATTACATTTTATTTTGTCATGTACTAAAATTATTTCTGTAACGCTTTTACAAAAACGATGGCATTTAGCACTGGCATTGAGACTATAGCACATCATTTTTTGCCATTTTCAGTGCTCATATTGTTAGGTAGAGGCTGGCACTTTATTAGAATGCAAGCCACAGAAATATCAATTTTGGGGAGGGTTTTTTGGTTGGTACTTTTGACTTTCTGTCTCTCTCTCTTTTATTTATTTTTTTTTTTTGACATGTCTTCTTGTAGAACAAACTTTTTAAGAGACAACAATTTTGATAATTTTGACCAGTCACCATGAGTGAAACAGTGATGACCTGATAAAGATTATTACCAAGTGAAAATTCAGAATGACTAGAATTTACACTAATGTGCTATATAAAAATGTTAAAGTCTTTGATGCTGTGAAAGCAATCTAGTGCTATATTTCTACCTCCTCATTTGTCTTAATTATTTGGTAAGTGGGATTATGATGAATAACTGGAGGGGCTTAGCAAAAACTGGATGAAAGAACATATGTGAAAAAGAACCTTCTTGTTTGATAAATGTGGAGTTCTTCATTACAAGTATATATTCATGGATTCACAGATAAGTCAAAGAAAGCACAGGCAGTTTACTTGGCCTAAAAATATTTCAATGTTTACTCCAAAAGTACCTCTTAGGGTCTTGAGAACATGGAAAAACAGAGACTTTTAGATAGTAACTTTTTAAAAAAATCATCATAAAACCAACTCTGAATTTCAAACCTACTTGGCTTGTTTTGTGAGCCTTTGGACTATATGTATGTTTGTAAGGGCACACACATACATATATGACATATATATAAACTATACATACCTAGTGTAGGAATATATACATACACACATCTACTCCACCTCTCTGGTATAGGCTAATTTTGAAGAACTCCCATAAACTTTGCTGCTTCTCCTATAACTACTGCCATCACCATCAAAATTCATAATCAAACCTAACCTTTTTTGTTTGGGGCACCAAATCTGAAGACAAAATTAATTTGCACCAGTAAACTTCAAGCTGCTTTCTTTCTTGAAAAACTAATGTTTAATGTGTAATGTCTGTTCAGATACTGTTCCAAATTGTTGATTGCATGTGGTTAATGTTGCATTAGAGCACTTTGCAATTGCATAATTCATTAATGTTTTGTGAGCTTGCATTTGTGAGTTATTGGATGATCAGATTGAATCTTGTCGAGTATCACATTGTACATCTTGCTTAGATGTTGACGACTGCCAGTAATAATACAGTTTGTAATGAAACTATCTAAAATTCTTGTTTTATCACATCTGTTATCTGTAAAACACCTGTAACTAGCTTTTTTAATTTATTATTTGAGTTTTAGGATAGTGAATCACTAATTTTTAGTTGCTGAAGTTAGCATTTTAGTGATAACTAAGCACTTCTGTCAGTCTTGGAAAAAAGGAACATATGTTTTGTGCTTTGAAGATCTCTGAAGAATTTCCCTTAATAGAATGGGCATGTATTGTAATTGTTTTATGTCAAATGATCTGTGCTGTAGAAAAAAAAACATTAACCTTTGTTCAAAAAAGAAACGGATAAACTTGGCCTTTCCGAGTGGTAAGAATGATCTGTCACTATAATATACTGTATGTTTACATTTTATTTAATCTCTTATGTATAGGGTGATAACCTTCCCCCAAAACAACAGCGATTGCGATTGTTTTCTAGAAACTTATTCTTTAAAGTGCCACATTTGGCAGTACAAATGAGTTTGAGTGTAAGAGCCCAGAGATTTCTATATAGTTGAATGTCTAAAATGGTAAAATGTGCCACTGTGACAAGTTACAGTGGCTTATGTTTTTCATAGTAATTCAAATGAACTCCTATTTTTGATAGTAAATGTCATTTAATAGTGTACTTGCCATTTGAGCCTCACTGCAAAATTAGTGCAGAGGAGAAAACAATTTTTAATGTAATCTTGATTTTACCTCATATACTGTACATTCCAAAACTCTAAACTTTTTAAAGGTTATAGATACACTACCAAACATATCACCTTAAAATTGTACAAGATTAAACTTCATAAAAATGGTAAAATATAATCTCATAAGAATACATAAACTGTGTAGCAAAAGTATCTTTAAAATCCATGGAAAATAAAAGTTGTATCATTCTTTTTTGAGATATGTTTATTGTATTCATACACATTTAATTACTTGCTACCTATTTGAGAAAATAAAATAAGGCTTTCCCTCTTCTAGTAGGCTTAAAACAGTTTTCCCAGCCCTATTTAAATCTTAAACATGAATGAAATTAGAAATTTTATCCCAGAAACTTGATTTTATGCAATTCATTATCTTAATTGCTTTACATATATAAAGAATAAGATAAGTCTGAAGTAAATAAAAGCCTGGGGTAAATGGCACATGCCTTTAGTCCCAGCTACATGAGAGTATCATTTCAGCCTGGGAGCTGGAGGCCAGTCTGGGCAGCATAGCAAGATCCTACCTCTAAATAAGTTTACCCATTGGGAAGAAAATGTCTGACTTCCCCTTTTCTGCATTCCTCACCTGTTTTCTAGTACAATTCTCCCACTCCTAGGAGCCCATGACTTTCCTACTGTCTGTGTTGCTAGGTCTGCCTTCCCCCAGAAAATTCACCTTGTCCTCTCTCATCCCCTATTAAAATTTCCGTCCCATGGGTTACCTCTTGTACATTCCTTACTTTTAAAATCCAACTGGATCTCTGCCACAAGTGCAGATAATCACAATAAAATTTAAAGTGTAAGGCTGGGGAAGCATCACTGCATAGAAACAATTAAGGAGGAATTCAGCCTTTAAGGGCTATGATACCCTGTCACCTCTGTTTTTCCATAGATTGGATGTAAGAATTTTGCCCATCCTGTTGAGCATTCCATGGGTTGGTTTCCAACACAAGCATCTTGTTTTTCATTATTATGGATAGGTATCTTTCTGCAGGAGAATCCATGTGTACAGAGGCTCAAGGAGGCAAACAGACCTTTTATTTAATTTTTTTTTATTTTTATAGTTGTTGATGGACCTTTATTGATTTATATGTGGTGCTGAGAATTGAACCTAAGTGCCTCATACATGCTAGGCAAGCGTCTACCACTGAGCCAAAACCCCAGCCCACAGACTTTTAAAAAGTAAACCAGAACAAGCAGTGGTTCTTCAATGCAACCTCCACTATCATAAAAGGTGATGATGTGCCTCATTTTTTAAGGTTCTTAAATTCTGTTTTCAAATAATATTATGTACCTTCCAGTGTGTCTTGCCAGGCATGGTGATACATGCCTATAATCCCACCAACTCAGGAGGCTGAGGTTGGAGGATTGCAAATTCAAGGCTGGCCTCAGCAACATAGGGAGATCCTGTCCCAAAACTTAAAGAGCACCCCTGGGTTTGATCCCTAGTACCACCAAAGGGGCCAGAGCCGTTATTCATCACTTTTCTCCCCAGTGTTCTTTAAGAAGGAGAAACACCTCAGAGGAGAAAAAAAGTTAACAAAAGAAACAAGATTTTAATTGTGGTCATCAAGTCCTCAATGTTTGGAGTTATGCCTTCAAATGTTTAGATGCTATAATAACTACTTTTCTATTTATTTCAAAATAAATAGTATGATTTTGCCATTTCTATTTACTATGGAAAAGTTGCCAAGAAAAAGATTTCAAAAAGGATATTTTGAAGATGTGTGACTGATTCAAATCAAAGACTAATATCTCCTGTTTTTTTTGTTATTTTGTTTGTTTCTTGTTTTGTTGGTTTGTTTTTGTTTTTTGGGTTTTGTGGTGGTGGTAGATGTTATTTTTTTTTGTATTGGAGATTGAACCCAGGGGCACTTTACCACTGAGCCACATCCCCAGCCTGATTTTATTTTTTATTTTGACAGAGTCTGTAAGTTGCTTAGTGCCTCACTAAATTGCTGAGGCTGGCCTCAAACTCAATCCTCCTGCCTCAGCATCCCAATCTCTAGGATTACAGGCGTGAAACACCACCACTTAATGTGTCCTAGGCTTTGTGTTCAGGGCTTTAATTTGGTAATTTAATCTTCCCAGTGGTTCTGTTAAGTGGAAAACATATCACAGAGAAGTCAAGCTGTCTTCCAAAAGTTGAATAGCTAATAAACGCCGGAGCCAGGATTAAAATCAAGTGATTGATCTAGTTTACCTACACTTCACCACTGTCCTCTACTGTCTGCCCCAGAGCCCTCAATTCTAAGAAGAAATCAGAATTAATATTGACTTTGAACATCGCATTTATAAGAGTAATAAATACTACCTGTATGTCAGGCACTGTGCCTAAGCATTTCCTCATTTAAAATAACCCACAGCCCTCTAAGGACTAAACAGAAGAAAACTAGACAACTTGGCACAGGGTGTTGGACTTAAATGAGAAACCCTCTAATTCCCATGTTGAGTCCACTCTCAGCCCTGAATAAACCATCTTCTTAAATATTCATCTGATAGGGCTGAGGTTGTCAGTGGTAGAGCACTTGCCTAACACAGGTGAGAAACTGGGTTCAATTCTCAGTACTGATATAAATAAGTAAAATAAAGGTCCATTGGCAACTAAATATTTTTTTTAAATTCACCTGAGAATGAGGGTATCTTTATTGCTCCCAAATAAAACAAGCTGGTGTATTCAAAAAAGGAGTTGAGATACTGAATGGATGGATTTCAAAAATTATGCCCAAGAAGTCAGACACAGAAGGTTATATGTTATAGGAATCCATTTATATAAAATATTCAGAATAGGGGGCTGGGGTTGTGGCTCAGTGGTAGAGTGCTTGCCTAGCACATGTGAGGTACTGAGTTCAAGCCTCAGCACCACTTAAAAATAAATAAAACAAAGGTATTCTGTCCATCTATAACTAAAAGAAAAAAAATTGGTGCAGCCAATCTGGAAAGTAGTATGGAGATTCCTTGGAAAACTTGGAATGGAACCACCGTTTGACTCAGCTATCCCACTCCTCTGTCTATACCCAAAGGACTTAAAAACATCATACTTCAGGGACACAGCCACATCAATGGTTATAGCAGCACAATTCACAATAGCTAAATTGTGGAACCAACCCAGATGCCCTTCAGTGGGTGAATGGATAAAGAAACTGTGGTATATATACACAATGGAATATTACTCAGCATTAAAGGAATAAAATCATGGCATTTACAAGTAAATGGATGGAGTTAGAGAAGATAATGCTAAGTGAAGTAAGCCAATCTCAAAAAACCAAAGGCTGAATGTTTTCTTTGATATGAGGATACTAACTCATAATGGTGATGAGGGGGTTGGAGCACGGGAGGAATGGAGGAATTTAAGATAGGGCAAAGGGGAGGGAGGGGGCAAGGGGGTAGGAAAGACAGTGGAATGAGTTAGACATCATTACCTTAGGTACATGTATGCAGACATGAGTGGTGTGAAAATACTTTGTGTACAACCAGTGACTTGAAAAGTTGTGCTCTACGTGTGTAATATGAAATGAATTGCATTCTGCCATCATATATAACAAATCAAAATAAATAATTTTAAAAACAGACATTAAGTGGGAATTTGGGGGGAAAATATGAAAGAAAATAAAGTATGTGTCCTGGCACTCTATTCTAAAAGACTCCTTAGCAATATATTTTCATTTCATGTTTATGAAATGTATGTGAATAAAATGGGACTGATTTATATGAAAAAAACATATCCAAAATAAGTAAATCCAGAGACAGAAAGGAGGTTAGTGGTTGTTAGGGGCTGGAGGGAGGAAAAAATGGCAAGTAACTGCTTCATCATATGGGGTTTTATTTGGGGGTGGTGAAAGTATTTTGGTACCAGGCAAAGGTACTGATTGCACAGCTTGTAAATGCACTAAACAGAACTGAATCATTAACTTTCGAATAGTTGATATTACATTCTGTGAATTTCACTTCAACTTTTTTCCCCCACATTTTACCCCAACTTTTTAAAAAAAGAAAAGACAAAATTAATCAACATAAGATTAGAAAATCCTTCCAGGTACAGTGGCACATGCCTGTAATCCCATGGCTTAGGGGTCTGAGGCAGGATTCCAAGTTCAAAGCCAGCCTCATCAATTTAGCGAGGCCCTAAGCAACTTAATGAGACCCTGTCTCAAATTTTTAAAAAGGGCTTGGGATGTGGCTCAGTGGTTAAGCATCCCCAGATCCAATCCTCAGTATCAAAATAAATAAATAAATAAAAGACACTAAACACTGGGCATCAGCAAGTCAGTAAAACTGACCTAGTTGATGAGTTCATCTTGCTAACTTCTCACTTTTCTTTTCCCAGCATAGGGTAGTGGGGAGTACTGGAGATTGAACCCAGGGACCTTTAACCACTGAGCTCCATCCCCAGCCCTTTTTTAAATTTCAAGACAGGGTCTCACTAAGTTACTGAGAACCTAGCTAAATTGCTAAGGTGGGCCTCGGACTTGAAATCCTCCCATCTCAGCCTCTCAAATCTCTAGGATACGGGTGTTTGCCACCATGCCAGACACTTCTCAATTCAAACTCCCTCATCTCTCTAAGTGTTCTCACCCTTACATCTACATGATGGGGAACCAAAATTTTTTTTATATAGAATATCCTCACTAGTTAGCCATTAAGTGTTTTGGCCTACCCAGGCCTAACTTATCAGCTCTGTCCCATTTTTAATATTTCTAGGATGACCCAGTGGTCTTAGAGAAACTAACTTTTTACAGTTTCAGTTTACCAGTGGTAGCTGCTAAATAGTAAGAATGTCCATATGTAGCAGGATAAAACCTGTACCCTCTTCTCACCACTTTCACGGGGTCTCCTCTTTCCACCACCCCATTTAATAATCCTGGCCACACTGAGCCTGACTCTCAGGAGAAACTAGAACCAACAGAAAATTGCTAAAGCAACAGCTGCAGAGTAACAGGAATCTGTCAAGTCACCAAGTCTTGCCTGAATCTATCCTGCCATTTCCCTGCTGTGCAGAGAAACCTCAGAAAGCCTGGGCCCAGGTTCATGTGCTGGTCGGATTCCTCATGGTGAAGTTGGGAAAGAGCTAGCCCTTGGTCTTCTCTGCTGGGGAGCCCCCTTCCTGGGCTGGCTTTACCACCTCTGCCTTTTTATTAAATAAGATGCAATTTCCTGGTGCCTGGGGTCCAATGGAACCTGCAGGTCATTTAGATGAGAAAGGGCCTTGGTGTGAAGCACAGTCACTGTGGGAGAAGTAAGTGCTATGAGCAAGGTACATGCATAGTAGGTATCCAAATACAGATGTTAGCCTTTGGGGGACAAGGACCCAGACCTATCACATCTTCCCATTTTGCAGGATATGCTGAAAATCAAGAACTTTACGTGACATTTCCAAATGCAAAAGGTTGACTTCAAATATGATATGTGGGCCAAGAATGTAGCTCAGTGGTGAAGTGTGGGCTTAGCAGGTGAAAAGCTGTGCACTTGACCTCCAACACAAAGGAAGATAGGGAGTGAGGGAAAATCATGAAAATTTACAAACTGTGTGTCAGTTGCAATGGGTGCTTGCTTTCCAAACTTTGTCTCAAGCATTGCTCTCGTGGAGAAAAGAAAAATAAAACCGATGGGGTTTTCATAAGTTTCCACAGGTAAGCTAAGTTACAGATATATCCTAAAGCTCCATGAAGCTTTCCATTTCTTTCCATTTGCCTACAAAATCTGGTTTCTGGAAGACACTTTTCTAGCAGAGTGGGTCATAGGCAGCTCTCCCTACATCTGATAGCACTGTGGTCTATACAGCCAGAGGCCACACAGCACAGTTTGTTGGATCCAGTCCATTTCTCCATGGACTCTAGTGGTGGGTTGAACAACACTGTCCTTTCTGGCTGCCCCAGCAACCTGGGATAATTTCTTTATGCTTTAGTCTTCTCATCTATAACATGGGGAGATCAAGAGGATCCCACCCCCATAACGTTGTTGAAAGACTGACATAAAATATACAAGTACTAAGGCTGGGGTTGTGGCTCAGTAGTAGAGAGCCTGCCTCACATGTGTGAGGCACTGGGTTTGATTCTCAGCACCACATATAAATAAATGAATAAATAAAGGTCCATCCACACAACTAAACAATTAAACACACACACACACACACACACACACACACACACACACACTAGGAACTTGGAACAGCAGCTTACATAGAGCAAGTATAAACTTATTTTTACCCAGGATATCCCAGCCTGCCAAAGGCCAACCTGTAAGGCCTCCAGCCAGGAGCCAAAAGTCTACTTGTGACACCAACCTATTGCTTCCAGGTACACAGGGCCATAATCAGGCAAGTCCTAGACTCACTCTTGACCCACACAAGCTTCATAGGGTGAAATAAAGAGAGGACCGCACTCCTGGTCCATGGAGAACTCCCTAACTCCCTCTCCTCAGATGAACTGTGAAGTGCAGAAGCCGGTGAATGACGACAGAGCTACAAAGTAGAAACCAGATTTAGTCAGTTCTCAGATCCCTGGCCCCCTTTCTTCCTAGAACATGGAATGCCAAGCCATTATCATAAGGGTTCAGCTACCTAGGGGCCAAGTCGTGCTTGAACCTCACCAAAGCAATGTAGTTAGAAGGGCCTGCTGTGGGTCCATCTCTCCAAATCAGTGCTCTTTTTGGTGGTGGTTATTCTCATTAGTTGTACGTGACAGTAGAGTGCATTTTGATATATTATACACAAATGGAGCACAACTTCTCATTCCTCTGGCTGTACAAGGTACAGAGTCATCCACTAGAGTAATTATATAGTACATAGGGTAATATGTCCGTCTCTACTATCCTTCCCATCCCCACTGCCCCACCCCTCCCCTCTACACAAACCAAAGTTCCTTCATTCCTCCCTACCACTCGCCCCACTATGGATCAGCATCCACTTATCAGAGAAAACATTCGGCTTTTGGTTTTGGGGGATTGGCCTATTTCACTTAGCATGACATTCTTTAACTCCATTCATTTACCTGCAAATGTCATGATTTCATTCTTCTTTAAGGCTAAATAATATTCCACTGTGTAAGTGTACCACATTTTCTTTATCCATTCATCTTGAAGGGCATCTAGTTTGATTACACAGTTTAGCTATCGTGACTTGAGCTCCTATAAAGATTGATGTGGCTGCGTCACTGTAGTATATTGATTTTAAGTCCTTTGGTATAAACCGAGGAGTGGGACAGCTGGGTCAAATGGTGGTTCCATTCCAAGTTTTCTGGGGTACCTACATACTGCTTTCCATAGTGGTTGCACCAATTTGCAGTCCCACCAGCAGTGTATGAGTGTACTTTTTTCCCCCACATCCTTGCCAACACTTATTATTGCTTGTATTCTTGATATTTGCCATTCTGACTGGAGTGATTTGCATTTATCTAATTGTTACAGAAACTCAAAAAGATGATGAACATTTTTTTGTGTGTTTGTTGATCGATTGTATTTCTTATTCTGTGAAATGTCTGCTCAGTTCCTTGGCCCCTTATTGATTATTTTTATTGTTGTTGTTGTTTGTTTGTTTGTTTTTGTTTTGGTGTTAGGTTTTCTGAGTTCTTTATATATCCTGGAAATCAGTGCTCTATCTGAGGTGCGTGTGGTAAACAGTTTCTCCCAATCTGTGGGCTCTCTCATCTTGTTATTGCATATCAGTGCTCTATCTTGAACTAGGTTATCAAGGAACTCCAGCTGAGCACCCACAGACACCATAGCAGTATTCTAGCATTGAGAATTGTGAAGAAATAAAGCTCCCTGGCTCTGCAGAAGCTTTTCATTTCCAGAGATGGCAAATATTTATTAGACTCTCGCTTTGTGCCAGGTACGGATCCAGGCACCAGGGAAAGAGCAATAAACAAAATAGATTAAAGCCCTGATTTCTGGCACACATGATGTTGAAAGATGGAGAGAGGTGGATAATTAACAAACGGCTAAGTAAATTAAATAGTGTGTCGGGTGGTTGTAAGTAACAGAGAGAAAATAAAATCAAGAAAAGGAGTGTATGAAGGGAGGGTGTGTGACATGGTATAGTCAGAAAGGGACAGGGTACTGCTGGCATGGATGCTGGCTTGAGACCCAATCAGCCCACTTTGGAATCCCCCTGATGGCTGGGGAAAGGAGTAAAGAGCCTTCATTAGAGATTGGGGTAGCCTGTTAAACCAGGGAACAGAATGGAAGACAAGAAAGAGCCTCAGGGATTTGCAGCCTCTGAGGGCCAAGTGTTCCCTTGAGTCGAAGCCCATTCATGAGCCACAGACCTCGGCTAGCAGAAAGTTGGTGGCCAGGCAAGAAGAAAATGTGGAACTGGAGTTGAGCAAATGCCAGCCTGGGCACCCCAGGAACCAGCACAAAGTTAGGTGCCCCTCCCTTTGAATAGCCACCCGAAGACCTTTAAGCCCACTGGGCCTCCCTCCTATTACACTAGGATCACCTTAGGGAATGACCTTATTTGAGAACTGACTACTTATCTAGAGGGTCTGTATCACTGATCAAACTGGATTATGCTTTGCTCAGGCTACATCATTTATTTTCTCCTGCTGCCCAGGAGCTGAGAGCTTGGAGGAAATCAGATCAACTATACATGAAGAAATTACATTTTCTCTGCCTAGGATGAAGCAAGAGGGAGGGAGAAAGTGAAGACAGTAGCTACAGAAACTCAAAATTTTGAGTTTTGCTGAAAACATAGAAGTGACCTAGAAGAGAAAAAAAATCTGATGACCTAGGAGAGAGGGATTTGATAGTAATACCCTTAAGGAGGGCAATGGAATGCTTCAGGTGCTGAGCTGACTCCAGCTACCAGTGCCACCAACTTATTCACTTCCCCAGCGGGGACAATGGTGGGGGTGTGGGAGTGGGAGAAAGGGTATAGAAGCTTTTTTCACTTTGCTTTAACTTTCTTTCAGAGAAACATGGTGCATGATCTCCACTCAGGCATTGGGATGCTGGGGCTAGGGTTTAGGGAGACAGGAGAATATATCATCAGAGTCCGAAGGGCAGGAAATTGAATGAGGTAGGGTAAGTATTCTGATGGCAGAAAAAGCTAAGCACGCTGCTAGAGGCTGTGCATTTCCAAAGAAACAACTCTGCAGCCAAGCGGAAAGATGCATGGGCCAGGCTGCCCGCTCTGCTCTGGTGGAGTAGACAGGTATGACAATGGAGCAAAGAGCAAAACCACTGAGGATGAGTCTTTGGGATGACTGTGGCCACTCATGGAGTTTAGGTTGTAAGAAAGTAAGGATATCAGGCATGTAAGGAACAAGGAAAAGGCAGGAGGAGCAACCGATGAGAGGATCCTGAGGAGTGAGGATTTCAGGGACCAGAGGCAGGAAGGAATGTGAGCAGAAAGAGAGCAGACAGAGGTCCGAAGTGGAGATGGAAGAGGGCTCTGGGGTCCTGGTAATGATAAGATGTAAGGTATGCTCACAAAAGCAGCTGGCAGAGATGGGGTGCCAGACAGGATCACTGATAGAAAGGGGGTCAACGAACCCCAAGATCAGGCACATGTGAGTGGGTGTGTATTTCATCAGATGCAGTGCTTGAGAGACAAGATGAGGCACCCGATCCTCGGGCAACGAGGATGAGTGATGGCTTGGGGCTGCACAGGGTGGAATGTGATGAATTCAGACTCAACAAGGGTAAGGGAAGTGACAATTACCTTCCACGAACCCCAGATTCCTGCATGTGAGAGAAAACTTGTAAGGGAAGCATGTTCCTAAGATGAAGCCAGGTTTCAGATCCAAAAAAAGAGAAGGGAACTTGGGAGAAAAGGTTGAAAATTTTTAACAAGATGCGTTAAAAAAAAAAAAAAAAAAAAAAAGCTAGACAGGCATTCATCCACATAAAGGAGCTGGCAGAAGCTCCAGAGCAGTGGGGTTGGGGTTGTGGCTCAGGGGTAGAGCACACGCCTAGCACATACGAGGCCCTGGGTTTGATCCTCCACACCACATAAAGATCAATAAATAAAATAAAGGTATTGTGTCCAACTACAATTTAAAAAAAAAAAACAAATATTAAAAAAAAGTTCCAGAGCAGTATAGGAAGCTTGGGTGAGGATAGAGGGAATGGGAGACAGATTTCCGGGCTGGGGCTGGGCCATGTGGCTGGTCCTCAGGCTTGCAGGCTCAGGTGTTAGGCTAGACGTTCTCCAAATCCTAGTCCCAACTCTGCCTGTTTGATCTCAAGGGAAACCCTGTTTGTCCACCAGGAAGCAGCTCCTCAGGGGCATGAGGATTAAACTGAAAGCACAGGGCCAGACACAACCTAGGCACTCAGTAAGCGTCAGCTATTGTCATTTTGATCCCTATGAGCTGACTCAAACATCATTTTTCATCCATGTCCTGAATTTATGTTGTTTCGGGTGTTGGCAGAGTCTGTTTTTTGAAATTTATAAAACACTCTGTACATAAAAACAATGCCTCACATGTAACAGTATTCAAGCATACATTTCAACATTTACATATCATTCTTTTTTAAAAAATATTTTTTTTAGTTGTAGATGAACATAATATCTTATTTATTTATTTTTATATGGTGCTGAGGATGGAACCCAGTGCTTCACATGTGCAAGGCAGGTGCTGTGCCACTGAGCTACAGCCCCAGCCCTTAAGTCTCATTCTTTATGATGAGCAACTGTGCCCCTGTTTGGAGATTCCAGGGATCCTTGGAATTACTTAGTCAGCTCCTTCCACCACCATTTGGAATTCAGAGTAGTGGCCTTGACAGGACAAGACTGGGCCAAGATCACACAGCAACTCAATCCTGGTAGCCAGGACTAGTGGCTCTGAATTCTAGTCTTGACTGCTCTTCTGTTTAGGGGTGTAGCTTCCTAGTGGTCATGGGGGGCATTCCCCTTCCGGACACAAGCAGACATCCCCCAGAAAGCCCCCTGTGTTCTTGACTTACAAAAAGTGCTCGCAGCGCGCAGGGGCCAATACCAACCTCTCCGAGGTTAAGGAATCGCTTACCGGGAGTGGGTAGGGCTCCCGCCCTGCGGCCGCCGTGAGTACCAATTGGCCGCCAGGGAAGCGCCTTGGTTTACCCAGGGGCTGGGAGGACGCGGGGAGCGGTACCCGGGCGGGCGAGGGCCGGGGGCGGAGACTGCGCGCCGCTGGCTCCCGAGCGCCGGGCAGCGAACCCTCAGAGCCTCATTCCCGCGCCAGGAGCGGCAGGGTTCCACTGGGCTCGCAGAGTCGCTGCGCTCCGCCGTCGGGCCGGGCGCGCCCTGCGGAAGGCAGGGAGAAGAAGCGCTCCCCGACGGGGGCCACGCCCGGGCCTCCTGCGCCACCCGGGCTGAGCGGCCGCGCGGTGCTGCCATGGGTAGCCCCTGGAACGGCAGCGATGGCCCCGAGGGCGCGCGGGAGCCTCCTTGGGCCTCGCTGCCGCCGTGCGACGAGCGCCGCTGCTCCACCTTCCCCCTGAGGACGCTGGTGCTGGTGACCGCCGTGTGCCTGGGCCTGTTCGCCGTCGGGGTGAGCGGGAACGTGGTGACCGTGTTGCTGATCGGGCGCTACCGGGACATGCGGACCACCACTAACTTGTACCTGGGCAGCATGGCCGTGTCCGACCTGCTCATCCTTCTCGGGCTCCCCTTCGACCTGTACCGCCTCTGGCGCTCACGGCCCTGGGTGTTCGGGTCGCTGCTCTGCCGCCTGTCCCTGTACCTGGGCGAGGGCTGCACCTACGCCACTCTGCTGCACATGACAGCCCTCAGCGTCGAGCGCTACCTGGCCATCTGCCGTCCGCTGCGTGCCCGCGTCCTCATCACCCGGCGCCGCGTCCGCGCGCTCATCGGTGCTCTCTGGGCGGTGGCCCTGCTCTCCGCGGGGCCCTTCTTTTTTCTGGTGGACGTCGAGCAGGACCCCAGCATCTACCCGATCGTGGACCTTAACGGCACTGAGCAACACACCTTCTTGTCCAGCGTGCCGCCGCCCCTCTTGCCCTCGCGGGCGCCACTGCCGTCCCTGCTCTCTGGACCTGAGGCTGCAGCGGCCGCGGCGCTGTTCAGCCGCGAGTGCAGGCCAAGCCGCGCACGGTTGGGTACATTGCGGGTCATGCTGTGGGTTACCACTGCCTACTTCTTCCTGCCCTTCCTGTGCCTCAGTGTCCTCTACGGGCTCATCGGGCGAGAGCTGTGGAAGAACCGAGATCCGCTGCAAGGTCCTGCTGCCTTGGGGCGGGAGAGGAGCCACCGGCAGACAGTCCGCGTCCTGCGTAAGTCCTGCCACCTCTCTTCCAAACTCGCCAGTCCTTGGTCAGCACCGCAAGTGGGAACAGGCAAACTGCTCGCCCTCTGCCTCCAGAGAAAACCATCTCTAGTCCCCCAGGGTTCTGAGGAACCCAGGGCTCGGATCTAGTCAAGAGCAATGACTTCCCAGTGCTGCGGAGATCCAGGATGGGTAGCTGGCCCGCCTCTGTTAGAAACCGCAGCTGTGGGTTAATCACAGTACCCTTTGAGAAGACGGGTAGATTGCATTAAACTAAAATTTCATTTAGTGTTAAGTTATCCCAAAGACTGAGGTGAACCATGCCCATATCAAAAAGTCAAAGATGCGCAGACCTGTTGCAGATTTTTTCCCCCAAGATAATCTGCCTCTTAAGCGGGTTTGAAAAAGGAAGGCTGCCAAAACAGCTTGTTGGGAGCAATTGTTTTTTCTGGCTTATGCCCAGTCTTGATAACACATACATGAACCTAACATGAGGTTTTAAAGCAAATATCGATGCAGTTAAATACCTGGTTGGTTTTTGTCCTTGCATGCAGATTTTGTTAGGTGAAAGTTCTATCTAATTTATTTTGTTGCTATACTACTGAGGTGGATTTTTTTTTTTTTTTTTTTGCGGGGCGAGTCGTGGGTATTTGATTTTTTTAATGCTTTTGCTAATGTGTCTGTGTCTTGTTTTGCAGTGGTGGTGGTTTTGGCATTTGTAGTTTGCTGGTTGCCTTTCCACGTTGGCAGAATCATTTACATAAACACCGAAGATTCCCGGATGATGTACTTCTCTCAGTACTTCAACATTGTCGCCCTGCAACTATTCTATCTGAGTGCATCCATCAACCCAATCCTCTACAACCTCATTTCCAAGAAGTACAGAGCAGCCGCCCGTAAACTGCTGCTGGCAAAACGGTCCAAACCAAGAGGTTTCTGCAGAAGCAAGGACACTGGGGGGGACCCTGGGGGAGACACTGGAGTTACAGTTGGCTACACAGAGACCAGTGCTAACACAAAGACAATGGCTTAACCAGCACAGCTGAGCCAATTACAAGACTTTGGAGACAACAGGTCTGTAGAGAAATAAAGACAGAAAGTGGGGTATGAATGCTGTTTAAGAATGAGAGTTGTTGAAATTTTGCAAGCTGGTTAGAAATTGTTGGCATGATTTTTTTAAAACCAAAGTATAAAATGTATCTGTACCAGTTATTACAGTTTCCCTTTCATGTATCTGTATTCACTTTAGGATCATGAAAATCCCACATCTACAGTGTGTCTGGAAGAGGTTTTCCAAGTCTTCATTAATTCTACTCTGGGAATAAGATCAATCATTTTATAGTTAAGTGATAGAGCAATGCTGCCTAAAAATTGTCACCTCTGAGATCAGGGGTGTATTTTGTTCTGTTTGGGATATAAATATACATATACAAGGAAACAGGATGATGAGTTTGGATCCAAGAATTATTTAATACCTAAATATGGTATATTTTTAATACCTATATATGACTTTGTGAAAAACTTTTAGAAGTATGAATTTCAGGTAGACTCCAATGTTCAGGAGTCCCACCCCTCAACAGACTGGGAGCAAATAAAGTTTTGGCTAAATGTGCTCTTTGAGAACTGCTATGAATAAAACCAGTGCAACCCACTTTTCCCTGGAACTGCCTATGGGGTTGTACTATTGCCACTAGCCTTGAAGTAGCAAAGTTGGGCACAGAAACAAGAGGACAGAGAGCTCGGCCTTCTGAGATGACTACTGATGAGCTTTGAAAAGAACTTTAATCTACCTTCCTTTGCCTCAGCCTATTTAGATGAGAATTGTCATCATCCCTGTTTTACTAGTGACAGAACTGACTCTTAGATTTCTCAGACAGGAACTAGGAAGGCTTGAGTCTGAATCCAGACTTTAAAATACCCACCCACTCTCAATGAGATTATAATTGTTGAAAAACATACAGTTCTGAAACTTTGTCTTGTTTTTTACAGTTTAAAACATAAATGTTCCCAGCAGCTCTGGAGGATGAGGCAGGAGGATCACAAGTTCAAAGCTAGCTTCAGCAATTCAGGGAGGCCCTAAGCAACTCAACGAGACCCTATCTCTAAATAAAATATTTAAAAGGGACTCATGTGGCTCAGTGGTTAAGTGCCCCTGGGTTCAATTCCCAGTACCTAAATAACTGTGTTTTCAGAAGTCTGCTGCTGTGTCACACAGACAGGGCCTCATCAGCCTCAGTCTATATGAATGGCGCCCTGTAAGTGGGCAAAGCCTGACTTGCTCAATTGTACTTGGGTTCCTTTTGGGGTTGATAAAGTTCATCCCTAAATTACGTAGATTGTTGATACTTATTACAAATTTTTATTGAGATGTTCATGAACCTTCAAATCCACAAATATCAAAAGAGTGTCGAATACGGTAAAATAGAACTTCATCGGTTATAGTGACAAACAGAAGTAAGGTCTCGATGGGATTCAGAAGCTGGAGAGTTAGCTCAGTTTACTCACTAACTTGGGGACTTTGCTTCACAGCTCACAGTTTGGGCAGCCTCCATTTCTAAATTGCTTCAGGTCCCACAAATCGGTATGGTCTGTTTTGAATAGTTACAACTACAAATGATGAATACATAAACAGCCAGGGTCTTCTTGACATGCTGACAAAGTTCTGTTGCTTTTTCGTTTTAATTAGCCAAACACAAGCTCAGCACCCTGACCCCCTGGCCTGTCCTCAGTGTGTGCAGGAGTGAAGCCTCTTCCCTGCCTTTGATCCCAGCTAGTGAGGAAGCAACCCCTCCACCAACTCTCCCCAAGTGACAATATGCCATAGTGAGTCAAAGACTCAGGATTTCCTTCATTTATTTTATTTGTATTTTTTAGTTGTAAATGGATGGACAATATCTTTTTATGTATTTATTTCTATGTGGTGCTGAGGATGGAACCCAGTGCCTCATACATGTGAGGTAAGCACTCTACCACTGACCTACAGCCCCCAGCCCTCCTTCACTTATTTTATCACAGAGCCAACTCCCCACTTTCCTTTCCAGGAACACCTATTGAAACCTCACAGAATGAGGCACAGTATTGGGGAGCCAGGCTTGGATTTGGGGATCTCATGGCAGAGAGCCAGCCTGTGCTGCTACCACTGTCCGCGTGATAGCCCTGAGTCAGGATGAGCTGGAGCTCTCTGCTCACAGGAATCCCTCTCTGGAGCAGTCAAAAGCTGACTTTTCCCCAGGAGAGATCACAATGAAGAACCTTAAAGATAATCAAAAAATATTGTAGATACAGAAGCAAAGACTTTTCCTTTGAGCTTTCTTGTTCAAATTCTAGAAAGCAGCGATTTATATCACATTCTTCTGAGACCTAAGTATGTTCCCAGGTATGGGTATGGGGAGGGTCACCGTTACCTGCACTGCACAGTCCCTGTCCAGGAGAACTAGAAGCCTATCTTTCCTGCAGGGTCCCTGTCTGGTCTCAGCTTGTTCATGAAATTTGAAATCATTTGTAATGGTCACTTTTTCTGCAAAACAACAGAGTGAATAAGAACAGAATAGAAAATATCAATGCATCACATGTTGGTTGGTTTCTTTCCTGGTTCACAAAATAAAACATATCTTTATTATAAGTCATGGTCAAAAATTTGTTTGAAAAGTTGTTTTGAGATCTAAAATTGTTCTCCACCCTGGCAGAGGGTCTGTTCTTGCACTGACAACTGTCAATAAAAGGAAGGTATTGGGAAGACCCAGAGTGGTCAAGTCAAGGGTCACTGGAGAGAGACAATGAAGCTGTGGATTACTGTCCTGGTCCTCCTTCTCCTCCCTGGGCACGTCATGGAAGCTGTGCCCTGACTACTCCCTCCACCCTGACTGAGATCTGTGCTGGCATTCCAGCAACTTATCTGAGCCCCTTTCCCTTCTATAGGCCAAACCATTTTTTGTTAGGAGAACTGTCAACCCTTGTGGGAGAGTTTGTTATTTCATTCATTCGCAGGCAAATATTTACCAAGCAACTGCTAAGTGCCAGATGTGTAGGACAAAATACTCTAGAAAAATTAGTCCTTGCCATGGTATCAAAATCAATCAACTTTTTAATGGCATTTTTTTGTTTGAAATGTGTCATTGTGTCACCTAGACTAAACACAGATTCAGCTTGCAGATTAATAAAAGCACTTACATCGGATGGAAGCAGAATAATCAGGTTCCACCTCTTTCACATAGAAGACATTTGCACTTCTGCAGGAAATGTTCTCAGAGCTATTGTACAACACCTCCTCGCATCCAAGGGACCCCTGTGACAGGTTCACAAGAAGTCGCAGAAGCCATGTGTGAATGGTGTTTGAAAGTTTGAACATGCCCTCTCCTGACCCTTTCTACTCATGTCATAACATTTGCCAGTGTATGGAAGTGTTTTGTAATTAAGTGTCAGTGGTTGCACAAGTGTAGAGGTTTAAAAGGGCTTTACTTAAACACAGATGCTATGCAGTTTTTAATTGGGAATGCACTTTCTAAAGATCCCAAACTCTATACACTACAGAGCCCCCGCTCAGCCCTAAGCAGTCTTCAAAACCCAACATTTCCTTTCCCAAGAGCATAAGAATATTTGTGCTCATTGAGCCCTATGGGAATGCTGTGTGGGCAACTACTCACCCGTCCCTCACCCTGTGTAAGTTACAGAGGAGGTAAGAGAACAAGGCTCTTCTCATCACTTCCTTAGAAAAACAATTCACTTTTATTTTTCTGTGCTGAAGATCAAACCCAGAATCTTGCACACACTAGGCAAGCATCTACCACTGAGCCACAATCCCAGCCCATGACACATGGGCTGGGATACTTTTTAAAGAAGATCAGACACCTAGCTGAATGCTATAATCCCAGCCACTCAGGAGGCTGAGGCCAGAGGATAGCAAGTTGGAGGACAACCTGAGAAATTTAGCAAGACCTTGTTTCAAATAAAATTTTATAAGGGCTGAGGATGTAGCTCAGTGATAGAGCACTTGCCTAGCATGTGTGAGGCTCTGGGTTTGATAGAGATAGGTAGATGATAGGTAGATAGATAGATGATAGATAGATAGATTAGGCACCTATGTGAAAAGAGCTGAAACTCATCAGCTAGATCAGAAGAACTGAGCCTGGGCAGTCAGGGTGATGGTCTATGGTCCTTCTTACCCACTTAACAGGTTTCCTTGCAGGTGACTGTTTTCACTGGTAATGATCCCAAAAGACAAAGGCCAGGTGTTCTTTTCCAGTCTGCCTCTCTTGTTGAGGTGAATAACTTGCACTGAACTCAACTGCTAGTGAGAGAACGAGGTCTTCACCTCAGTGGATGAATAGAGTAAATGAACAGATAACTGCGGCCTTTGTTGTGAGCCATCGGACAGCACAAATAAAAGGGTAAGACAGGAGTGACCCAGCACACAGGAGGAGCCAGAACTGCTGCGTGGTACCAAGGAAAGGCCTCCAGAGAGGAGGAGAGGAAGGAGAATGCACTGATTAAATGGGAGCAGCAGGTGACGGGAGGCTGGGGCCGGGAGACCAGTTTCAACTAGCCACTTGCCCACAACCAGGGTCTAGGACACTTGTGGGGTGGAGCAAAGCTGGATTTTCACTTTTACAGCTTCAGCACCTCCCAAAGCCCTTTCCCCATCCTTATGCAGCCCAAGATGTTCCAGTGCCTCCCACCTGAACCTCTGTACCACCTACAAGCCCCCTCCCCATCCAAGGCCCAGCTAGGCCCTTCAAGGAAAGGACCATGGTTTTGCATTTCCTTTCTTTCAGCTCTACAGTGTGCATGCAAGTCTGAAATGTTCTATGAATTTCTACTACTTGTTGTGATAAGGGAAATAAATAAGATTTTAAAATTTTTCAAAAGCTAATACCTATAGGCTGGGGTTATGGCTCGGTGGTAGAGCACTTGCCTACCATGTGTGAGGCACTGGGTTCAACTCTCAGCACCACATATAAATAAATAAAAATAAAGATCATTGACAATTTTAAAAATATTTTAGGGGCTGGGACTGTAGCTCAGTGGCAGAGCACTTGCCTAGAATGTGTGAGGCACTTGGTTCTATCCCTAGCACCACATAAAAATGAAACAAATAAAATAAAGGCAAGCTGTCCATCTATATCTACAAAAAATAATTTTTTAAAATATTTTTAAAAGCTAATACATTCAAAGTTGTAACAAGTCTTTTAAAAGTTTCAGAGGCTGGGGATGCGGCTCTGTGGTAGAGCACTTGTCTAGCATGCTGAAGACTTGGATTCAATCTTGGGGAGAACAAGAAAAGAAAAAAAAAATCACTGTAACAATTATGCCCACTCATAATTGGAACATAAATAAGACTAACCCTGATCTTTCTTCTTAGTGTCTTCTTCCACAAATAGTTCATTATTTTGTCTTTATAGTGACTCTCAATGCCAGCCCCTCTCAGGCTTTTTATTCCTCACCCTCATTCACTAGATCAGCAGTTCTCAAACTTCAGTTCACATCAGAATCACCTGGAAGACTTGTTAAAGCTCAGACTTCAGGGCTTCTCCCAGAATTTCTGATGCAGTAGGTCTGGAGTGAGACCAAGAATTTGCATTTCTATCAAGTTCCCTTCCAGGTGATGCTGATTCTGATGGTTTGAGAGCCTGTAGGATAGATTCTTGCTGCAGAACATGGAGTCCCATGAGGCATTAGCATCTTCTGGGAGCATGTTAATATGCAGATTTTCAGTTTGTAGACGCTGGTCTGGCTAAATTGCCCAGGCTTGCCTTGAACTTGCCATCCTCCTGATTCAGCTTCCCCAGTCGCTAGGATTACAGGTATTATTAGGTATGTGCCATCACATTCAATTTGGGACCATGCTTTGAGAACCACCCATTGAGGTGTTAGGAGGAGGTGATTCCAACAAGGAGAACACTTACAGAGATAAAAGGCAAGGCTTAGGGACACACTCTAATGATCCCAGGCTGGCTACAGAAGTTGCTAAGCAGGCAGAAGAAGCACAGAATGAAAAGGAATGTATGGAATGCAATCCAAACAGAGTCTCAAGCAGGTTTGGGGGCCATCTGGTACTTGATTCCAGATCAGCAATGACCAAGAACACAAAGAGAACAAAGTAAGGTTTCTAGGCAAACTACAGAGCACGAAGTTAAATTTCCAATAAGCAACACTTTTTTTTTTCTTTTAAATAACTAAACACAGGGGAAACCACATACATGGGAACCCGAAAGGAGCTTGGCCATGACTGTGCTGCCCAGGCCCATCTGCCTCTAGGCATTCTGGGACTAAGAGGCTGGAAGAGCTTGGGGAATTGGGCTTGTCAGGCCTTCCTACCTCATAGGAGCAAAAACATGCCCTGGACATTCTTACTCTGCAGCACATTAATCTATGTGGCACCTTGTTTACTTTTCTGAGGACACCATTTGGGACAATATATGGAAAGCCTGAGTAGTCATTTCTCTCAGGCAGCACTGCCCTCCATAACAAAGTACCTGTTCCCTGCAGGGCATCTGGAGTTTGTTCCAGGCTTCTCTGCTTCCTCAGGATTAAGTGCTGCCAGGAACTGCCTTCTGAGAGTTGTTTAGGAAGTCTTCATTTCTGGATTCAGGATGCTGTTTATGGTCACAATTTTGCCCGAAAGAACCAAATTGAGGTCAGTCTCCTGTTATTGTGGTTGAACTGGCCACCAATCATTCAGGTACAGGCAAGCTACTGCACTAGGGGACTATCTCAGCTGCTGCCATCTTGGAGCCCCACATTGGTAGATGGGGGGTCCACATAGGAGTGGCAGCCAGAGTTCCAGTGTGTGGGAAGCTGTCAGGTGTCCTGCATGGGAGTGGCGTCCTTGATTTCTGCTGGGGTGGGTGTCCAAAAGTTCTGCGCGTGTGCTGATGATCCTTATTTATTTATCTTTTTGTGGTGCTAAGGAACAAACCCAAGGCCTCACACGTGCTAGGCAAGCACTCTACCACTGAACTACAACCCCAGCCCCAATATCTTTTTATTTTGAAAGTTTAAGACTCAAAAGTAAGTTTCAAAATAATACGTTCCTGTGCACTCTTCCATAGCTTCTGGAATCATATCTTACATCATCTTCATATAGTGGGAAAACCCAGGAAAATGACATTAGTACAATACTATTAATTCAGATATAGATCTTATTTGGATTTTGATAGTTTTTGTTTGTTTGTTTTGTTTTGTTTTGTTTTGGGTACCAAGGATTGAACCCAGGGGCACTTTACCACTGAGCCACATCCCCAGCCCTTTTTAATATTTTATTTAGAGATAGGGTCTCCCTAGTTTTCTGAGGCTGGCTTTTGAACTCATGGTTCTCCTGCATCAGCCTCCTGAGTCTCTGGGATTACAGGTATGGCACCACACCCTGCTTGGATTTCAATAGTTTTAATGAACTTTTTTTGGTTTCAATTGTAAATAGTTCTATGAAATTTTATCACATATGTGTAGAAGTCACCATCAACTCAAAGAAACTACCTCTTATTTTTCTTAATAGCCATACCTTTTCCCACCCATAATATTTATGATCACAGATTTGAACTTTATCAATTGCCGCAGTCTCTGGCTGGGCACAAATCATGAGTCTCCACACAGCTTGTAGATTCAAACAGCAATTCTTTATTCCCTAACTCACACCGGCCGTCTACAAACACATTCTGGGGAAATCCACGTTCTCTGCCCAAATCCACACTCTGCCCAAATCCACTACTCCTGGGCTTCTGTCTCCCAAATATACTGTCTGACCCTAAGAACTCAAGAGGAACTCAGCAGCAGGATAAGCCCTATTCTAAAGGGGGAACACCCTAATCTCCTATTATGCTAAACCAGGGACACCCTAAACACGGATCCGCCCTGGTCCTTGAGCAAGGTCACCTTTCAAGAGTCCTTCCACTAGACAGCGTGGGAGTAGCTGGCAAGGAATTTGTCATACCTACTTGGCTGATGGCTCCCAGCAATCAATCATAATTTTTTTATTTACTTAGGGAATGATTTGTACATAGATTCAGACAGAATGTAACACTTTCAAGTTGGCTTTTTACACTTGGCACAATGCACTTGAGATTCATCCAAGTTGTTGCCTGGATTGATAGCACATTTCTTTTTATTGCTTAATAGTGTTCAATTGCAATGTTCCCCATTCACTCACTGAAAACTGTTTGGCTGTACAGTTTTTGACTACGACAAATGAAATAACTCTGATATTCATGTATAGTCTTGTGTGAACATGTTCTTATTTTTCTAGGATAAATAACCAGCAGTGTAATTTCTGTGTGGTAAAATAAGTATATTTAACTAGAAACTGTCAAACTGTTATCTAGAGTGGCTGTGCCATTTAATTTGATCACCAGTAATGAATGAGACATCCAATTGCTCTGCTTCCTTTCTAGCATTTGATACTGTCTATACTTTTGATTTTATCCATTCTAATATGTCGCATTCCAGGATTAAAACACTCAGGGTCACTCCAGGTGAATTGGGATGCATGTAATAATCACACAGAGACAGAAATACTTTTTTCTTTGGGTCCTGTGATGGCTCCTCTGACCTTAGGGGTCTGTGGAGAGAGAGAGGGAGAGAGAGAGAGAGAGAGAGAGAGAGAGAGAGCGAGCGAGCTGATCCCTTTTTTTGGGGGAGAAGCCATTCAAATGAGGCAAGGGGTCAGGTTTCAGGGGGCTAAGTCTAGCTTCATGATGTCTGATGTCAGCAGATTGACTAACATCTATGAAGGCCATGCCCATCTCATGAGCTGTGTGGGGATCATGGTAGAGCAAGTGAAAAGACCTCAGCAAGGCTCGCCCAAACAGTGGGGCAACGTTGGTTCAGTCCACTCTGTGCCCTCAATGCTCATCATTCACACTGGCTGGCTTGCCACATCTCCACATTCTCATCACTCAAGGATAAGGGGAACTCAGTCCCTATGTGGCAGCTACCGACACTACTAGGTATGTAGCAGGGTCTCATCATGGTTTTTAAATGCATTTCCCTAATGGCTAATGACAGTGAACATCTTTTCCTGTACTTATTTGCCATTTTAAAAATCTTTGATGAAGTGACTATTTAAGTCTTTTATCTATTTTTCTAATTGAACTGTTTATTGATTTACTGTTGAGTACAGAGTTCTTTACATATTGGGGATACAATGAGTCCTTTATTGTATATGTGATTTGTAAATATTTCTCCTAGCCCATGGCTTGTTTTTAAAAGCATGGTGTAAACGGCCATGAAGGAACTGTAAAGAAAAGCCAGACTCCAAGAAAGGTGCAGAGTCAAAATGAAGTACCCGATATAGTCAGTTTATCTGAAGACCTTTACCCTCAGAATAGGCAAACTCTTAAAAAAAAATTCTACACAGCCAAAGAAATAAGTAGCAAGTTGAAAAATAGATCTGAAGATGTTGACCAGGATGTAGCTCAAAGAAACAAAGAAATGGAAAATTTCTTAACTCAGATGGTTAAGCTACATCTAATTAGAGTTCTAGGAGGATAATTTAATGGAACATGTAGTGATTTAAATTAAATTAGTTAAAACTAGATAAAGTTAAAAATTCAGTTCCTCAGTTACACAACTACTTTCAGGTTCTCAGTAGCCACATATGCTGGTGGCTTCCATCCTGGAAAGTGCATATCACAGAACATTTCCTTCATGGCACAGTTCTGTTGAGCAGTGTTGATCTAGGCCATAAAACATGTCTGAACAAATTTCAAATAACTGGTGTCATACAGATCATATTCTCTGGTCATAAACTTTACATTAGAAAGCAATAACAGTAACTGTTTTTGAAAAAAAAATGCCCACTTTACATCTGAAATCTTTTTAAAAAAACATTTCCAAATAACTCATAAGTCAAAGAAATCACTGGGACATTTAATACATTAATACTGATGGATAATGAACTTATGAAATCCTACTTAGATGGAAATTTTATCCTGAAATGCCTATGCAAATAATAACTCTAAAAATTAAGAAGCTAAATAGTCAAATGAAGATGTTATGATGATAAAATAAATGCAAAGAGAGTGAAGAAAAAAATAAACAAAATGTATAAAACAGAAAAAACTATCATAGGTTCATTAAGGAAAAAAGATCATTTTATGAAAAGACTAATAAAATTGATAAACATCTGGCAAAATTTGCCCATAAACAAAAAGAAGTCTAAAACAAATAATATTTGCATTTTAAAAGCAATAGGATTAAAAGACAGTAAAAGAACATTTTGAACAAACATATGTCAATTAATTTTAAAGCCTACATAAACAAATTTTAGAAAAACATATTTTACTAAAAATTGACGAAGAAAAAGTAAGAGTTTGAATAGCCTTTTTATCAATAAAGGAATGTGATTCATAATGAAAAGTGGAAACTTTAAAGAGCATTAAATGTTTTCCCAAGCAAGTTTTAATAAATATTCAAGGAAATAAGTAATTTCAATTCTTCATAAATTCTTTTCTGAGAAAAGAAAAATAGGAAACGCTTCCTAACTCATTTCTAAGACTGGGCTAATCAAGACATCAATACCAAGGAGACCATGATATATTATATGTCAAATTCACTCATGAACATAGATCCAAAAATCTTAAAATAAAATTTATCAAATTTAATCCAGCAATTAATAATACATTATGATCAAGATGAGTCTATCACAGGAATACCAGGGTGACTTACCATTAAGCAATCTATTAGTATGATGTACCACATTATCTTATTAAAGAGAAAAACTACAGTGTTATGGTTTAGATATGAGGTATCCCTCAAAGGCTAATGTGTTAGACAATGCAAGAAAGCTCAGAGATAAAATAATTGGGTTATGGGAACCTTGACCTAATCAGTGCATTAATCTACCTGAATGGATTAACTGATTGGTGACCATAGACAGGTAGGGTGTGGCTGAAGGAGGTAAGTCACTGGAGGTTTGTCTTTGGGGTATATATTTTGTCCCTGATGAGCAGAGCTTTCTCTTTCTCTGCTTCCTGGTGGTTATGTCCTGAGTTGCTTTCCTCCACTACACTCTTTTTCCATGATGTTCTGCCTCACCGTGGGCCCAGAGCAATGGAGACTGTGGGAGACCAACCTTGCAGGTGACTGGGGGACACTCCCTGGCTGGGTGCTGAGGCTCTCAGTCACAGAAATGTGGCACCCTTCCTGGGTGCGAGGGTTGGTGTCTGGAGCATGGGTGTGTCTTGCTACAGCCCCGTGGGTGAAGCTACGCTCACCTGTTTCTTTGTAATATAACTCCTTGCCCTGTTTAGGATAGAATCTTCCATGGAAGTGCCTTGTGTGTGTCCCTTTCTCTTACTGTGCCCTTGGGTGTGGCCTACCCAGGTGTCAGTCAACCTGCTGACAGTGGACATCATGAAGATAGACTCAGCCCCCTGAAACCTGACCCCTTGCCTCATTTGAATAGCTTCTCCTCAACAAAAGGAGTCAGCGCTGCTCTCTCTCTCTTCCTGCAGACCCTTAAGGTCAGAGGAGCCACCCCAAATAAAAAAGTATTTGTGTCTTTTGTGTGGTTATTTTGCGCAGCCCAGTTAGCCCAGTTCAACTGGAGCAACCCCTGAGCCTTTAGTCTCAAGAACAGAAACCCGGCAGGAGACAGCCTACTGTGGACTGAAACCTCTGAAACTGCGAGCCCCAAATAAACCTTTCCACCTCTAAAATGATTCTTGTGAGATCTTTTGGTCCCAGTGGCGAAAAAGTTGTCTCAAACATATGATTGAGACATCTTAATAGATTCAGAGATTGTATTTGATAAAATTCAATATTTATCATGACAATAATTCCAGTAGGCCAGCACTTAACTTTTGTTAAATTGATAAAAGCCATTGACCATGAGCATTTGCTATAATTCAACATCTGATTTATAAAAAGAACTTTGGTAAAGACAGGTATGAATACCCTACAACAAAAATCATAATTGAAAGTTGATTATTAAAATAATTTCTTTTGCCAGGTACAGTGGTGCACACTTGTAATCCCAGCTACTCGAGAGGCTAAGGAAGAATTCCAAATTGGAGACCAGCCTGGGTAACTTAGCAAGACCCTGTCTCAAAACATAAAAAATACTGGGATGTGGCTCAGTACTGGTTAAGTGGCCCTGGTTTCAATTCCTGGCACCAAAAAATAATAATAAAATTTTAAAAACATGCCTACATATATATTTTTGGAGAAAAGTTATAAACCTTTTTGAAAATCATGTTCATATAGATATACCATGTTTGTGAAGTGGAAAACTATCTCACACTTACCTATAAATTCAATATACTTGCAATCAATATGCAAATAAAATTTTTTGAAGAATGTGAACAATAGGATTCTAAAACTTGCATGGGAAATTAAAGGTCCAAGAATATTGAAGACATTTTTGAAGAATAAGTGGGGTTTTTTTGGGGGGGAATATAAGTAAGCCCAGAAACAAACTCATATACATAGAAATTTGACATATGGCAGAAGTTTCAGTGCAGATCGATGATGAAATAGTGTTAGGATAATTGATTATACAAATGGAAAATAAAATTTGGCCCCTATATGTCACGATGGGCAAAGGTGTGACTTATGCAGTCAAGGGGGAGAAATAAAGAATGTCCACACACTTCTGCCCTTTTCAATGTTTTATTCACTGAAATCACTTAATATAATTTTACTTCTTAATCAAGAAAATTACAATACTTAATGCTGGGCACTACAAAAACAATAATCCAGACTGATACAAGCAATAAATACAACTAATTCAAAGCAAACAAATTCTAAGTTAACTCTAAGCACTGCAAACACTCTTAATCATAACAGACTTATTACAGACATTCCCTTTGCATGCTAAACTTATGTGCTAGATTTAAAGTCTTAAGACTTAGATCTTAAGTCCAGCAGATGCATACTTACTCAGACTGCAGCAATCCGCTCAGGAACTGATAAAGGCTTCTTCTGCTGTGGAGGTGACAGCTGGTAAGGAGACATTTCCATTCTTACCAGGCTCAAAAGGCTGGTTTGAGAATGATGAGGACAATGCAGAGGATTAGGCAGATGATGAGAAGAGTTGGATGTCAGACTAGGTCCTCATCAGCCTCTCAGGCTTGTGTGCATCAGTGTCAGCTGGTGAATGTCTGTTCATTTGCTCCAATATTTTTATTAAATTTGGGGAGCTTCTGCTTGCCCTTTGGGTCCCTATCAGTTGTTACCAGGTTTCTCAGTGACATCTTACATCTTAGACAGGACATATGGTCTGGTGGTTTCTGCCCTGATACCCTTCTGACTCTTATCAGTTATGACAAATGACATGACTTCACCCTGACTCTTACCATGGTTGTGGAAAGTGACTTGTTTTTATCAGGCTATACCTAATTGGCATATTGAAGGACTCTGTGGTTTGCCCGGTAAGACTGCAGGTTTATTTTAAGATGGAGTTTTAAAATGGAGTTGCTTAGGCTAAGGCCTAAAGCCATCCTTACACTATAACACAACACACAGAAATGAATTCTACATTCACGAGGCTGAAATGTGAAATCAACAACTTATGACTTTTAAAGGAAGATATAAAAGAACATATAACCTTGAGCAGGAAAAAATATTTTAAAAAGACACATAGATAAAATATCATTAAATAAAATTATTGGTATGTTTGACACATTAAAATAAAGAACTGTGCTCTGAAAGACATCATAAAGTGTAAAAACAAGTCAAAAGGGAGGAAGACTTTTACCAGATAAATACCCAACTGATAATGAATATCCAGAATAATAAGGAATGCTTACTAATCAATAATAATAAAAATTAGATAGGACAGTTAATGGGTATTTCATAGAAAAGAAATATGTATGACTACTCAACATATGACAAGATGTTCAATCTAAATAGAAATCAGGGAAAATAAAACCATAAGATACTACTTTAAATCAACCAGATAGGTGCAGCCAATTTAGAAAGCAGTATGGAGATTCCTTGGAAATCTGGGAATGGAACCACCATTTGACCCAGCTATTCCTCTTCTCGGACTATATCCAAAGGACCTAAAAACAGCATACTACAGGGACACAGCCACATCAATGTTTATAGCAGCACAATTCACAATAGCTAAAATGTGGAGCCAATCTATAGATGTCCTTCAGGGGACGAATGGATAAAAAATGTGGCACATATATACAATTGAATTTTACTCAGCATTAAAAAAGAACAAAATCATGGCATTTGTAGGTAAATGATGGTGTTGGAGAAGATAATGCTAAGTGAAGTTAGCCAATCCCAAAAAAGCAAATGCAAAATGTTTTCTCTGATACAAGGGGGGTGACTCATAGTGGGATAGAGAGGGAGAGTATGGTAGGATTAGATTAATTCTAGATAGGGAAGAAGGGTGGGAGGGAAAAGAAGGAGGCAGGGGATTAGCAAGGTTGGTGGAATATGATGGTCACTATTATACAAAGTACATGTATGAAGACTTGAATTGGGTGTCAACATACCTTATATACAAAGATATGAAAAATTGTGGTATATATGTGTATTAAGAATTGTAATGCAAAAAAAAACAAAGTACATGTGTAATGGCATAAATTGGCGTGAACATACTTTATATACAGATACAAAAAATTGTGCTCTATATGTGTAATAAGAGTTGTAATGCATTCTCACTGTTGTTGTGTATTTAAAAAATAATAAAATCAACAAAAAATAAAATAAATCATCCAGATAGGTACACGTTTATATGTCTTGCCTTTCTTCCATCTTTCTATTTTAAGACAGGGTCTTGCTATGTTGCCCATTCTGGCCTCAAACAAGATTCTCCTGCCTCAGTCTCCTCAGTAGCTGGAATTAAAGACCTGAACCACCACACATGGCTCAGACTGATAAACATTTAAAGTCTGGTGGTACCAAGAATAGATGGAAAAAAAAAAAAGAATTATGTAATAGGCTCCTCTGGAAAACACTTGAACATTTTCTAATAAACTGGACAGTAACCACCCAAGAGTTCTGCTTCCAAATGTGGTCCCTAAAGAAACTCTTGCATATAAACATGAAACATTTTCTTGTTTGTTTACAACAAGTTGTTGAAGCAAGGAGCTGGTCCAAATGTTCCTCCACTCAAATAAATGGTGATACTATATAGTAGTGAAAAATCAATGAACCACAGCCACATCCTCAACACTGAAAAAGATTCTCACTTTAGTTCTTTCAGAATGATGGATTTTCATAATGTTTAACTTTTGCTTTCATAGTTTGAACTCAAGTTTATTTGTGTCTTGCTACACATCCGTATTTCAAATTGTATAATGCGAGATGTTGACAGAAACTGGGCTCTGAGTCACTGTAAAGAAAGGGGCCTAATTCTGAGTCACGTCTAGGGCACTAGAATGTTTCGGCATAAAGCCACAATGCCAGGCTACTCCTCAGATTTTCCAGAGACCACTCGTTTCTCCCTCCTCCCTTCACATTTTTTTCCCAGTTGAAGTTCCTCTCGTCTTCATGTTCTGGATAAGAAACAGAACGTCCCCGCTGTGTTCCGTGGCCCTACAGTCCCCAAGGCCCGCCAATCTCTGATCAGAACAACCTCCTGGGACGCCCAACTCCTAACCCCTTTTCACCCGCTCAGGTTCTCAAAAACCATGACCATGACAAGAGTGGGCTGGTTTCCACTTCAACGCTCCTTGGCTCTCTGAGCCAAATTTTCAACTCTGCACAGCCAGTCGCCTCATCGGTCTGCGCAGCCTGGGACCTCAGGCCAAGAAATCCTCGACTGACTTTATTTCGGCAAAATCAAAAAAACGAAAACCAAAAAGAGACTACAAACACTTTGCAGCCCGGCGCTTCAATCCCACCCGCGGTTCCCGTCCGACCCGCAGCCCAGCGCAGTCGCGGGCCTCGCCCTGACGTCATCAAGGCGCCCGGAAGTAGCCGTCAGGCTGGAGACGTCACCCGGTTGCGCCGAATAAGATCGCTGCTTACCAGTTGCTGGGAGGAGGCTAGAGGGAAGCTGCTGGGTCAGGATCATGCCTAACAGGGAGAGCTTTCCCGGGCAGCAGAGGCTGGTGGGCTTGGGGTGAAAGAAGCAGGGCAGATGCAAAATCTGGAGAGCGCGGGGGCCGGGCGGTCAGTCAGCACCCAGACTGGCAGCATGACCGGTGAGTGCCGGGGTCCCTGCTTCTGCCACCCCGCCTTTGGCTTTGCCTTGCGTCCCTGCCCGGATTGAACTCCGGTTCCCTGCCTCCGCTGCTCGCCTGCCCCGCCGCTCCCGGGTGTCTCGTCCCCTCCGGATCGGCCGCTCCGGCTTCTCAGAGCAAACAAATTCTAAGTCGCGCTCATTTCCCGCGTCCAGCCTTGTTTTCCTCGAAGGACCAAGAGCGAGGACTCCAGGGGCTGAAAAGCCCGACGTTTTTATTTTGATTCCCAAAATAGCCGCGCGTGACGCTTTGCCATTTTTAGTGCAGTGTTCTGCTCACTGCTCTTGAAGCCACCCCTCATCACTGTCCAGAGAACAGCCCGCTCCACCATCACAAGCAAGGACTTGCCCCAACTTTTTTTGGATTGTTCCCATAACTACGTGTATCTGTTGTATTACTTATTTCTGCCGGGCGAGGGAAGAAGAGAATGGGTCCAACTTTGGAAAGTGTCTTGGGAGGTCGCCTCAAGTGAGGTTGTAGCGACTCCTGCCATATAAAAGCTCTCCTCTTGTCCGCTAAACCCCTGCTAAAGCTACTGAGCGAATGCTGCTGTATCTAAGTGGCTTTGAGCTTTGTTCCTATTTTCATCTTTAGTAAAATTCTGAAGTGTTTGCCCTCTGCTTTGTAGGTCAAATGCCAAGACTTTCTAAAGTCAACCTTTTCACTCTGCTCAGTCTCTGGATGGAGCTCTTCCCAGGAGTAGAAGCCCAAAAGCAAAAATCTCAGGTATAATTTGTTTCTGTAGATAGTTTTTACCCTTAGAAAAGTGACCGTCTCAAATTGGATTTTATTGCTCCAGTTGCTGTCACGCTTGAAACCAAAAGTAAGCCTTTAAAACTTCATGATAGTTTGATACTTGTAATTCATAGTGGAAGCAGTTCATCTTTCTGATCTGAAAACAAAATACTCTCTCAGACTGTGCCTTGTTTATCAGGTAATAACATTTATATGTTGGTTTTACCAATATTTTGTCTATAATACATAAATTATCACCCAGTCATATCCTTTTAGTGTTTTGGCTAGTTTTCTCCCACCAAACTGTAAATTGCTTAAAGATGGAGCCCATATCTAATTTTACTTGGCATCTCCTTTAGTTGTTAATCTGTTAATGCATAGTTTATTGTTTCATGTAAGTCTCTTTTTTGGATTTTGAGAGATGATCAAAGTAGGATAGGAAAATATAGTAAGAATAATCATAAAATCCAATATATTGGAAGCTAGTACAGCCTATATCATTCATTTCCTTTTACTTCTTTTGGGATAACAAGGTTCTAGATTCTCATCATTTGTCTCCATGCTTGGAGTGGTGTGGTGGTAAATTCTCACTATTTGGTTTGGTAATTTTTGATGTTTAGTGTTGTCATTAATTTTTTAGAAGGCTAAAGCCAACTTATAAAAACAATTTTATGTTAAGTTAAACATTTTAAGAATTTTTAGAAAGCAGTTAAAAAGGGCAGGGGGAGAAAGGGATTGCCTCTATCTTCTCACCATTCTAAAAACATCACTGTTGACATTTCTCTTTTTTTTCAATATTATTTTAGTTGTAGATGGACACAATACCTTTATTTTATTCATTTATTTTTATGTAGTGGTGAGGATCAAACCCAGTGCTTCACATGTGCAAGGCTAGTGCTCTGCCACTGAGCCACAACCCTAACCCCACTGTTAACACTTTGATACTGTTAACATTTGGATACTTTCTTCCAATCTTTTTTTAAGCATAAGATTGTTTTCTACTCTTATAAAATTGTGATTATTTTCTGCATTGAGATTTTCAAGTTGCCAATAATTCTGCTGAAAATTTGCTCTAGATTTTTTTTTTTTACAGAAAAGCTATAAATACTTAAATTTCCACTTTACGCTTAAGAGGCCATTTAACACCAGCTTTTTATTTTTTGTTTTGATTGCCTTCTTTATTGTGGCTGAAGTTGTGTGGTTAATGCTAGAGATAAAAAGAAGAAAAAAGGGGCTGGGGTTGTGGCTCAGTGGTAGAGTGTTTGCCTAACATGTGAGGCACTGGGTTTGATTCTCAGCACCACATATAAATAAATAAAATAAAGGTCCATCGAGAACTAAAAAAATGTTTAAAAAAGAAGAAAAGATATGGTCCTTATTTTCTAATGTGGAGAATAATCAGGCATTTAAATATTAAGATACAGTTATATGATGGAGCCAAGTACAAAATATAAACGAAGATGCTATCAAGGTTTAGAACCAGGCACAACATGAGGCAGTAAAGGAAGGATTCCACAATGAAGGTAGGATTTATACTGAGACATAAAGAATGAGTAGGCATTTGCTCAAATTGGAGGTTACCATGTAAGTAAGTTTAGAGGAATGAATTTGTGGTCCTCAGCCTGAGAGTGAAGTTGAGTGGAGGATGAGACTATAAATAAGCTTGGGAAGGTAGGTGGGAATCATGTTGTAAAAAATCTATGCATTGGGCTGGGGCTGTGGCTGGGGCTCAGTGATAGAACACTTGCCTACCATGTGTGAGACACTGGGTTCAATCCTCAGCAACACATAAAATAAAGGTATTATGTCCATCTACAACTAAGAATTTTTTTTTTTTTTAAAGATGTAGGCATTGCAGAGGAGTTTAGATTTTATTCTGTCAGTATCAGGATTGTATTTAGGAATTTTAATAGGAAGTAAGGAAATTCATCTCATGATAAAATTGTGCTTTCCCCCCATTCTTATGGGAAATATTTTATAAATAGTAAAACAGTATTTAAAATGTTATACATTGTTATTCTCTATTTCTTAACACCATCCAATACCCACCCTGATTTTATTAATGGTTTTGAGAAAGTTCTTCATTTCCTTCATGAATTTGGAAATTCCTTTATTTTTTCTACTTGTTTACAGCTTAATATTATTTTATAGATATAGAAGATTCCCATACTGTTTTAGATCTTTTTTGCAGATAAAATTTGTATTCAAGAGCCACAATATTAGAAGCAAATGTTTAGAGCTTGAAGACTTTAAACAGCACATTTTAGCTGAGCATAGTGGCACACACCTGAAATCCCAGCAACTCAGGAAGGTTGAGGCAGAAGAATTGCAAGTTCAAGGCCAGCCTCAGCAACTCAGGAAGGCCCCATCTCAAGATGAAAATAAAAAGGGCTGAGGATGTAGCTCAGTGATAGGATCCCCTGTATTGCAAAACAAAACAAAATAAAAAGGTACATTTTAAAAACTGGACTTGTTAGAGGTTGAATAGTAATTTTAAAGAAGCTTTTAAAAAAAAAAATAATATCCAGATTTGATTTGATTTTAATTCTGTTTACACATACATACGCCCCAAAATATATCCTGTGCTGAAATTAAGTTCTTTTTCAACAGACAAGCACAGTTTTATTAAATTAGTGAATAATGATATTTATATTTCTATTAGGAAGGAAGTCATTGGCCAACTAATTACCAAACTTTGTTTGCAAATAATGTACACTCTACCATTTCTTAGCTGTGAAGCCTAAGAAAATAACTGAGATAAGGCTTTCAGTTAGCATGTTGGTAAAAAAAAAAAATAGTAATAATTAAATTTTAGACTTAAGGAACTTCATTAGTACAGGGTTTTATATAACTTTATATCTTAAAAAAGGATCGAATTTATATTTCCATGTTTCCCCTAAAAGTTATGACTTCTTCTTTCATCTGCACCATGGGAGTTTTTTAAAGGAAAGAAATCAGTCTTTTAACTATTTTATTTGGAGTCTTGTTTAGAAAACCGACTCGAACAAACACCTAATCTATTTAAGGTTTTTAAATCAAAGGTCAGACATAGGAATAAGTACAAAGGGCATTGGCATCCAATAAAACAAAACTCATGCTTTAAGAATTCCAGCTGACCTAAAATAGAGTTGACTTGAACATTAGAAAGGTCATCAGTCTTACATCCTCATTCTGACCCTGCCCTGTGACTATTCACTACATTAGTGTCTTCCCAGCTGTGCTCTAGCACCTGTGTCTCCTTGACCCACAGCTGTTGAGGTGGCCTCCACTTCTATTCCTCGCCTACAGGCTTAGGGACTCAGGTACTTAAACTAAGACATCCTTAGGATTATTCTAGCAGTGATAGTTTGGGTTAAATAAGCTTTTGTATGTTAGCTTGGGAACTTGACTGTCATTTTTAACATTATTTATTTAAGAAAATGTGTCTTAAATTTCAGAGAAGCAAATTTACCAAATGTTTAGAAAATCATTTTGGTTGGTTGTCAACTATTTGTTCATCTAATATCAATAAAGTAGAGGTGTATAGTAATTTCATTAGTTCTAATGTCATGACCATTGCAAAGAAGCAAGAATGACAGCATGGAGAAGGGGTGAAATGAAAGGGAGTACATTGTGCTCCACTCTTTTTTTTTAATTGTATAAATATAAACTTAAGTCTTAATCTACATAAAAAAAATTTTAAATCATGCTTTTTTTTTTTTTTTTTTTTTTTTTTTGGTACTGGGATTTGAATCCAGGAGTGCTTTACCACTTAGCTACACACCCAGTCCTTTTTATTTTTTATTTTAAGACAAGGTCTCAGTCAGTTGCTGAGACTGGTTTTAGTCTTGCGTTCCTGCCTCAGCCTTCCAAGTAGTACATACCACCAAGCACAGCAGAAAATCATAATATTGAAACAATAGGAATATAGCTGAAGTTTATATATCATGAATGTTACCATCATATTTATACTTGTAGAATGATACCCATTTTTTTGCCTTATGTATTTATTTATACCTGGGATTGAATCCAGGGTCACTTAACCACTGAGCCATACATATCCCTTTTTTATTTTGTATTTGCTTAGGGCCTTGCTAAATTGCTGAGGCTGACTTTGAACCTGCGATCCTCCTGCCTCAGCTTCCCAAGCAGATTATAGGCGTGCACCACCACAGCCAGCACACCTGATACTTCTTTACCAATTACTATAGTATATTTTATCCATCTGAATTGCCCATAGTCTTTATAGGGTTGAGTAAGAACTATTGAGAAAAAAAGATATTCTTTAAGCTAAAATAATATTCTGTGTTTCACTTTTGCCATATAAAGTAAGTTACAGAAGCTCCAAGATACAATTTGACATGTGATTGTATTAGAAATACTGTTTTTGACACTTCTACCAGCCTTTTGTCTTTTTAAAAAAAGTGTTCTTATGAGTTACCAAAGTAATATATGTTCATTATATTATAAAATGGGCAGAAGCAAAAACAGTTCCTCACAGTTCTACCACCTAAAGACTTCTAACTTTTTGTTTGTTTGTTTTCGTTTTCTGCTTCTCAATCTTTTCTGTTTCCTTTATTCATTTGAAATCATTTAGTTCTGGATTTTTCCCTTTTCATTTAATGTAGGAAAATATGTGTAATATTGCATTGGGGCAGCAACCATGTCTAATATTTTTAAGAGTAGCCAAGGCTTTTGTAGCCAGCATGCCTGGTCCAGATCCTGGCTCCATTTCATGCTAGTTGTGTCTTTGGATAAGCTGTTTTACTTTCCTCATCTATAAAGTGGAATGGTACTTAATACATACTATTTGGGGTTTGTATGGGAAATGAATGAGGTAGTTCATTCTCAGTAGTCCAGTGTAAAGCTTTTAGTGCTCGGTACATATTATGTTATGTACTATATGTTTTTATTATGATTTTGATAAATTGCATGTCAGTTATAAATTTTTCCAGCCTTAGTGTATTAACTTACAACCATTTCCACACATAACTGGCGTCTGAGTTTTTCTTTGTTGTCAGATATTTACACCATTTATGGGGGTACTCCTTAAGAATTATTTATTGAGATAAACATTGAGTATAAAAACTAAGAATTATGGGCTGCGATTGTGGCTCAGTGGTAGAGCACTTGCCTAGCACGTGTGAGGTACTGGGTTTGTGCTGCACTCTGGCTGGGCACAAAATAACCGAGCCACCACACAGCCTTGTAGATTCAAACAGCCACTCTTTATTCCCGAACTCTCACCGACACTCTACCCACACTTCCCGTGAACACACTGCCTCCACCCGGCTCCTTGCCCCAATTCTCTCAGAACCCCATGGGAACTCCAAAGGAGCAGGCCCCTGAGGCAGCAGGATACACCCTAATCCCAGCAGGATCCACCCTAATCCTGGAGCCACCCTATTCCCAGCAGGATCCACCCTAAACCCCCCCCCCCCCCCCAGCCACCCTAATCCCTGAGCAGGGTCACCTTTCAACCCAAAATGCCATGTGTCATTCCTACTTGGCTATGGCTCTCAGCAGGTTTAGTCCTTAGCATCACATAAAAATAAATAATATAAAGGTATTGTGTCTATCTACAACTAAAAAAATTTTTTTAAAAATTACCAGAAGTACAACAATAGTTACTTAGTTGGTTTTTTTGTTTTGTTTTGTTTAAGATTCCAGTCCAAATTAAGAAGTGATTGGGAGGGAAAGTAATTGTTTATGAGTTATATGAGGGTAACACAATTAAAAATTATGTAGTAGAAATCAAACACTCTAAAAATGGCTATTATATAAAAGTAATTATTTCTCTCACTGGTTCATAATTTTTCATTTTAGTTTAAGTTATACTTATCTAAATTATTGAAGATTACCTTAAGTATAAGAATTAGAATAAATGCTATGAATTACTCTCAGATTTTGGGCTTTACCTTTCCATTGACTCTTTTTAGTCATAGTTCTTTATTTATGCCCATCTCTTTGTAAGAAGAAATATGTCCATTATGCTATTGGTGGAGCTGAATGTGGATGGCATGTTATCAGAACAAAGTTACCTTGTCAGGTATGAAGTATGAAAAAGCTTTCACTTTTATTCTCAAATAACTTTCTCTCTCTCTTTGGAAAGAAAAAAAAAAGAAAGAATTAGAATGACTGCAGCCAGCTGCAGTTGTCACACACCTATAATCCCAGCAATTAGGAGGTTGAGGCAGAAAGATCACACAAGGCAAGCCTCCCCAACTTAGTAAGATCCTGTTTCAAAATTTTAAAAAAATAAATATAAAAAGGGCTGTGGATGTAGCTTAGTGGTAAATCAAACCTGAGTTCAATCTTCAGTACCATAAAAATAAATAAATAAGAAATAGAATGATTACATTGTTTTCTCATTTTTTCCCTATATATTTCATATTTCTCTCTCCCAGCTCTTTCCATTGTGTCCTTTGGTCTGTTATTTTTATGCTAAAAAATACTTTTCCAGAACAGGACAGAGTCAGTATAGCATTATAGATAAGATAGTGGGTTTGGGGCTAGATTCTGGCTTACCCCTTTATTAACTATGTGACTGGAGTTGACTTATTTAATCTCTCAGCCACAATTTCCTCATTTGTAAAGTTGAGAGAATTAAATGAAAAAATTTAGAGACTAGTACATGGTGAATACTCAGTAGATGTTTGGTACCCTTATTATCACTTACATTTTTATCACTGCTACTATCAGCCCCAGCCCACAATTCACTTCCAGCCCCATCACTTCCTCTGCTTCCTGTTTTGCTTAAACAGAAAACTTATTCCCAGGACTTGTATTTTGGTGGTATGGCATATTGAACCCAGCGGTGCTCTACCACTGAACTATATTCCTAGCCACCCTCATCTTTTTTTTTTTTTTTTTTTTTTTTGGTACCTAGGGATGTTTAACTACTGAATCACATTCCTAGCCCCTTTTTTTTATTTAGAGACAGAGTCTTGCTGAGGCTGGCTTTGAGATCTCCATCCTCCTGCTTCAGCCTCCCCAGCCACTGGAATTACAGGCATGTGCTACAATGACTGGCCCCTAACCCTTTTTATATTTTTTTTTGGGGGGGGGATGAATTTTTATTTGGGCTTCTCACAGTGGTTAGAGCCACTCTGTCTTCAAAACAGTCACAGCACAGGAAATGCGTCACTGAGACTGCCCAGAAAAATCTGACCAGCTGAATCTTATTGCTTAAAATACACATATTCACAATAACTGATAAATGGTGATGTGCCTCACACAGGAATGTGTTAGCGGGCTGGGGATGTGGCTCAAGCGGTAGCGCGCTCGCCTGACATGCGTGTGGCCCGGGTTCGATCCTCAGCACCACATACAAACAAAGATGTTGTGTCCGCCAAGAACTGAAAAATAAATATAAAAAAAAAGGAATGTGTTAGCATTTGCAAATCTTCTGACTGTAGCACCAAACCCTCCACCAATCCTTTCCTTCTCATTCATCTGGAAAACCAGGCTCAACCTAGTCTCTCTGACCCCCTGACTATTCCTTCAGTTCCCTCTCTCCTTCTCTGAGCAGGAAGCCTCCAGCAGCCGTGGCCAACCGCAGCTTACTAGTTAAACCCAGCTTGGCCACTGTGCTTCTTCTCAGGCCTTCAGGGTAAGATGCTTCAGTGAAGCCAACAGTCAATACTCAGACCAGCTCCCCGCTGGGGAAAGAAACCTAGAGGGTCTGATTCATCCATTTGATCAGTTAAATGCAGAAGGATTCATTTTGGTAAAACTTGTTCTCCTTGGAGACACTTCAGTGAGTTGTCTGTGATTTCCAAAGGAAGGTGGAAGGTAGGCATCTGAGGGCTGCTGTGCTGTGGCACCCCTCTGGCCACACGCCAGTCCGCCTGTGTCCACTGAACTCAGCAAAGGAAGGACTGGGCTGTGGCACCGTGGAGTCTGCCAAAGCCTCCTGGCAATTCTGGGCAGGCTGATGTCTGGGCCACAGCAAGGCCAAGCTTGTCACTGAATAACCAATCAAGCTTCTGTCTGGAATTCCACTTTTGCCTTCTGTCCCAAATGGTTGTGGACACCCTCTGGGGGCTGAGACTGAAGGCAAGGAGTAGCGGAGGGAGGCAGACAGGTTCAGAGCACGCTTCTATTAACAGGGACAGGACACGGCCTCTGAGCGTCCACGGAGCAATGTGCAAATTGCAGTGATGACCAGAGTGGAACCTCTACCTCGAGCACAGTATTTCAGGCAAACACAGGGGGGCGCCGTCGACAATGCTGCCAAATACACTCGCGTACACAGTCAGACGTTTGTTCGGTAAACAGTAAATGCATAAAATAAATTACCTTGAGAGGGCCATGTTTGCTTCAGACGTGTGGTTAACGTGAGCAGGATGGCTGCCATTCAAAGTATCTTCACAGGAACACGGGGTGTGGGGCTTACACACACGAGACACACACACACTACAGGTCATTCAAAGTCATCATCTACAGACTTCACTTTGTTCGACATGAATTTTGGTTCTGTGGAATCCAAACAGACACTCATTCACCTCACATCCTTGGATTTCTCTCTCTCTCTCTCTCTCTCTCTCTCTCTCTCTCTCTCTCTCTCTATATATATATATATATATATATATATATATATATATATATATATATATATATATATTTGTTGTTGTTGTTGTTGTTCCTTTTTTACTATAACATCAATGCTTAGCCTGAATACCATCATTCAAAAGTGGGAGAAGAACCAAACTTTTCATATGAACAGGGATGGATGGGGAATGTTAGTTTCAGCTGATTGCTTTCTCCTTTCAGAGTTTTCCTATCAAAGCTCAACTGGTTGTCCAAAACCAGATGACAGTAATAAGGATCCTGTGGTCCTTCTGGAGGCTGCCTCCACCTCCCACCTAGGCCACCAAAACTCCTTACATAGGTTACAGAAAAGTGAGTCATCTGACCCCAATGGGCTAGGGACAGGGAGAGAGCATGAGAACCACAGATAACCAAGGGATTTCTTCCAAGTGGTCAGTTTAAAACAAACAAACACACAACAACAAGAGACTTATTCAAAATCAAAGAGAAAATACTGTGTGAGAACCGGACTACAGGGCTGCTTTTCCCAGGACCCACAGCTTCCTCAGACCCTCTGTTCATAAGAGTACAAGGAGATACAAAGTCCTGCAGACCATGTGCTAGGGATGGACAAGGACACTGGTCACCTGTGGGCACAGACCAAAGGGCAGAGATGCAGGAAGCTGCACTTCTCTCCACTCCCAGATTTAGGGCCTACTGCTCAGAGCTAACCCACTCCAAGCCCACACACAAACATCTCCCCCTGGCTTAACTGCAGCCACATTCGTGGAAGGCTAACCTGGGAAAGCACAAACTTCCCTTGTCCAGAAGAGAATTCTTGCAAGCCCACTGGTAAGGTTCTTGTTTCTAGCTGGCTTTTGTTGTATGTTTTTTTTTTTTTTAACAAAGAAAAGGCAGTCTACTCTTCTACACCTGAGCCTGCTGGGAAGAAGGGGCCCCTCCAGCATGCACAGTGGTACATTTTCTTGTCACCTGGAATTTGAGAGATCAACAAGCCTCCTACCAACCTGTCCACCAGCTCTCATCCTCCCACAGAATCAGCTCAACTCTGGCTGTGCAGACACTGGCAGCCACAGCTGACAATCCCTAGGCCTCTGTGGCTTCCTTCTTCAACCAGGGCTAAGAAGGGTTGCTTCTGCTGAACTGAGACACAACGAAGTCCTCTTAAACTAAAACCAGAGCATAAATCCACTACATCACCAAGAATCTTCACAGGACACAGTCCCAGTCCCCTTCTTTGGGGGCTTTAAAACACATCTCTCTGACCAAAGCAGGTAGGTGAGATATGAGTTGAAAGGGGGGAAGAAGGGGATGAGGAATGAGTCATGGAACCAACTTCTCAGCCCTCCACTGCCGCAGTCTGTCTGGGCACAAAATAACCGAGCCACCACACCTCCTTGTAGATTCAAACAGCAACTCTTTATTCCCAAACTCTCACCGGCACTCTACAAGCACGTTCTCGGAAAATACACTCCCTCCACCGAGCTCTGCGTACCAATACTCTCAGAACCCCGCGCGGGCGCCTGAGGCAGCAGGATACGCCCTATTCCCAGCAGGATCCACCCTAAACCTGGAGCCACCCTAATCTAGCAGGATCCACCCTAAACCCGGAGTCACTGTAATCCAGCAGGATCCACCCTAAACCTGGAGCCACCCTAATCCCTGAGCAGGGTCACCTTTCAACCAAAAATGCCATGCGTCATTCTTACTTGGCTATGGCTCTCAGCACTCCACAATACTGGGCTTTTGTGAGGGAGAGGCACCCACACCCCAAACTGTACTTGGAGACGTAGGAAAAAGCAGGAGAGAAGGGAAAAAAAAGTGGCTGTACCACTTCCTCTGAAAGTCACTTAATGCTTCTCTTGTGAGTCTCCCTTACCCTGGTTGCTTTGCCAAGTTTCCGGGCACAGGCAGAGTCTACTCTAGCTGGGGGAGCTGCTGCTCTGGGAGTTTGGCGAGTCCTGCTCATTGATGATGTTGAGCAGCAGGCACGCAGGCGGCCGAGGCAGGTGAGATGTCCAGGCTCTCAAGCCTGCTCCTCAGAGGGCTGGCAGACCCCTTCCTCCTCATCACCAGGAGGCCTCACATGGCAGCCGTCACAGAAGTCCAGGGGCCCATCCAGAGCATCATCAATGAGTGTGGTGAACTCTTTGAAGTCACCGTCATGATGGCCCCGGTTGAAAACACACACCTCAATGCCTGAGTCACCTATGAAGTGGTGATGTCTGCCAGGTGTCTTGTCTTTGCTATCGGGGAGCACACTGCCATGTTCAGAGCTGGAATCTTTCAGTAGCTCCTCCTTACATTCTGAATCCTTGTCCAGGAAGGCCGCTGGGTCTAACTCCCCCAGGCCGGCCACTGAGCCACTGGGCTCCATTCCAGGGGCTTTGGTGGCTGCTCGGTCAGCTGGCACGTCAGAGGGCTCAGGATCAGCAATGCTTGGGGGTCTTGTGCTGCTTCTGCTGGGCACAGAAAAGGGGCTGCTCTGTGCCTCCTGGGAGCCCCTGGTAGGATCAGCACCCGGAGGGCTGCCACCTGCAGGGCCACACTGAGGAGGAGGCTGCTGCTGCTGCTGTAGCTGGAAGGCACTGTACGGCGGGGGAGGAGTTGGAGGTCGGTTCACCACTTCCTCATAAGGAGGTAGTAAATAGTTTGGCAAAAACCTGAAATAAAATGGCAGCGCTGAGTAATTGTGGGCTTCCTGGTAGGCAATCAGGTTGATTTCATGTTGCCGCTGCTGGGCCTGATGGCGGTGCTTGGCTCGGCGGTAGTGGCAGACACAGCAGCAGCTCAGGATGATGATGATGATGGTCCACACCAGCCAGAACCACCAGAGTTCATAGTAGTAGTTGCAGCACTGAGACTGTCCACAGCAGTGTTCTGTGTCACAGATGTAGCTTTGATTGTTGGTACCCACACAGGCTTCCTTATCCTGCAGGGGTTCAGCCCTGACTGACAGGGGCCTGGGCAGTGCCTGGAGGAGTAGGAGCACCATGCCACCCAGGAGCCTTCTCTCCATCCCTCTCCTGCTCCTGCTCCTCCGCCACAGCGCTGCCACCTCCCTCCTCCTCCTTCTCTTCTTCCCCCTTTTTATATTTTGTTTTGAGATGGGATCTCACTAAGTTGCCCACACTGGCCTTGAACTTGTGATCTTCCTATCTCAGCCTTCTGAGTAGCTGGGATTATAGGTGTGTGCCACCACACCCAGAAGGACATAGTTTTTGTTTTATAAACTTATTGGGATTGTTCCATTTCTATCATCCAGTACTTGTTTCACAAGGCCAAGGTCAGCATTCATCAAGTTCCCGTTCCTACCTCAAAAATTTCCCCCAATTTGTTATCTATCCCATTTTTTTGACTCACTGAATTCTACTATGTCATCTTGTCTGTGTTTATAAATCATAAGTTCTATGAGGGTTGCATCTTGAGCAAGTAGGTCTATGGTTGACCTTTATCTAAAGTCTTTAGATCCTGCCTCAAAACTTTGTTTCACCTTTAATTTTCACTTTTAGAGGAGACTTAAGGACATCTCTGTATTAGGTTTTTATTGATGCTGTAATGAATTACCACAAAGTTAACTAAAACAAAAATTTATTATTGTACAGTTCCGGAGGTCAGAAGTCCAAAATGGGTCTCATTGTAAAATCAAAATGTCAGCAGGGCTGAATTCCTTCTGGAGGCTCTAGAGGAAGTCTATTTCCTTGCCTCTTGTAACTTTGGATACTACCTGTATTCCTTGGCCCATGGCCCCTTCCATCTTCAAAATGAGCATTGGCCAGTTGACTCTGAGTTGTCTCACTTTGCCTTCCCTGCTTGCCTCATCTGCTTACTAAGACCTTTTAATAACCTTGGACCTACAGGATTATCTCCCCATCTCATGATAAATGATTGGCAGCTTTCATTACATCTGTAACCTTTATTCTCTTTTATCATAAAACATAATATAGTCACAGGCTCCAGGGAGTGGGACAAAAGATCTTCAGGAGCCATTACTCTGTCTACTATAATCCATATATAATACCTTTGCTACATATTTCCTTATCTTCTCAACTCTAATGACCTACCTCTATTCCAACTTAGTCCTTCATAGCCATGGGCCACCCTTTGGACTTTTCCATTGCTCAAAAGTGCCTCAATTCTGAAATCTTAAACTATAGAATTTTTCTTTCTAGTCACAATTTCTAATATTATATAAAAATAGCCAGGGGAGATTATATAGGCCTTATTTACTATGTTAAGTGTAGTCTGGATTTGATCCTGAACAAAGTGAGAAGTCAGTGCAGAGTTTCATCAAAGAGAAAACAAATGAATGGTCTAAAGTCAAGGAAACCACCTTTTAAATATGGAAATATTGGATTAATCATATTAATTTTTCCCTCTTAATCTGATTTTAATTAGGAAAATGAAGAAGACAAATGTGGACCCTTAGGAGATGATAAAGAGATGGCCAGAGAATCTACTGACAAAAAACAGGTAAACCATTACCACTGTTACAAAAAAAAAATTGTTCATAATAACAAAACAAAAGGAATAATATAAAGAAGGATAAAAGACCCTCTTACACTTAAGTTCGCCATTTCTACTTCCAAGGGAGTTTCTTAATACTCTTCTAAAAATATGTGCATATACAAACCTATATGTCTGTCCTATTTTTAAAAAGTCAAATTTGTGATATGCTTCTATATCTTGCTTTTTAAATTTTTTCAAATGTAACTCTTTTTTTTTCAGATAGAAAAGTAAGGATTTATTTTTGTTTCACATTAGTCTGAAGCATTCAGACTATTTATTTCCTTTAGACATTTGAAATCCACAAGACAGTATTAGAGATTATCTATTTTACGTAGATAAAATAGACAACACCTCAGCCTTTAGGAGTCTTCGGTTCAGGGGATACTACTAATCCCTTGGCCCGATGGGTGTCTGAGAGGTGGAGAGAAGAAGGTCAGTCAACTTAGAACCTTGGGTCCCAAAGACTGACATGGTGGTAAGTTCCCTGGGTTGTTTTTTTTTTTTTTTTAATTAATTTTTATTGTTGGTTGTTGGTTGTTCAAAACATTACATAGTTCTTGATATATCATATTTCACACTTTGATTCAAGTGGGATATGAACTCCCATTTTTACCCCGTATACAGATTGCAGAATCACATCAGTTGCACAACCATTGATTTACATATTGCCATTCTGGTGTCTGTTGTATTCTGCTGCCTTTCCTGTCCTCTACTATCCCCCCTCCCCCTCCCCCCTCCCCTCCCCTCTTCTCTCTCTACCCCCTCTACTGTAATTTATTTCTCCCCCTTCTATTTTTCCCCCTTTCCCCTCACTTCCTATTGTATGTAATTTGTATGTAATTTGATCCAGCTATTCCCCTACTCAGTCTATTCCCTAAAGACCTAAAAAGAGCACACTATAGGGACACTGCTACATCCATGTTCATAGCAGCACAATTCACAATAGCAAGACTGTGGAACCAACCTAGATGCCCTTCAATAGACGAATGGATAAAAAAAGTGTGGCATTTATACACAATGGAGTATTACTCTGCATTAAAAAATGACAAAATCATAGAATTTGGAGGGAAATGGATGGCATTAGAGCAGATTATGCTAAGTGAAGCTAGCCAATCCCTTAAAAACAAATGCCAAATGTCTTCTTTGATATAAGGAGAGTAACTAAGAACAGAGTAGGGACGAAGAGCATGAGAAGAAGATTAACATTAAACAGGGATGAGAGGTGGGAGGGAAAGGGAGAGAGAAGGGAAATTGCATGTAAATGGAAGGAGACCCTCAGGGGTATACAAAATTACAAATGTAACTCTTAATACCGTCTAACATTAATTCATAGAAATATGTTGAAAAACATTCTCCTGTGGTTCTCTCAAGTGCCTATATATCTTGGTGGTTGTGTCAAAAATGCAAGGCATCGATTGCTCTTTATGTAGGTCATTTCTTAGAGTTGTGTTTGCAGCAAGCAAAATTGAGGGTTTAGGTAATGTCCCTCTCAGGGGCAAAGAGCAGATCGGATTACTGTTGGCTGTAAAACATCAGAATCCCCAGGCTCAGTGTCCCCATCCTATAACACAAACTGGCAGCTATCTGCATCGCCTCCCATGGGACTTGAGGGCAAGATACCATCACAAATAAGATGCTCATACTGCAGTATTGTGAATAGTAAAATCCTTTCTTTCTGACCCAAGAGTTTCATGTCTTCTAAGAGTATATATGAAAGAATAATAGGTTAACATATTAGTTGGTAAGCAGATTAAAATCAAAGGCTAAACTTGAAACATAAACCTTGTTCTTTCTAATATTTCTTAGTATTTTCTTTTTACTTTATTTTTAAGTTTCCCAGAGATTCTGATTCATTGGTGTGGAATAGAGACTAAGCATGTATATGCTGAAAAGAATTGCCTGGGTGATTCCGGTGTACATTCTGGATAAGATTTCCCAATTTGTTCTTTGAGTGAGTCTCTAAAATACCCAAAAAGAATATAGAAATAATTTCTCAGAATATTTAGATGTTTGAGAAACATAAAGGAAAAAATAGTGAATCACTATTTTAAGTAAATGTAGTAAATATATAAAACACACTGTTCTCTTTTGCCCATGTTTTAATGTAAAACTCTGTGACTAGGATTACATAGTCGACTTGCCAAGATGTTAGTGAAGTGAAGCAAAATCAAGATCCAGAACAGTGATTCACTGAAAAGATTCAGTCTTCTGGGAGTTGCAGTAAGTGGAAGTGTCCAAATGGAATGCAACTTAGGCTTTTATTTGTTTTGTTTTTGTTAAGTTTGGGATGGAAAAAATCTTTGCCTCAAACTTGAATATTTTGGCCTCAACTAGAAGCAAAATGAAATATATGTTCATTCCTTCTGGAGGTACAAAGAATTCTAGGGGGGAAAAAAGGTGGTAAACTTGGCAGAAAAGATTGTTCTGATAAAAAATAACTTGATGAATATGCTTCCCTTTACTTAAGTAACAATTTTTAAAAACATCTTTTGTGGTCAGAATTTCTGGTTTTATTTCTGTCTAATTGTAACTACTTGACAATTTAAAGTTAACATCATTCAATTCAGTTGCAGCCACTCCCACTGATTGTGTTAATTTGGTTAAACAACATGGGCTCTGGTACCAAGAACTGGGGACAGTACTGGGGCACTTTACCACTGAACTGCATCCCCAGCCCTTTTAGTTTTTTGAGACAGGATCTCACTAAGTTGCTAAGGCTGGCTTTGAATTTGCAAGTTTCCTTCCTCAGCCTCCTGAGTAGCTAGAATTACAGGCATGGGACACCATGCCTGGTTGGTGCTAAGATTTTTTAATAAGGCATCATCAGTTGTTTTCTAAAGTGACCAGTTTTTAAACAAACTTGATGGAAGTATTCAGAAGTAGACGATAACATACTTTGTATTTAAGGAACATAAGATTCTAAAATAATATGGAAAGGTAAATTTGAAGCTCATTTTAAATGCTAATACAGACAAATCTTTCATATTTTAGGTGTATTCTTAGATGTAGGTTTTATAAATGTCTTTGTAGTTTAGGAGATGGTTGGTTAGCTCAGAAAGGGAATTTCATGAAATCTCTATTCCTTTTTTCCAGGCATTTCACAAAATATCCTTCCTAATTCCGAACGTTTATACTAATAAATCAACTGACACTTGACTGTTTTGTTTTATAGTACTTTGGTCTTATCCTTAAAGTGATTTCAAATATGTTCTGATAGGGAATCAATATAGAGTAAAATCCTTTTGGAAGGAGGTGGGGAATAAGGGACACCCTATCTTCAGCCCAAGTTCCTCTCATGTCATGACTACATTCCCAAACCCAAGGATCAAGTTTACATTCCTTACTATAGAATTGTCTTTATTAGTGAGGGACCCAGATACATGAGTCTAGACTGTCATAGTGTTGAAAAATCTTCAGCCAGTTTTTAGGATGTTGAGAATTTTCTTTTTTTTCAGTGATGACCTCTCTTTCATTCTGCTTTTTACTATCTGTGAATTCTTTTGGAAAGTTCTCTGGGCTTGATTTATCCATGTGTAAAATGAGAGGGGTTTCCAAATCTTTCCTTTTTAACATCTAGAAGCTTAATACCTAATAGTCCTAGACTGGATGGTGTAAAAACCAAGTGAAACCAACTTGGTTCCTGCCCTTTACTAGGTTAAATTGTATTCATCTTTCACTAGAATAAAATAGTGATAATTTGCACATTTAATTGTTTGGTTAGTAGAGCCTCAGTTTTAAAAATTTCTGATCTAAAGTAAACATAAAATTTCAGAAATTGTTTTGGACCTAATGCAAAATGTACTTTTGTACAAACTATGTTCAGATAAAGAACTAATCAAAATTTTCATTTTATTAATAAATCAAGTATTATGATAATCATGAGTTATAATTAATAACTTCTTATTTTGTATCTCACTGTAGGTGAAGAAAACTGGTCTCGTGGTGGTGAAAAACATGAAAATTATTGGTCTCCATTGTTCTAGTGAAGATCTGCATGCTGGGCAAATTGCTCTTATTAAACATGGGTCAAGGCTGAAAAACTGTGATCTTTATTTTTCCAGAAAACCATGTTCTGCTTGTTTGAAAATGATTGTAAATGGTAAGTGCAGATAAGGCTTTGTTGGGGATTAGGAATAGATCTGAGAGCAAAAAAGGGAACAAATTGCCTAAATCTCACAGAGATCATTTGGAAATACTGATGTATGTCTGAAGACAGTTTGAGACACTGTGCAAAGACTCAGAAAACAAAGATGCTGTCCTCAACTCTGTCCACTAGTCAGCCTAATGACCCTCAGTGAATTAGTAGACTAGTGCTACTATCTCTAAGAAACCCTAAGATCTCAGTGGTTTAATATATTAGACATCACTCCTGTCATAGCCCACGTGTTGCTGAGCAACAGGCAGCTTTTCTCTGTGTAGTTGATTCACAGGCCTAGGCATCTTCCATCTTACAACTGTTGTCATACCTGGGGCTTTGAGTCCTCTGAAGCCAGAAGAGGAAGGAAAGAGTAGAGAAGGCATAACTGCTTTTAAAAGCACAGGCCTCAGGAATGTCTGGGGGTACAACTCAGTTGTATAATGTTTGCACAGTATGCACAAGACTCAGTTCAATCCCCAGCACCACCAAAATGAAAAAAAAAAAGGTTTTAAAAACAAATAACTAATATGGCTCCTAATCCTTTCCCTCAGGGTGTTACTTGGAGACCAAAATAACAATTTAATGAATACATCATCTAGTGTCCAATGATTGATATATGCTGTAAGTGATAAAATGATCTCAGAGGTGAAACTGATCCCTGTAGGTTGTCATGTTATGAAAGTTTGGGGCTTAAACTGGATCCTGATAGGTCACTCATACAGGAAGGGGAACTCATGGGTGATCAGGAACAGCAGTCTTTGTAGCATCACTCAGTTGTAAGAAGAAAAGTCCAGTATTTGAAATGAAAGATTATTCCTAAGAAAATAGTGACAGATGGCTTATAATGGTAGATTGGGGCTTTAGTGGAGAACCTTGAAAAATTACATAGCCTCTGAGCTTTATCTTATGGGACAGAATTCCAGGACCTGTTTTTTAACTGTTTTTATGTACATCCAAGTCTTATAAATACTGATCAGATCTATGTTGAGGTTGGTGCCTTGAACGACACAAGGAAAAACTTCCAGGAGAAAGGTCATGTGGTTAGGAGCTTCCTGGCCTGCAACAAGTATTGCAAACCTTCAGGTATGGTAAGAGTGACTCTGTAGTCTCTCCACTGTAGTTCCTAATAGAGAAGATAGGTATCACAGTGGTTGTGGCTTTTTTTCCTCCTTTGCCCAGTTAACCAGGCAAATTGGACATTCATTTAATCATTTATGTTCAGTTGACTTATGATTCCCATTATAGATGATATGCAGCTATTAAAGGTTTTTGAGCAAGATGAAACATGATTAAATTTTTGTTGTTTTTACAGAATTGGATCAGGGAGAAGTTAGCTTGCTTAGCCGACTGATTAGTTCAGATGGTGACATTGATATAGAAAGGAAAGAATGTAAAAGAACCAAAATATGTTGACTGATGTGTTCTAGAGTCAAGGGAGAAGAATGAATAAAAGAACTGCCTGTGCTAAAAGCACCCCAGATCACCTCAGAGCTAAGGCTTAGAATCGCAGCTTCAGTCTGCCAAGAGAGAGAATAAAGTGTGGAAAGAGACCTAGGATGCATTTATGCTGGTGATAGACCCATAAGTAAATAAAATTGCTCTGTTGGTTTAAGTTTACATATTAGTTATCTTGGGAAGGCGGCATGGTTGAACTTATGCTGTAGCTAAACTCCTTTAGTTCCTATCACTGTTACTTCTGGTTAAACCAAAGCAGTCATTTCCTAGCATGGTGATTCTCCTGATGGTCTACAAGGTCAACATGTTTTCACAGTAATGCTACATTCACACTAAAGTGACCAAAACAGTGGTGAGTAAAACCACTGTTGCTATAGACGAAGCAAACTGCCCTAGCAGTCCTTATGCTCTTCACTGCACAAAGAAATAGTTTCACATAAGAAGGGCTTTTATGAAACAGTAAGAGTCATTAATTTCATTAAATTCTAATCCTGAATACACATCTTTTTAATATTCTGTGTAAGGAAAGAGGACTTTGTTATAAAATACTTTTATTACAAACCTAATGTGAAGGTTGCCTTAAGGAAAACCACTTATGTGACTGTTTTGAGTTGCAAACTAAAATGATTCACTTTTTTCATGAAACACCATAATTTGACAGACTATGGTTATTAGCTATTTTGCCTAAAAAATGAAGTGAACCTGTCACTTTCAGGAAACAATTGACATTATTTGCTGCTAATCATAAAATTTGAGCATTCAAAGTGAAAATTAGAATTTTGGAAAACCATGTCCACCATTTTGAGCTTGACAACTTCCTGATATTTATACTCTTAGGATGAGATTGGTGGTGACAGTAATGGACTTTCTTTGAGTATTGTAAAATCAATATCACATTTTCCAAATGACCAGTGCACAAAACTACAGAATCATGCATGAGTAAAACAGCCATTCTAAGTACAAGACAGACCAGGGTATAGATACAAAAAGTTTGTTGATATGGTTTCAGATTTCACATTCTAATCTTTTTTTTTTTGGTGGTGGTGATGGTGCAGGCATCAGGGATTGAACCCAGGGCCACCTAACCACTGAGACACATCCCTACTCTTTATATATTTTTTAATTTTGAGACAGGGTCACACTAAGTTGCTTAGAACCTCACAAAGTTACTGAGGCTAGCTTTGAACTCACAATCCTCCTGCCTCAGCCTCCTAAGCCATTACCTGGGATTACAGACATGGGTCACAGTGCCTGGTTTGTAACTAGTCTTTAAGAAACTATTTCTTGTCAAATATTTACAGTAGTGTCAAAAAGGAATGTTTACAATTATCTAACATGGCTGTTCAAATACTCCTTTTTCAACTACATGTCTGTTTGAGGCAGAATAATTTTAATATACTTCAGTATAAACAACCTGTTGGCAACAGATTGAAAACAGAAGTGAATTTGAGAATCCAGCTGTCTTTCTATTAAGCCAAATACTAAATACATTTGTAAAAATTCAATGCCGGGCTGGGGATGTGGCTCAAGCGGTAGCGCGCTCACCTGGCATGCGTGCGGCCAAGGTTCAATCCTCAGCACCACATACAAACAAAGATGTTGTGTCCGCCGAAAACTAAAGAAAATAAATATTAAAAGTTTCTCTCTCTCTCTCTCTCTCTCTCTCTCAAAAAAAATAAAAAAAAAATTCAATGCCATTTTTCTCACTAACTTTGGTTAACTTGGAAAATAGTTTCTTATCATAAAACTTTATGTATATTAATGACTCTTTGTGTTATTTTAAATGAATTAATAAATATTTTTTAATTTTTAATAAAATAAATATCAAAAGATGCTATCCATACAAACAAAAACTCTTTGGGGTCCTCAATAAAGGGATCCTAAGATCAAAAAATTTGAGAACCTCTGCTATAGCACTTACCAGTAATATTGAACATTTTAAAGGTGATTCATCTTCCCTTCTTGGATTGGGATTACTAGGAGCAACTAAGATTCATAGATGAACGTTTTACCATCGATGCTAATCAGGAAATGGATTATGAGAACTTGAACAGGGAAGATGAAATGCAGCAAGGGGAAAGACTATATCTGAGCTGTGAGGCCTTTGAAATTGCTTTGCAGCTCAAACCACAGTGAGTTAGGAATAGCAGAGAATAGGCAGAAATACACATCTGTTTATTTTTTAGCTCATCTATTACTTTGAAAGATGGGACACCAGAGGGCTATCTGTCTATTCACTTCTGGGCACAATCATAAAAAATGTCTCTCCAAGCTGAAATTACATGAGACTACCAGCAAGAAAAAAGTCTTTGTTGTAAACTATTCGTTAATTGACAAATATTTGGGTATTTGTGTATAAGGTACCTTCATTGTTCAAGTTCAGATACAAATTAAGATATTTTTTCATATGTTTGTTATCTAGTTATATTTTCTCTTTTGTAAATTTTTCATATCTTTTGTCTCTCTTGAGATCTCATTCTTTTTGTCAATTCATATGTACTCTCAATGATTTAAAGTCTTTTCTGTGTATTAAAGATTACCAATCTTTCCTCTGCCTCATTGATTGAAAAATGTTCCTTTATTTTCTTGTTTTGTCTTCAGTGTTGTGGCTTAAATAAATTAATATTGCTGACACACCACTACTCTAGCATCACATAAGTAATTTTCATGTTATGAATTCTATGTGGACACTTTTTTATAACTATGAGGAATATATGATTTGTCTAACCATTCCCTATGTTGGTTGTCTATTATTTTTAACATTTTTAATGTTTTAAAGAATGCTGCATTAACTGTGTATACATGAATTTTTCTTTCCAGAAGAATTCTGAGTCCAAGAAAGAATCATTTGTAATGCATTGATGAATTGTTGATTTCTAAATACAAAACTTTAGATATGACCAAATGCTATTTGTAACATTTCTAAAAGCAGCCATGGCACTGTGGAAGGTGCTGGTATACAGTCGCAGTGCTGGGCTTTGGGACCATACTCAGTAAAATCAGTGAATCCACAAATCCTTCCCCTGGGCTCTGTTTGGGGTCAATTAGCTTTGTCTCAAAAAGGCAAATATTTAAATATTTTAAGTTTATAGGCAATGTCATATCTGTCACAGCTACTCAACTCTGCCATGCAAAGGCAGCCAAAGATTGTATAAATGAATCAATGTGTCTAATTTTGTGTTATGATATAGTCTTGTGTTTTTTTCAAATTAGTTAACCTGTGAGCTGTACAAAAATTCTCAATAGACCAGATTTGGCCTATGGATAATTATTTGCCAAACCTCAGATGGATTAATAGGTGACTTCATGGTAGACATTTATTGGGCCTTCTTGATCTACTGCATTGCTAGGATGGGTTTATCAAGAAAATGTATATTCAGCATGTATCAGATAATTATCTTTCATATTTTGTATTTCAGCTGGAGTTAATCGAATTTCATATTGGCCTGCTGATCCAGAAATAAGTTTGCTTACTGAGGCTTCTAGTTCTGAAGATGCAAAGTTAGATGCCAAAGCTGTGGAAAGACTGAAGTCAAACAGTCGGGCCCATGTGTGTGTCTTACTTCAACCTTTGGTGTGTTATATGGTGCAGTTTGTAGAAGAGACTTCTTACAAATGTGACTTTATTCAAAAAATTACAAAGACAGTACCAGATGCTAACATTGACTTTTATTCTGAATGTAAACAAGAAAGAATAAAAGAATATGAAATGATATTTTTGATTTCAAATGAAGACATGCATAAGCAAATCCTGATGACTATAGGTCTGGAGAACCTATGTGAAAATCCCTACTTTAGCAATCTGAGGCAAAACATGAAAGACCTTATCCTAATCTTGGCCACGGTAGCTTCCAGTGTGCCCATCTTTAAACAGTTTGGATTTTATTGTAGTAATCCAGAACAGATTAATGAAATTCACAATCAAAGTTTGCCACAAGAAATTGCAAGGCACTGCATGGTTCAGGCCAGGTTATTGGCATATCGGACTGGTGAGTTAAATGCTTAGTTCATAAGTTGGGGCAAATTGGTTTGGTTGTATTTGTCTCAGAAGTAAAGTGGTATGCATCTTATCTATGGCAGAGTTCATTTGCTCCTAGATATTAAAGTTTGGCTGTTCATGCTGAAGTTCATGAGACCCTTGTGTAGACAACTCTTCCTATGAGCAGTTTGGGACTTCCTTGTGGGCCTTTATTCAGCACTACATTTATAATTCAGGACCAAATTATCTAATTCATCTTTCTCCTTGCATTTATAATTTCTGTTTATCAAGCCTTCCACTAAAAATGGGACAAAGAGAAAAAGAGAAAACTAAAATCACTCTTGTTAACTCTTCAATATTGTTTGTATTGAGTATTTGATGAAAACTTGGAAATCTGTAAAATTAAAACTATGAATTCAAAATAACTAATACAATGAAAGTAAAGGAATGTTGGTTATTGCACATTTTCTCAGTTGCTGGTATGTCTTTAACCAGAAAACTGAGAAATTAAACATTTTTACTTTATTATGTTGTGTATGTGGAGAAGGAAAATATTACTTGAGAATATTCTTTATTGTGATAAAATGTATCTGTATTTCCAATTATGGAGCAGTATTTTCAAGAATTACTAGATGTAGTATTTTTTGAAAGAGAATCATGACCACTTGAAAAAATGCAACTTGAAAATAAGTGGGAAAAATGCAGGCAGGGAAAACAGTAGAGTAAGATTAGTTTGTGGAGTGGACTTTAATAGGAATTTTAAATTATCCCAAAAAGGAGAAAAGAAGGAAAATCAGAAAAGGTCCATGCCAATGCTATTGGTCAGATTGAAATAAATTCAGTAGAATGGAGGAACTCAACTGACAGCATGTTGTGCAGAATCACCACAGAAACTTTAATAAAAAGTACATATGCTCAGACTCCTCCCCAGACCTTGTTCAACAATTGCCCTAACCAAGTGTGACCTAGGTCTGTTTTTAAAAACTTCTTCAAGGAGCCAGGGATGGTGGCACAATCCTGTAATCCCAACTACTTGGGAGACTGAGGCAGGAGGATCATAAGTTCAAGGCCAGTCTGGGCAACTTGGCAAGACCCTGTCTCAAAGTTTTAAAAAAGAATAAAAAGGGCTGTGTGTGTAGCTCAAGAGTAAAGTGCCTCTGGGTTCAAAAAAAGACATGATGAAAATGAATTCCAAAACCTCCGAAGTTCTAAAACAAATCGCAAGTGGGGGGTTAATAATTGCTTTTTAAATGATTAACAATGAGGATCCACAGAGGTGTTGTTAAATGAATGCTTCTTGGATATTAGAGTAGCAAAAAGTGACAAAATGTGTTCAGACTCATGGGGGGAAAGAGTAAAAGGCATCTCATGTTATTTACCCGGTTTAAGTGTTGAGTTGTGATCTCCTTTTGTGTCCTAGAAAAAGTGTTTTCCAAAACCATTTTTATATGGATGAAAACTTATCCTATTGGAAAACACACGTAGTAAAGAATATTCTCTTGGTGTAATTGACCTTTGCAAGGCAGCAGAACTGCATGCTGATGAAAAAAATCACATCTTTCCCCCTCCTAACAAGGTTTAGTCTATCCCAAGACTGAACAGAAAATGTGGATCCTGAGATTAAAAAACATAACATGAAAAAAAAATGTTGATAGGAAAAGAAGACTCTTAAAATGAAGAATTTTTGTTTTAATTTTTCATTTTTTACTTCTGATTTATGTACATATTAATAGAACTTAACAGTCAAGATTTTGTTTTTGCTTGCAAATATAATCTTATGTTTATAATATTGTCCACTTGCCTCAGAAATGAGCATAAAGCCATTGATTTATATCTTTTTTCCTCATGTTAAGGTCTAGGTCATGTAAAGGTCTAGGAAGAAACAAAATTTTGTTTATGCCATAATCTCCTTTTCCTCCACACTGTAGAAGCCAGTCACCAGACATCTTCTAGATCTCAGTATCCCATTCATCTTCAGGGCACAGCACACATCTATGTCTTTCCTTAGTAAGCCTCTGCCCAGTCAGCTGTGAGTTGCTGGAGGAACATTCACCATACTTGGAACACAGGCACTCACAAAATGGAAGCCTTTGTTGTGGAATTCTTAATGGCAAAGAGGGAGATGGAGGAAAGGCAAATAGATTGGGTCACAAGGGCCAAACTTCACTCACTGAATTTCTCTGCCTGTTTTCTTACTTACAGAAGGGAATCAACTTTTATCTTTAGATAAAAATGAGATGGTGAATAAAAAGTGCTTAACATAAATTACTTAAATCCTTTGTAGTATGATTTTGAAAGCAGGAGTACTTGAACTGGAGATGGGAAATTTTATTGGCATATCATAACTTTTAAAAAATTAGTTATAAGGCATCCTAGTTTTTTAATATAAAGTGGCACAAATTTTCTTTGTGCTTTTACTGAAAAAAAAGTAGGTATATATTTTAATTGGAAGGATTTTAACTTGTAAGAAATTGTAAGGGGAAGCCATAGTTTCATTCATCAGTATGAACTTAGGTAAGTTTACAGATAATTCTTATTTTTTCTATGTAAGTGTATCATCCAAACTACATTAGTCCTCTATTATGATTTTCACAAATACTATGGTTTTCATAATTAGTGTATATTTGTCTTAGGAATTTGAAACTCACCCCATGTGGAAGGAAAGTAGATCCTAATATGTGTAGTTTCTTTCTTTCTTTTAATATTTTTTTAGTTGTAGTTGGACACAATACCTTTATTTTACTTATTTATTTTTATGTGGTGCTGAAGATCGAACCCAGTACCTCACACATGCTAGGCGAGGGCTCTAATGAGGAGCCACAACCCCAACCCCCTAATACGTGCAATTTCTATTTTGGTTTTTTATTTTTTGTTTCACATTAATGGTTTTAAGAAGGACCACTTATTGCAAAAGTTTTGGTTCTGCAAGAGAATTAAAATTTTATGTTTATAACTTCTGCCACTTGATTTAGAAATGACCATAATATCACTAACAGCATTCTTTTCCCTCTTAAACTATGCAGGTCAAGAAAATGACAATATTTTGTTTAAATCAAAATTTTCTTCATGTATCTTTCACCAATATGTAGACATGCAGATATAAAAGTTCATAAAGATTTTATTTTTTATTAGAAGTTTGAACTTTTTGCATAGCAAGAACACTTTCATAAAATATATTTTCCATGATTAGAACGTTTTAACTAGAAGACACATTTGATTGTTGTGAGTGGATATTGTACTCACAATTATCAAAAACTACTTTTTTACTCAGTTACATTATCTATTAGAAGTAGTCATTTAGGAGCTGAACAGACTGTTCTCAAAATAAGTACAAATGGCCAATAGTTATATGAAAAAAGTTTAGCATCTTTACGGAAATACAAATCCATCAGGGAAATGCAAATCAAAACTACATCGATGGTCTGAGGCTGTAGCTCAGTGTTAGAGCACTTGCCTAGCATGTGTGATGTACTGGGTTTAATCCTCAATACCACATAAAAATAAATAAATAAAGTAAAGGTATCATGTACATTTACAACTATAAATATTTTAAAAAAATAAAACTACATTGAAATTCTATTTCATGCCCAGCACAATATTGCACACCTGTAATCCCAGTGGCTCAGGGAGCTGAAGCGGGAGGATCACAAGTTCAAAGCCAGCCTCAGCAATTTAGCAAGGCCCTAAGCAACTTAGCAAGACCTCCTCTCAAAATGAGAAGTAAAAAGAACTGAGGGTGTGGCTTAGTAGTTAGTTTTGATACTGGTTCAGTACCCAGTATCCAAAAAAAAAAAAGAAATTCTCTTACTCTAGTTAGAATGGCAATCATCAAGAATACAAATAATAATAAATGGTAGTGAGGATATGGGAACTAGGAACAATTGTACACTGTTGGTGGGAATTAAATTAGCATGGTCACTGTAGAAATAAGGATGTAGGTTCCTCAAAAAACTAAAATTAGAATTACCATATGATCCAATTATACCAAAATTCCTTAGTATATTCCAAAAGAATTAAAGTCAGCATATCATGGAGATACCTGTATACCTGTTTTTATCATGCACAATTCTGAATACCCAAGCTACAGATCTGCTTGGATACCTGTCAACATATGAATGGATAAAGAAAATGTGGTGTACACACACACACACACACACACACACATACATACAAAGGAGTAGTATTCAGCCATAAATTCATGTCATTCACAGGAAAATTGATGGGACTAGAGATCATCATGTTAAGCAAGAAAGACAAGTACAGCATGTTTTCTCTCATGTGGAATCTAGAAAAGAAAGCAACAAAAAGACAGGAATGTAGAAAGGAGATTGTTAGTTGAAGAGTGGGAGAGGGCAAGGTAAGGGCGGGTAACAGTAGAATTGATCAAAATACGTTATATATAAATACAAATATGAAACCCAAGATCCTGTGCAATTAATATACACTAATAAAAAGAAGTAGTCATTTGGAAACTGACCTGTTAGTAGAGAATCAATGAAGTTGTGCTCAGTTCTGGTTGTAGCTTTGAAGTGATCTGACTGTGGCCACTGCCATATTAGTGGTCTACACATGTATATCATGTGTGACTGGGTGAGTAATAACCCAATCTATTTCTTTGCTACCTAGCTCCCATATTTCATACTTTCAAGTATTTACTTTAATACTTCTCTGTAATTAGTAAAGATGTCAAGAATTGTTAGCATGATCATGAAGAATGTTTCAAAATATATGTTTTTATTATTTTTAGAAAGTGTATTTCTGAAACTAACAGTCATTGATCTTTACTGAGTTCAATGTCATGTCTTTCAGAGGATCATAAAACAGGAGTTGGAGCAGTCATTTGGGCAGAAGGGAAATCTGTAAGTATGGAAATAAATCTTTAAATATTTAACCTGGATTTTGTTTAAACATAGTTCAGTCTTTAGTGCATTGCATTTTCGGTTTTGTTTTTGCTTTTGCTTTCTGAGACAGACTCTCACCATGTTTTCCAGATTGGCCTTGAATTCCTGAGCTCTAGCTTAGCCTTTTACCCTCCTGAGTATCTGGCACGACAGGCATGCATCACCGTGTCTGGCAGTGCACTACATTTTATTGACCTATTAAGCTTAATATTTTTCTATTGGTGCATTGTGAAATTCTGTAAACATTTGCTCATTCCCTCAATTATTTTTCTAGACTCATCAATTTAACATTTATTAAACACTTTCTATAAGTTAAGCACTGTGTCACAGTGTACATCAGGGATTTAAAGATCACATTTTCTGCCTTTCTTGACCTCATAGCTAATGATGGAGACAGAGAGGTAAAAAAAGAGACTGGCATATATGTGTAATTATAATCAGTACTGTGAGAACATGGAGACGGACCTTTACTATGCTTGAGGAAACAAGGGGAAATGAGAGAGATTCTTGGAGGTGGTAGCATGCTATTAGTCTTGAATGAGCAGGAGTTCATCAAACAGAAAAAGTTAGAAGGACCAGGAAGATAACATGCAAAGGTAGAGGGCTAGAAAGAGAAGATAGGAAAATGCAAGTGACTTGGAATCCAAAGTCCTTTGTAGAGTGGGCAGAAAATTGGACTGAACCATAAGAATGTTGTAGACTATGTGAATATCTATAAATATTTATAAATAAATATTAAAATCTATAAATATTTATAAACAAATATTTATTTAATTTGGGTAGTACTGAGATTGAACTCAGGGGCACTTGGCCACTGAGCCACATCCCCAGCCTTATTTTCTATTTTATTTAGAGACAGGGTCTCACTAAGTTGCTTAGCACCTCCCTTTTGCTGAGGCTGGCTTTGAACACTCGATTCTTCTGCCTCAACCTCCTGAGCTGCTGGGATTACAAAAGCGTGCACCACCGTGCCTGGTGTCTGTGAACTTTAGAACTTTAGTGCATCCCCTAGAACAATACTTATCAGTAGAAATTAAATGTAAGCCACATATGTATCTTGAAATTTTCTAGGGAGTGGTGAATTTTAAAAATAGGTGAATTAAGGTAAACAGGCAAAGAAAAGAAATAGATGTAAGGTAAAGAATATATTTTATTGGAAACAATCTAAATGTCCATCTACTGATGACTGGATAAAGAAAATGTAGTATATACACACAATGTAATACTATTCATCCATAGAATGAAATTCTCATTTTCAGCAACATGGATGGAACTGGAGATTATTATGTTAAGTGAAATAAACCAGGCACAGAAAGATAAGTACTGCATGAATTCACTTATATGTGGAATGTTGATCTCATAGAAGTTTAGACTATAATGGTGGTTATTAGAGACTGGGAGGGGAAAGGTGGTGGAAGCAATGGGGAAAGGTCGCTCAATGGGTAATAAGTTACAGTTAGATAGGAGCAGGAAGTTTTGGTGTGCTGATGCACAGGAGGGTGACTATAGATAGCAATAATATACTGTGTGTTTCAAAAAGCTAGAAGAAAGGAGTTTGAATGTTTTGTTTGTTTTTTTGTACTGGAGATTGAAACCATGGGTGCTTGACCACTGAGCCACATCCCCACCTTTTTCATTTTTAATTTTGAAGCAGAGTCTCACTAACCCTTAGGGCCTTGCTAAATTGCTGAGGCTGGCTTTGAACTCACGATCCTTCTGCCCCAGCCTCCCTAGCGACTGGGATTATAGGCATGTGCCACCATGCCCTGAAAGGAGTTTGAATATTTTCATCATAAAAAATGTTAGATATTTGATGCATATCTGTAATCCTAGCAGCTCAGAGGCTGAGGCAGGAGGATCGTGAGTTCTAAGCCAGCCTCAGCAAAAGTGAGCTGCTAAGCAACTCAGTGAGACCCTGTCTCTAAATAAAATACAAAATAGGGCTGAAGATGTGATTCAGTGGCTGAGAGCCCCTGAGTTCAATCCCTGGTACTCAAAAAAAAAAAAAAAAAAAAAAAGATATTTAAAGTGATAGATATGTTTAATCTGATTAAACATTACACAGTGTATACATGTATCAAAAATCACAATACCCCAGAAATGTTTATAAATTTGACTTTTATGTCAGTTTAAAATATTAAAAGACAAAATAAGGGGCTGTGACTGGCTCAGCGGTAGAGCGCTCACCTAGCACATACGAGGCCCTGGGTTCGATCCTCAGCACCACATAAAAATAAATAAATGAAATAAAGGTATTGTGTCCAACTACAACTAAAAAATAAATATTAAAAAAAAATAAAAATAAATAATATATTTAATCTAATATGTCCAAAGATATTATTTTAACATATAATCAATATAAAAATTACTAATAAGCCAGTGGTTCACACCTTTAATCCCAGTGTCTCTGAAGGCTGAAACAGGAGGTTCAATAGTTCAAAGCCAGCCTCAACAATACCAAGGTGATAAGCAACTCAATGAGACCCTGTCTCTAAATAAAATACAAAATAGGCCTGGGGATGTGGCTCAGTGGTAGAGTGCCCCTGAGTTCAATCCCTAGTACCTTAAAAAAAATTACTAATAAAATCTGCATTTTCTTTCACTATTAAATCTTACAAATCTTTGTATTTTACACTTATAACACCTTTCAGTTTAGACTAACCACATGTAGTCAATGGCTACTATATTGGAACTTACAGTCCAATAATCTTTTAAGTGAGAAAATGATATGATCATATTTGCATTATAAAAGAATGAAGTAGAGTGAGATAGAAAATAGGAGATAGATTAATATAAAAGAGATAATGAGGACTTGATATTATGGGGGGGGGTGGGTTAGGAGGGCCATGAAATTAGATTTATTTAGGAACTATATACAGCTGATTGAAATATTAGCCTGTTTTGCTTCAGTGGACTTTACAGCAATTTGACTATTTGCTCCAGTGTTTTCTAAGCCCTTCAAGGTCTACCTAGCCAATAAATCCAGTATCTTCCCTGCTAATCTGATCCTTCACCAGTGGTTACCATTTCACTCCCTGGTCCTTCACACGTATAAGTTAGTGCTATGGAGTCCATCTTCAAAGTACCTCTCAACTCTACTTATCTCAACCAGAAATCCCAATAGCATTTTGTACAATTTGTATGTAACATTCATCACACTTACAGTTGTGTCCCATCTTGTTTACCCTCTCCAGATTATAAGATTCATGAGGGCAGGGACCTGCCTGGTTTACATCTATCAGCACCTCATACAGGTCCAGCCTATGGTTGAGATTCTCATTGTATTATGTGAATGCTTTAGCAGCCTTTTAACTTAAACATCTGGTTCTCAACTGCTTTGTGGAGAATTTAAGTCCAGTTATCTCTAGTGTAAGCAGGCTGCTTGGTGAAGTATAAAGACACGGGCTTGGAGTCAAGCAACCTGGGTTCAACTTCTGGTTGTTTTTATTAGCTCTGTAACATCACATAAATTATTTAATCTCTTGGCCTCAGTTTCCTTATCTATAAAATTGGAATAATAACAATATTACTTTCTAGGTTTTTTCAAGGATTGAGCCAATGGAATGATTTATATAAAACCAGTTTGACATTTGGTAAATGTTCAATAAGAATTTATTAATGAGATAATATTTAATGTTCAAGCTTTTGTTAGCTGATTTTTTTATCTTTTTGTTGGCTGAATATAACAATGATTTTTATTAAGCTTTCTAGAGAATGAGATTGTTGATATGATCACTTGAGTAGTTATAATATATTGAAATTTAATAAGATTTATAGCATATTCCAAACTGTTATAAACACTTACCATTGATAAAATATCATCCTAATAATTGGTAAAACATTCATATTAACAGCTAATATGCCATTGGTCACGAATAAGAAAGAAGCCAGGCAAAGTCTGACTTCTTTATAATCCCAGCAGCTCAGGAGGCTAAGGCAGGAGGATCGTGAGTTCAAAGCCAGACTCAGCAAAAGCAAGGTGCTAAGCAACTCAGTGAGACACTGTCTCTAAATAAAATACAAAATAGGCCTGGAGATGTGGCTCAGTGACTGAGTGCCCCTGAGTTCAATCCCAAGTACCAAAAAAGAAAGGAATAAGAAAGAACTATTGAAGTGAGAAACTCTGTGGTTATATATATAACAACAAAGTCTCAAAAAGTATTCAAGATTAAAAGAAGTACATTTTTTATTTTCTAACTAAATCACAATAGCACATTTTCAGCAACAGAAATATTCAGTTCAGATTGTATGTGTTTGTGTGTGTTGTGTTTTGTGTGTGTGTGTGTGTGTGTGTGTGTGTGTGTGTGTTTACTGTGGATTGAACCCAAAGGTGCTTTACAACTGAACTGCATTGCCCATCCCTTTTTTATTTATTTTGATACAGGGTCTTGCTGAGTAACCCAAACTGGTCTTGAACTTATGAGCCTCCTACCTCAGCCTCCAATTAGCTGGAATTATAGGCATTCACTACTGGCCCAGCTTTTCAAAGTATTTTTTAAATTTCTGACTGTTAACACAACACAGAGTGTAAGAAATTAACACTCACTCATTGAGTGCCTGCTATATACATAACAATCTAACGTATACCTTACGGGATAGAAAAGAAGTATAAAATGTGGTTTCTTTTTACTAGAATTTTATAGTTTAATGCCTGAGTTAAGAAAAATAATTTTTGAGTTAAACAAGATAGTATTTAATGGGGAAGAGAGATGGGGGCAGGAAAGATGGTGGAATAATATGGACATCATTACCCTAGGTATATGTATTACTGCATATATGGTGTGATGCTACATCATGTACAACCAGAGAAATGAAAAGTTGTGCTGCAATTGTGTACAGTGAATAAAAATGCATTCTGCTGTCATAGATACATAATTTAAATAAATAAATTTTTTAATATTTATTTTTCAGTTTTTCGATGGACACAACATTTTTATTTTTATGTGGTGCTGAGGATGGAACCCAGCGCCCTGTGCATGCCAGGCTTGAGCCACATCCCCAGCCCTAAATAATTTTTTTTTTAAATATAGTATTTAATTGACTGCTAAAATCAAAGACTATCTTGAGATTATAGACTAGAGAGGTGACTGGACTTCTTGAAATTAAACTTTGGCAAGGCCATAATATAATAGAAGTATTGTTTTATTTTTGTTTCATGGTTCATTCTGTCATAGAAATGGAATGAGATGACTGTGGTGGTGCATACCCATAATCCCAGCAGCTCACTAGGATCATAAATTCAAAGCCAGCCTCAGCAATTTAGCAAGGCCCTGAACAACTTAGCAAGACCCTATCACAAAATTAAAAATTAAAAGGACTGGAGATGTGGCTCAGGGGTAAAGCCTGTTGGGGCTCAATCCCTAGTATAAATGAATAAATAAGAAAAAAGAAATGAAAATTCATTATATAAAATATGAAAGCAAGCTTGTTTAAAAAGATTCTTTAATATCTTTATCTATCTTATTTATTTTTATGTGGTACTGAGGATCCAACCCAGTGCCTCACATGTGCGAGGAAAGCGCTCTGCCATTGAGCTATAACCCCAGCCCCTGAAAACAAGCTTTAAAGTCACATTGCAAAGTGCCTTTTCTGAATGTTGAAATTAACCATTGGTCTGCTCGCTTTTGTAGAGAAGCTGTGACGGAACCGGAGCTATGTACTTCATAGGATGTGGCTATAATGCCTTTCCTGTTGGATCTGAGTATGCTGACTTCCCACATATGGATGACAAGCAGAAAGACAGAGAAATAAGGAAATTCAGATACATCATACATGCTGAACAAAATGCCTTGACATTTAGGTAGGAAATTTTTTTATTGTGCCTTTAAAATGTAGCAAAGGTCAGTTGAAATAAGTTTTCTTTTAGTTGTGACTTATTTCCATTTTCAACTTCTAGAAAATCTTCTTTCCAGAAATATAGTTTTGATAAAGATTGGTCCTGCTGGACCTGAGGTCATTTTGCCAGATTATCCAGGCCTTCCAATTTATTGAGCAAGTCTTGTTTTTCTTCCCTCTCTCTAATAAGAAGTGACTTAAAATTTGTCCTTAATATTTGTCCAAAATACAACCTCTTGTTTTCTCCTTTGTTTTCTAAATTTTGAGTACATAGATTTATGAATGTGTAGACTTTATGATGAACCAAACTGCTTTGAAAAATGTTAGAAATAACAACTATCATCATGTCCTTTTAATGTTCATTTAGGTGATTTCCACAATCACTTGTCAGCTTTTACCATTAAGGGGGTGAGTTTAGGGGATTAAAAACTGAATAAGACATGGCCCCTGTCATTGGGAGCTTCTAATGCAGTAAGCGTTAAGATCTAAGATGCATACACTCAATGCAATGGATTCTGTGGGAAAGGCAAACAGTGCACAAAGTGTTCTGGAGCTGCTATGGACAAAAATAGGGATGTAAGTGAAAAGCTGTGTGGAAGAAGTCGAGCTTCTCATTAGAGCTGAGCTCTGAATGATTGGCAGGAGATATTCCTTGAAAGGAAGACCTTTCTTGCTTCTAACACAAGGTACGGTCTAGCAGTGGAAAAATGCATCCCACATTTAGGAACATGTATATTCCTGTTAGGCTGGAGTTTGGGTACATGGTAAATGCAGCTCATAGGATTAGCTGGGCCTGGACAACAGAGGACTTCAAGTTTAGACTCCACTTGGTAGGCAGTCAGAAAATGGAATTGCACCGACAGCCACAGTCCATAGACTGCTTAGGTGGCAGAAGCATCGTTTGAGCAGACTAGATGTGTAGAATTCTGTTGCCCTAGTCCAGATGAGCAGAAATGAGTTTCAACTAGGGAGATGAATATGGAAGATGTATAATTGAAAACAGCTGGTTCAGAGCAATGTAAACCATAGAACCTAGAATTACAATCTCTGTGACCTCAGGTGAGAGCAGTCCTTGGTCCTAGACTACCCCCAGCATACAGTTTCACCAAAAACCTCCTCAAGTTTTTTTCCCTGTCCTCTTCATTACAGGTTACTTGCTTCATTTTATATGGAGGTCTGAAGATGACATAGCCATTTTTTTTTTTTTTTTTTTTTTGTACCAGGGATTAAGTGCCCAGGAACACTTATTCACTGAGCCACATCCTTAACTATTTTTACTTTTTTATTTTTTATTTTGAAACAGGGTCTCGCTTGGTTACTTAGGGCCTTGCTAAATTGCTGAGGCTGACTTTGAACTCAAAATCCTCCTGCCTCAATCTACCGAGCCACTAGGATTACAGGCATGCACCACACTGGGCTCCAAATGTTTTTTAAATAGAATTATCCTTTGATAGGGAAGGGGTAAGAGAACTATAACTCAAAACAGAAATTTAATATTAATTTATTTATTTAGTAAGTATTTACTAAGGGTCCTTTAGGTGCCAGTTAGAAATAGGGGGCTAGGTCTTTAAGCTGCCTTGATGATTTAATATTTAATAAACAATAGTTAGTTTTAACCCCAATTTCCATATTTTAAAGAGACCCTTATGTAGAAAATGTGGTTTTCCTTTTTTTTTGTAGTTCTGAGGATCAAACCCAGGGCCCCATGAGTGCTAGGCAACCACTCTACCACTGAGCTACATCCTCCTCTGCTTTCTTCTTCTTTTTCTCTCTTCTTTTTTTTAATCCTCTCTTTTCTCCATTCTATTCCCTCCCTACCTCTCCCCCCTCCTTCTTTTTCTGTTTTTATTTATTTTATATTGAACACCTTGCCAACAGCTTAAATGAATTTAAGTTATAGTGATTGTCAGGTTTTTACAGATTTTGAACATTGATTGACTAATTTAACAAGAGTAAGGCTTGATTATTGTTTATAATGTGAATCTATTTTTAAAACAATATTAAAATTTAAGGATTTCTCTTTAAGAAATAACTTACCCTTTCAGAAATTATCTTTGTAATATTCTGTAAATTTTTTTGTAGGTGTCAAAAAATAAAACCAGAAGAAAGAAGCATGATTTTTGTGACAAAATGCCCATGTGATGAATGTGTACCTTTAATTAAAGGTGCTGGCATAAAACAAATCTATGCAGGGGATGTAGATGTTGGAAAAAAGAAGGCAGACATCTCTTACATGAGGTTTGGGGAACTTGAGGGTGTTAGCAAATTTACCGTAAGTAGATAGATACATTTTTTCTTCAAACTGTATTTCCTGTTATGTTGTTTGGTACCCTGTTGTGTATTGTAAATTAGTGATTTCTATCCTTTTAAAGAGTTTCAACAAATTATTATCATTGAGTTTATTTTTTTTTAATTTTTTTAGTTGTAGATTGACACAATACCTTTATTTTTTAATTTATATGCCATGTTGAGAATCAAACCTAGTGCCTCACACATGCTAGGCAAGCGCTCTACCACTGAGGCACAACCTCAGCCCACATTGAGTTTATTTTTTACATGCAAGCACTTACATACCAAAAAATGTTCACTAAGGATCTCTACCATAAGAATTTTACAGTTCTGCAAGACACGATGGCATAGGCCTGTAATCTCAATGGCTCAGGAGACTGAGGCTCAAGGATTGAGAGTTCAAAGCCAGCCTTAGCAACTCACCAAGACCCTGTCTCTAAATAAATAAAAAACATACATATTTTAAAAGGTCTGGGGATGAGGCTCAGTGGTTAAGCATCCCTGGGTTCAATCCCTGGTACTAAAAATAAATAATTTTTTAAATGAAAAAAAAAAAAAAGAGAGAGAGAATTTTACATTTCCGTAGAGTTGTAAGTTGACCTAGAGTTAGCTTGAGGCAGGGAAACCTCTGGTGCCATCATGTGGCTAATAGAAAAGCTCTGACTCACTTCTTCCCTCACCTGTTTCAGCTTGGAGTGGTAGATAGAGGTGAAAGTAGTTGAAGACTATCCGAAAGACAGGAAGATGCATGCACTTGTACACACATGCACACACACACACACACACACACACACACACACACACACGTTCCTCATAAGAAAAAGTGCTAACAAAAAGTTACAAAAGCTCTACAAAGAAAAATTTTCCCCAGAAGTTGCTGACCTGCCAAATCATTCTGTTTCTTCAAACAAGGAATAATCACAGAACCACAAAAACCAGGAAATTAGCATTGATATATTACTGCTGTTAATCTATACATTCATCAAGGTTTACTGATTGTTCTAAGAATGTTCTTTTTTTTTTTTGTATTGGAGACTGAACCCAAAGGCACTCTACCACTGAGCTAAATCCCAATACCTTTTTATTTTTTGAGACAAGATCTTGCTAAATTGCCCAGGCTGACCTTGAACTTGTGATACTCAGCCTTCTGAGTCACTGAGATACAGGTGGCCAGGGATATAGTGTGATGGTAGGGTGCTAACAAAACCAAAAAACAAACAAACAAACTTATTCCAATAATGTTTTACATAGCAAAAAATGATTCTTTTGTCCGGAATAATAACATATTGCTTTTTATGACATCTAATGATTTAATCGTTGCATTTAATATAACATTTATATACTAGAATTCATGGATATAAAAAGCATAAAATAGAACTGTTTATAAGTTTGAACTTTACATTCCTGTTATGTACATCAGTTTCAGTCCAGGGTGCTTGGAACATAAATGTATTCTCTGTGCGTGCATATGTATATATGTGTGTGTGTATACATGTATATATGTATATACATGTACATACACTTTAAGCATAGGAAAATACTACCTAGTTTCTGTATGTATATGAAGTGTCAAATGTTTACCATTTTTTATTTTTGATTTTTAATTATTTTATTTAAAGCTTAACAGTTTTAAAACATAGTGCCGCCTGGCACAGTGGTGCATACCTGTAATCCCAGCAGCTCAGGAGGCTGGGGCAGGAGGATATGAGTTCAAAGCCAGCCTTAGCAAGGCACTAAGCAACTCCGTGAGACCCTGTCTCTAGATAAAATACAAAATAGGGCTGGGAATGTGGCTCTGTGGTTAAGTGCCCCTGAGTTCAATCCCTTGTACCCTCCCACAAGGAAGGAAGGGAGGGAGGGAGGGAGGGAGGGGAAAGGAAAAGAAAAGAAAACTGCAGTGCCATGCCAAAAAAAAGAGAGAGATGAGAAGTGCTTGTCTTGTAAATAAAAACCTATGTCCAATCAGTCAAAGAAATCCCCAGTTCTGATTGATTGATTGATTGACTGATTGTCTCTTTATTCCTCCTGGAGAGGTAAAGAAATGGGTTTTTCAAATTTTCTTCATAAAGATTAAGTGACCTAGCTCTTCGGGACTGTGAGTGTTGGCTTATAGCAAACTCTGGAATATCTTGGTTACTGGTAGATCTTAGTAGATTTTGAATTGTAAAGAGAAAGGAGAGATCAAAAGGGCAATAGAGGAAGAACTCAGAAAAGAAAGACACAGGGAAGCCCAGGGGCAGAGCTGAGAAACCCAACAGAACTGGGAACTCCCACCCAAGAGGTCCTTTGCTCAGGAACACATTCCAGAGAATAAAGAAACTCACAGTTTTTCTCTGTTCTCTTCATGAAGAGTAACTCTCCACTCCCTTATCCTTTCCTCATCTGTGCATAAATGGTTAGCTATACACCTAATTTTGAAAATACCAGTAATTAACATGAACTAGTATTTGTTCTAAATTTGAATTTCAATAATTTGATTTGCTCAATTGTCAAAAGTATGATGTGTCAATAAATTTGATACTTGTTTTAAGATTAAAGTAAATTGATTTTTATTTGAAACATATTTGCTTCTCTTTTTGAAATGTAACCATATACCTTGAAATAAGTTGTTTTATTCTATGTTGTTGTCAAAAAAACAGGTTAGAGCTGGGTAAAACTCTTCTCCAGAATAGATTTTATATAGTGTACATTCATGTGCTGTTATTCAAAAAAATTTTTTTCTTTTCTAATGAAGGTGAGTTTTTCTTTATTAAGGTGTATTACTTTTTTATTATGAAATATATGCTCATTGTAGAAGGTAGCAAAATAAAAAAGAACATGTATTATTCCTTAACTCATAGATATCACTGTCAACATTACTGTATTTTCTATGTTAAAAATTCCTCAGAAATTATTTTTTGACAATTTATACAATCTTCCAAACCTAGAGACCTATTTTATTTAACCATTTCCCTGTTGTTGGATAGCTAGAGTATTTCTAAATTTTTACATTTATAAAGAAACTTTTCATGAATATTCTTAAGTGTAAATTAGAATTATTGGTTTTTACTTTCTCTGCCCAAATAAATAAATAGGTTTTAGTGGTTTAACATGTTTCAAAACATAACTCTTTTTTCCCCCCTTACATAACTTCCCACCCCTTATAAATTCTCTCTTTCTTGGCGCTAATTCTAGGCATCTCATCTCTATAAGTGACCAAAAGTCTAAGGACTTTTAATGTAAAATGTTTGTCTTGTATTTCATCCCCCCTCAAGGCTCAAGATGTTAACTAGTTAATCTGATGAACTAATTGGTGCTTATGGAAGAGGCTGCCAGGTAATTCACACTTTCCAGAGACAGTGGCCCAGCAGGGCCTTTTTGGTTAAGTCATTAGTGATTCAATGGAGATTCCAATTAGGCAAGAAAGGAAGGAAGAGCTGTCCTAGAGATAACGATTACATTCCATTTTCTTTTCTACTATTTCAGTCTTCTCTGAAATATCTCAGAATCTTCAATCTTCCCTATTTCTTTCTGAGTGGTTGAGATAGAATACTACAACCAGAGGAGATGAACGATATCTGATATTATATATGATAGAAAATAAATAATAGATTATATGATCTAACTATATTAAAAGGCAAGGTAAAATTGGCCATATTGTTAGCCTTTAATACCTAGGTCTTCTCTACCTATTATAAGACTTAGTAGGTCCTAGAGAAATTATATAATGTAGAAATTCCATGGTTCTGGGCATTGGGCAGGCCTAGGTCTAATCCCATCACTGCCTTTAGTTATTTTGTAACCTGAGACAAATCACAGCAATTCTCTAATCTCCCCCTGTCTTACTTATGAAATTACTATAAAGTATCTTCTCTAAGAGTATTGATTCTGACCCCAGAAGTCATCCCATTTAGGATCACTCAGGTGGTATTGCTAGGACTTTGTTGATATGGACACACTAACTCCTTTTTCTTGTATTTTTATCAAGTTGTTTTGATATTTAAAAGCAAAGTGCTGAAATGCTCTTTATTAAGTCATTTTTAAATGTACAAATAAAGTGTTTGTACCCTCTTACAGTGGCAGCTGAATCCATCTGGAGCTTATGATCTTGAACAAAACGAGCCTGAAAGGAGAGAAAGTAAGTATCTCAAGTCCTCTGTGGAGGCTAACTACTGGAGGCCAGCTGCTGAGGAAAATGGGCACTTGGTGAATGTCAAAGGTCAAGTGACGGAGTTGTTTTGTTAATAGATGGATCATATTCTTTATACAGGTTAGATGTTTGTCTTTCAATTTGTTCAAAAACATTTGCATATCTACTATATGCAAGATGCTGGGGAAAGTACCTATCAATAATTATTCCTGTAGGTTCTGCAGTTTAATACAAATAATCATGATAAATTGAATTTATAAATTTATATGAAACAGTAAAGAACAATTCTTGTTTATACCGAAACAAAGGCTTCTTGGGTGTGAGAAATGAAAAATATATATATTAGTGCAAATGGATCTAGGAAGAAATGATGAGGACAGCAGTACTTATATATCCTTCAAGAGTAAAGCCACAGGTGCTTAGGTTGGTCAGAGAATGGACATGTTCTGTTATTTTAATAATCTGATTAAGAATCATCAGAGATACCATAAGTAGATTACTAGTCTTAAAAGTTTTGTTATTTGCACACTAACACAATTATTTTGATAATAGTAATATAATCTTTAGGAGATCCAATTTAAAAATAGTAGCTGTGTTATAATTGTAGAGTCTAGATAAATGGAAGTGTACTATAAATTTTCTTGATAACAATGGATTGATTACCCTGAAACATTAAGAAATATGAAGGTCTCTACGAAAATATGAATGTTTTTATTTTCTGTGTTCTGAAAATCAAATAGATAAATCAAATAAAATAATTAGCTTTATTTTATTCAGACAGTAAATTTATTATTGGCAATCTGAAAAAAATACATATTCACTGTTTTTTCTTTTTAAAAAATTATCAAGGGCTGGGGATGTGGCTCAAGTGGTAGCGTGCTTGCCTGGCATGCGTGCGGCCCAGGTTCCATCAGCACCACATACAAACAAAGATGTTGTGTCCGCCGAGAACTAAAAGTAAATATTAAAAATTCTTTCTCTCTCTCTAAAAAAAAGACATATTTTAAAATATATAAATAAATAAATAAATAAAATAAAAAAATTAAAAAATTATCAAGAAAAAAAAGTAGTGGAAAAAGAAAGGAAAATATAACTGATTAAAGATAGTATTTTTTCAAAACCACCCTAAGATACCATCTCACTCCAGTAAGATTGGCAGCCATTAGGAAGTCAAACAGCAACAAGTGCTGGCGAGGATGTGGGGAAAAGGGTACTCTTGTACATTGCTGGTGGGACTGCAAATTGGTGCGGCCAATTTGGAAAGCAGTATGGAGATTTCTTGGAAAGCTCGGAATGGAACCACCATTTGATCCAGCTATTCCCCTACTCAGTCTATTCCCTAAAGACCTAAAAAGAGCACACTATAGGGACACTGCTACATCCATGTTCATAGCAGCACAATTCACAATAGCAAGACTGTGGAACCAACCTAGATGCCCTTCAATAGACGAATGGATAAAAAAAATGTGGCATTTATACACAATGGAGTATTACTCTGCATTAAGAAATGACAAAATCATAGAATTTGGAGGGAAATGGATGGCATTAGAGCAGATTATGCTAAGTGAAGCTAGCCAATCCCTTAAAAACAAATGCCAAATGTCTTCTTTGATATAAGGAGAGTAACTAAGAACAGAGTAGGGATGAAGAGCATGAGAAGAAGATTAACATTAAACAGGGATGAGAGGTGGGAGGGAAAGGGAGAGAGAAGGGAAATTGCATGTAAATGGAAGGAGACCCTCAGGGGTATACAAAATTACATACAAGAGGAAGTGAGGGGAAAGGAGGAAAAATATAAGGGGGAGAAATGAACTACAGTAGAGGGGGTAGAGAGAGAAGAGGGGAGGGGAGGGGGGAGGGGGGATAGTAGAGGATAGGAAAGGCAGCAGAATACAACAGACACCAGAATGGCAATATGTAAATCAATGGTTCTGCAACTGATGTGATTCTGCAATCTGTATATGGGGTAAAAATGGGAGCTCATATCCCACTTGAATCAAAGTGTGAAATATGATATATCAAGAACTATGTAATGTTTTGAACAACCTACAATAAAAATTAATTAAAAAATAAATAAATAAATAAATAAAAAATAAAAAGTTAAAAAAAAAAGATAGTATTTTTAATGACACTGTTTGAAGCTCAATTAAAAATTTCCTAAGGTAGGAAAAGGAAACAGAAGGATGAACTATATTGTCTGTGTTAAAAGCATCTTTTCATCAGAAGATGCCATCCACGGCATGAAATAGAAAGTATTTACTACTTAAGAGTCAATGATAGGCCTTTATCCAGGATAAAAGTCCTGAGATTGGAAGAAGGGGACAGAAGAAGGCATCTGGTTCACTGGCAATGTTTTATTTATTGACCTAGATAATGACTAAATGTATGGTTACTTTTTGACAGTTCATTAAACTGTATGTTTATGTTTTCATGCATTTTTAAAAAGTGTTTTATGTTAGTAAATAATATCCTTATCACCTTTTCAATTATATAGCAGCTTTATTAAGATATTCATATATCAAAAATTCACCCCTTTTAGAGTCTAGAATTCTGTCGATTTTTCTATGTTCAGAATTGTGCAGCCATCACCACAAACCAATTTCACAACATTTTCATTGACTTAAAAAGAAACCTTGTACTCGTTTCAGTCGCTCTCCCCCAGCCCTAGGCAACCACTGGTCTACTTTAAGTTTTTATGGATTCATCTAGTCTGGCCATTTCATATAAATGGAATCATACAGCATGTGGCTCCTTTCCAGTTTTTCATTCTGTCGAGAAGCAGACATAAGAGTCAAACAGATGAAAGTTGAAATCCCAGCTTTATTGCTGGGCTGAAGCTTGACCTTTGGCCAAATCAATGTGTCCTGCTCTTGGAGGCAGTGGGGGTTGCTGCCTCATGTCCTCTCAAGGCCAGCACCAGGAATGGAAGCCGAAGGCAAGTAGCAGTGTGATGGACTGCTGGCTCTCAGGTGTCCTCCCCGCTAGAGAGCTGGAACCCAAATAACACAACTCAGGCTTTCTTTGCAAAGAATTGTTGGGCTTTCAAGGAAATGAAGGAACTATCCAGGAACGCATACTCCCTTCCAAACATAAATAGTAATAAAGAGAGATAAGAGGAATAATTGCCCGAACATAAAAAGCAACAGTAAGCAAACACAAAAGCCAATGTCCATAGCAGCTGGGCTCTTGAGAGGAAGTTGGGGGTCTGCTGCAAGATTGCACACTGAACCTCAGATTCCGACATTAAGCTGGGAGTCCTCAAAGGAAGTCAAAAGACCCCCTCTCAGCGGCACCTCCTAACTGCTGGCAGAAGCAAATGCAGATTCTGTCAGGAGGAAAACCTTCCCAGCTGAGGCCCACAGGGTATAATGAGTCCATTAGTTCATCACTGAAAAGTCAACAAATAGAAGATATATCCCCATGAGCGAGACTGAACAGAAATGGCAAACAGCATAGTGAGACTCCTGAGGTCTTCCTGTTCTGGTGTTATCAACTAGACAGTATAAAATGTTTAAGAAGGAAAATATACTTTTTCAAAAACAATCTAAAATAAACAAGCCATTAAAAAAATCAAATCTGAGCTGGACATGGTAGCGCTTGCCTGTAATTCCAGAGACTCCTGAGCCAGGAGGATCACAAGTTCAAAGTCAGCCTCAGCAACTTACTGAGGCCCTAAAAAATTTAGTAAAACCCTGTCTTAACATGAAACTCTTTTAAAGTACTGGGGATGTGACTGAGTGGTTAAGTGCTCCTGTGTTCAATCCCTAACATTAAAAAAAAAAAAAAAAAAAAAAAAAAAAAGTTTAGTACAGAGTGGATAATTTTGAAAAGAATCTAATAGAATTTGGAGAAAAAAAATCCAGACAGCCATATTATATAGGTACTTATTTTTGTAGTTATAAACAGAACACCTTTATTTGTTTATTTTTATGTGGTGCTGAGGATCGAACCCAGTGCTTCACACATGCCAGGCAAGTGCTCTGCCACTGAGCTACAGCCCCAACCCCCTATGCTGCTACATAGATGAGGAGCCAAGACTTACAGAGTCAAGGCTCTAAACCACCAGAACTGAAATTTGAGGCCAGGTCTTGGGTTCTAGAAAGTACATCTTATACATTGCTTTTTGTTAATAACTACCTGGTCTAGCCCCTTTGTTAGAAGTGATTAGAGAATCAGAGAGGGCAGAGTGACTTGCGCAAGGTCAGTTTCTGAAGGTCCAGTTTTCCAAGATTTTCAGTGTTCTTTCTAACAGGTTGCCCCAGTGTAATCTAGAATTTAAAGAAAAGGCAGTTCAAGATTGGGCACTTGCTATCAAGTTGAGAGGCTTGTTTTTTCTTCCATTAATTGCTTTGAGTCCCATTTTACAGGCATTATCATCTTTGGGACCAATATAGTACTTCCATGGGTATATCTTGGCATAAAGTGTCAGGGGAGAGAGAGAGAAACCCTGAAATTGAAGGTAAAGTGCACTTGCTAAGTTCCTGGTGATAATTTACATGGAGAGCATTTTATGAAACGTGTCTACCAGAGTCATCTATGGAATCATCTCATGCTTTGGGGAAGCATCCTCATTTCATAGGCATGCTGATAGTACCTTCTTGTGGATTATTGCAATTTATCTCTGCAGTAACCCTCTATGATAGATGTTATTATCTTCATTAGGCAAATAAAGAAGCTGAAGCTCCTTGAAGTGAAGTAACTAGACCAAAGATCTACAGCCCATGAGTGGTAAAGCCAGAATTCAAAGCTCAGTAGTCTATTTCTAGAATCCATGCTCTTCTGCCTTGTCATACCACCTCTTTAAACCAGGAAGAAGATTTAGAAATGTCTACCTTGATGAGGAGAAGTGTCCAGGAAGTGTGTGAAGTGTGTCTTGATGTGTTGCGATCATGGGAGTCAACAAACCGCAGAATGTAGAACCAGTGGTGGAAACCACAGCGACACACATCATGGCTTGACAAAGAGAAAAACTCTCAATGATAGTCTGGATTGTCCAGAATTGTCCTCCCTCATGAGGCAGTAAACTCCCTGTCATCATGGAGATGTGAGCACAAGATGTCACAGGAGGAATATTGATGGGTACCCTCCCTCTGTGTAATACTTTGATTGAGGTGGCATTTAGGAGGCAAGCATCTCTCTCCCAAGGGATGTTTGTAAAGAGACTAGAGATATTTCACTTGCACAGAAAGGAGTTTGGGGAAGAAAGAATCTGTGTTACCATGGTCCAAGGAACTACATCAGAACCTTCTCTGGTTCTCTTAACTGGAAGAGATCTCTCTCCTGCACATTCCTATATCATGTTATACTCAGACTTCTCTTATAACACTGAAAAAAAGTACAGTTTTTAAAAAGTCAGTGGATGAGTTAAGCCACTGTTTACTAAAGGGCACACTGTTGGTATTTTGATTGATAAAGCTTTCTACTTTGGGGCATTGCCCCATGGATTATGGGACATTTAGCATCCCTAACAGAGCGGGCCATGCAAATCACAGGCACGATGATAAACTATTTAATATGTAGTGCTGGAAAACGGTTTATGCATGTAGAAAAACTGATAATGAATTTTTACATTACATAATATTCAAAATTCCATATGAATTAAAGAGACAAAGCAAATTTCAAGTTTTAGAAGAAAATACAGAATTTTTTATGACCTGAAATAGGAAGAACAACTTATGCAGAATACAAATAATGCTGACTATAAAAGAAAAACAAATTATAGAATACATTCCAGGTAAGGGCTTATCTTCTCCAAAAGACATTAATGAAAGGGGGCTGGGGTGTGGCTCAGCGGTACAGTACTTTCGAGGTCCTGATTTCTATCCTCAGCACCACGTAAGATTAAATAAATAAAAAAGAAAGAAAGTGAAAGGACCAGTCATCCCCTGGAAGAACAGATTTTCCACTAACGTAAAAAAAAAAAAAATTTACTAACTTATAAGGATAAAAATTAATAGAAAAATGTTACTTTTTGGCATTTACATCAGCAGAAATGTAAAAGTCTGATAAACACATGAAAGATGATCATACTCAGTAGTGGTCAGAGAAAGACCAATTAAGATCACATTGAAGAAATGTTTTTATGCCCGTTGGATTTATACAATTCAAATTTCCAATACTAACTGCTAGTGAGGATGTGGATTATTAGAAATTTTTGTATGTTGCTAGGGAGATTGAAAATTTTACAGCCACCTTGGAAAATAATTAGACATTATCTTTGTAATGCTGAACATGCATGTATCCCATGACCCAGCAATTTCAACTTCTAAGAAATCTTGCATCTTGTATAAAAGACCAAAATATAACAAATTCATTGCAATGTTATTCTTAAAAAAAATGAAAATGACACAGATATTTAGCTTGTGAGATTACATTTAAAATATAGTGTATTCTCACAATGAACTACAACATAACAGTGAAAATAAGTGAACTATTGCTATATTCTTTGACACAGGTGATTCTCAAAAAGATAATGTTGAACAAAAAAATGCAGAAGACTATCTTTTGAATTTCTGTATAAAGTTTAAAAAGAAAGCAAATAGCATATTGTTTAATGTATACGGTAAAATTGTTTTTTAAGAAGCAATAGAAAGATAAACACAAAATTCAAGATAGTGGTTACATCTGAATGGGGAGAGGGGATGAGAAGAGAGAAGGAAGGCAACTGATAATGTTGTAGCCATTATTTGGGACAGTAGCTTTTAATTTTTTCTCTTCTATGCAAACAGTTACTGCAAATTTAAGCAAGATAATTATTTGGAGCAGTAGGTTCTTAAGTGTTTTTTTTTATTATTGGGCTTTAGACCTCCCTTCTGTATTACATATATTCTCTTTTTTTATGTTTCAAATATTACATAAAAAGACAATTGAGAGAGGGGGGCTTCCAGATCCACTCTGGAAAGCAAGCCAGAACCTGGTCCAGGTGTCCTTGGGACTGGGAAACAGCAGAGCGGAACACATCGGCTTGGAGGGCAGGCAGATACCTCAAGAGCACAGAAGCAAAGGGCAGGAGGAGACTTGCAGGTGACGGGTGTATTCATTGACTTGACTGTGGTGGTGGTTTCATAGATGTGTACCATGTCAAACTCATCAAACTGAACACTGTAAATATGCTCAGTTTATTGTATACTTTAAACACATAAGAGGTTGTTTGGTATCAACAAAGCTAGTAAAAAGAAAATCCAGGAAGGTGTTAAGGCAGGCTCTTCTCTCAGCCTGCCCTGTTGGATAAGGCCACCTTCCGTACATAGAGGAATAGAAATGGGAGAGTCCCCCTGTACTCCCTGCCCCACAGGTGCTGCCTTCCTCTCTCTGGAGGATAAGAAAGTGCATTAATTTTCGAGGTCCTGATTTCGATCCTCAGCACCACATAAGATTAAATAAATAAAAAAGAAAGAAAGTGAAAGGACCAGTCATCCCCTGGAAGAACAGATTTTCTACTAACGTAAAAAAAAAAAAAAAAAATTCTTTGATACCAGTGTAATCACCAACAGGGATTGATTTCTGTTTCTTCCAGCCTAATAATAGTGCCTTTCCCCCAAAAAAAGGTGTATTTAGTATTTGCCGTATACTGTGGAGTGAATCCAGTTTTTAAAAAAATCACCAGACATTGTATTACCTTTGAGTTATCTAGATTCAGTATTGATTGGAGAAACAAAATTTAAGTGGAATATTGAAGCAGTTGAGAATTTGAAGGTAAAGTAAAATGAATGGTCCTTTACCTGAAGCATTGTTTTGCTCTTCCAACCTGTGTGCCTGAAGCAAGTCCCCATGAGTCTGAAGTGATGTTTTCTGACATGAAGTTGTTCTTGCATGATAGACGGTGTGTTGAGAGCCCTGCCTGGGAGTGAGGAGCAGCACCGCAAGAAGCTATGTCTGGGAAAGCCTTCGGAGGGCCTCTCCACGCTGCAGTGACGGCCTCAGGAGTTGGTTGTTGCACCTCTAAAGTTCAGCCTTGTTAACTCAGAAAATGAGGATGGATTTCGTGAACCATTGAAAAGTTTGTTAGGATATGAATTATGTTGACGTGGACATTTTTATTTTAGACTTATTTGTGTATTTTTCAGAATATGGCAATGTGTTTAATGCTTTAATGAGATCAGTGTCATCACCAACAGGGATGGATTTCTGTTTATCTCAGTTTCTATTTATACAGCCAGTTTGAAAGGGGCTGGCTCACTGGAGTCATATCTCAACAGGGAATTACATATCTTTTGAGAAGTATTAATTCCTTTGGATTACAAGGGTGACAATTAGTAAATTGTCCAGGGAAATAAGTGACAATCTGTTCATATTTTAAGAATCCATGTATAGATAACCAGAAGGGTCATGTTTATACCTAAAATCATTCTAGCATTCAAAAATTACTTAATTGGGACTGTCTTAAAGTCTCCATTTTGAAACTATATTTTTAAAATTAGTAATCTCTTGGGCTGGAGGTCTAGCTCAGTGATAAAGTACTAGCCAGCATGTATGAAGCCCTGTGTTACATTCCCAGCACTGCAAAAGTAAATAAATAAATAAGATGTTAATTTCTCCTAAATTTTTATTTCACAGTGATTGTTGGACTAGAGGCCAGTTACACTACAATTTTGGGTAGCAATAGAAAAAGAATGTTATTCTGAGACAGTGTTGCTGTTTGATGTCACTAAATCTTGAGATTACTGGCAGTAAGTCTCAAATTTGGTCATTATGTAAATAGAAAAATATGTGAATGTGGGATATTGAAACCAGCATTTTTAGAATTCCATTAATAAATGCTTTCCCCAATATAATTTTCCCCTCCATATGACCAATACAGTGTCTAACTGCAAAAGGGAGGCCTGCTGGGAATATTTGCAAACCTCAAGAGCACTCAAAGCCTTAAAAGTAAACATCCCTTCTGAATTCTTCTCTCTGATTTCTTTTTTCGCAGTGCTGAGGATTTACTCCAGGGCCTTGAACATGCTCAGCATGTGCTCTACCAGTGAGTCAGGTCCCCGCCCCCCCTCCTTTTTTTTTTTTTAGTTCAACATCTTTATTTTATTTGTATGTGGTGCTGAGGATCAAACCCAGCGCCCCGCGCATGCCAGGCGAGCGCGCTACCGCTTGAGCCACATCCCCAGTCCCTCCCTGGCCCCTTTTTAAATTTTATGTTGAGACAGTATCTGGCTAAGTTGCCCAGGCTGGCCTTAAACTTGTAATCCTCCTGCTTCAGCCTCCCAAGTAGCAGGGATTATAGGTGTCAATGTACCTCGCTGATTTCTTCAATTTTTATTTGCTGAGAAACTCAGAAAATTAGTCTGAGGAATCATCATGTTTTAGACTTTCCTGGTGTTAGGAGGAAGGCCAACAGGCCTGGGGAGTGATACTTCATGAGAAGGCTCGAGGACTGGGAAGAGGTGGTGAGATTTGCCCTTTTTTGTCCCCCTCCTTTCCACAGCATCACGTGGGGCCTCCTACCACTTCTTCAGAGTTAGGCACAGGACAATCCAAGTGTCAACCAGATGCCTGGCTTGCACAGCAGCCTGCTTAGGTCCTCTGGGAATTCAAAGTCATCATACCACACAGTTGAGAACTGCCAAAAACATTTTCCATAGACATAGATCATGGAAGATGGAGTGTGTGTATGTGTGTGGGGGGGGTACCTTTAAAGACAACTAATGCTAATTTGAAAAACACTGGTTAAGCTATTCTTTAATACTTATCAATATAAAAACTCCATTTAATCCCTAGCACCACAAGAAAAAAAATTCTAAGATTGCTCATCTCCCAAATTGCTTTATTATTGTAATACAAGCATAAGTTCTTTGATTTATTGTTTTATACTATTAGTTCATCTGTGCTGAGTAGTTTATACACCAATCAACAAATATTTTGTGAGACTCAAAAGTCAAATATATACTGCCAGAATTATGGATTTTTGTATTGGGGTGGGATATCAGAAAGGAAAGTATATAATCAGGAAACTATGGAAATAAAACATTGATATTTCATGGAAAGAGCCTTGTAGAGGTCACAGTGCTGAGCTGTTTCATTCTCCAAACACCAGGGTTGAGGTGAACTGAGAGAAAGCAGAGGAGGTGGAGATCACTCTGTGAGGGGTAAGGGAAGATGATTGGGTTGCCCCCAAGCATTGCAGAGCTGGACCCAGAACCCACCTGGGTTTGCAGAAACTATATGTGGCAGTGTTGACTCAGCTCTGCAAATTCCCAGGCAAGAGATTTCATCCCTTAGCAAGATGAAGAAGGTAATGGTAAATTCATACTTAGTAAAGAATAGCCCTACTGGAGGTGGCTAAGCACTCACCTGGTTTACTTCATGTCTATAATGGGAGTAGATACAGGTTTATGTGTTTTTATTGTATTACTGGTAAAACTTTTTTAATCTGGCCTTTCTATTTTTTCTACCTCAACTTAGTTTGAAAATATGCCATTTACTCATAAGGCTTCCTCTTTTTATTCATGAATGGGTCCGTCCTAGGATTGATCATAACAACCTATTTTTGACACACTTTCGAGTATTCCTTAAGAGTCCTGGTATTGCCTGTAATGGTCACATGGCAATGAGCTGAGCACATTGCTAGTATGTTTTAGAACTAAAGTAAACATCAATGCAGTATTTTTATTTCATGTGTAACATCCCTGAAGTCTTGTTGCTCTTTTGCTATCATTATTATAAAATATTTCAGATACATAAAAAAATACAAATAGTTGTAACAAATACTTTACTCATGTACCTAATATGCAGAATTAGTATATGTTACCATTTGGGAGTTTAGTCCTGTTTTGAGAGCTGAGGTAGAACCTTTCTTTGCATCTTTTCTACATTTCCTTAGAGCACATTGTGGTTTTCTGAAAGATCATTCATGCTCACTGCAGGGCAGCAGGGTTTTAAAATCCAGCCCTAGAGCCTCCAAGGACTGTTACCTAGACAGCTGAGATTAAGTCTCCTTTTTTAAAAAAATTTTTTAAGTTGTCAATGGACCTTTATTTTGTTTTATTTATATGTGGTGCTGAGAATTGAATCCAGTGCCTCACACATACTAGGCAAGCACTGTACCATTGAGCTTAGGAGCCCCTAAGCCTCCTTTTAAAACATTCTTTGTAGTCTTTCTGCATCTGATTTCTTAATTCTCTAATAATTCTATGATAGTTTTCCTAAGAGGAAACCAGCTGCCCTTATGTGAGGTAGGGGAGGTCTACTGGGCCAAGGTTTTCTGACTCCTCTGGTGGAGCAGACCCCCTACCAGGTACGCCTGGCCTGCAGCAGAACCTGGTGGCAGAAGTGTCCTCACTTGGGATCAGGAGATCTGCCTTACCACCTGGGAAGGAGATTCTGAGTTACAGCCCCTGAAACACAGGCTTCCTGTTTCTGGCTAACATTTAGATGTTTGGAATCATTTATTTATTCAACTCCTGGGCACCCTACGCTAGGCTCTCAGCTTGAAATGAAAAGTGTAATTTGCTTTGGATACTTTTTGAAACAGAAAAAATATAAATCTTAATTCACAAAATGGAATTTTGAAAAGTTTGATTCATCCATTAATAGACTACTCTGAAAAAAAATTTTGCTGAAGTTTACACAAAGCAATGAGTTATTCAGAATTTTTTCTCAATTTTGAAACCTTTTATTGATATCCTGGAATTGTTGTGTTGGCTTTGCTACAGTTTGTTTTTATAACACAAGGAAATCAAGTTGGACCAGGGTTTCTCAGACTTGGCACAATTGACACTTGGGATTCTGATATTCTGTGAAGCTGCTCTGTGCATTGTAGAATGTTAGCCACATCCCTGGCCCCCAGTGAAAACCACTGACACAAAGAAGTTTGTACATAACTGCAAAAACCCATGTTAGGTCTAAGAACATCTCATTTAGTATAATAATTGCACTGGGGGCTTTTTACCATCAGGTATCAAAATCTGAGAATGACCAATTCCTCAGAATCATCTTTTAAAAGTCTTTTTAAAAATTATGTTTATGCTGGGCGCTATGGTACGTGTCTTTAATCCTAGTAGCTTGGGTGTTGAGGCAGGAGAATTGTAACTTAGCAAGGCTGTAGGCAAACTAGTGAGACCCTGTCTCAAAGTAAAAAATAAAAAGGGCTGGGGATGTGGCTCAGTTTGTTAAGCACTTTTGTGTTCAATCCCCAGTACAAAAATACACACCCACATATATGTGTGTGTGTGTGTGTATGTGTGTGTGTGTGTATATATTTATATTTATTACAGAGTAGGTAAAAAATAGTTTGTACTTTTCTCCAATTTTTGCTTTTGTTCCCCCTTCAGTACCAAGGATTGAATGCAGGGCCTACTAGTCAAGTACCCCACCACTCAACCACATCCAATTTATAGTTGTAGATGGACAGAGTGCCTTTATTTTGTTTATTTTTAGGTGGTGCTGAGGATTGAACCCAGCACCTCACACATGCTAGCAAGCACTCTGCCACTGAGCTATAGCCACAGCCCCAATGTTTTTTTTTTTTTTTTTTTTTTTTGGTGGGAGGTGTCGGGGTTGTTAGCCCCTCCTGACCTGCTGGAGAGATTGGGGAGAGCATGCCCCGTCCAGGATGAGCCAAGAAAGGAGAGGGCCGACTGACAGCCCCACCCAGCCCTCCCTCGCAGGAAGACAATCAGATCCGTCAGGGAGACCAGTCAAGGCTGGAGCTCTTTATTGAGGAAGCACATGCAGCTAATATAAGGCACAGGAGCCAATCAGGGTAAAGGTCAGCAGGGTGAGGAGAGTTCACGTGTACACCCATCCTACAGGCAAGAAGGGGAGACACCAGCTGTCCACCTGTCCACGAGGGTGGAAGGGTTCTGAGCCTATCCTAGAGGTGGTCCGATTTTTCTTCACAACCCAGGCAACGCCTTCTGGCTGATCATCAGGTGCCGTCTTGGCCATGTTCGGCCCCAAGACCGGGAAGTGAGCATCAGTCTGCAAGTTAGGTTTCCTTTTCTCCATCATAGGTTTCTATTTCTCTGATGTGACGTGCCCTACACGAGGTACCAGGGATTGAACTCAGGGCACTCAACCACTGAGCTACCTCCCCACCCCTATTTTTTTTAACTTTTTTTAAATATATTTATTTTATTTATTTTTATGTGGTGCTGAGAATTGAACCCTCGCATATGTGCAACTCCAGCCCCCCCACTCCTATTTTTTTTGTATTTTATTTAGACACAGTGACTCACTGAGTTGCTTAGCACCTTGCTTTTGCTGAGGCTGGCTTTGAACTCACGATTCTTTTGCCTCAGCCTCCAGAGCAGCTGGGATTACAGGCATGTGCTACCAAGCCCGGCCCCAGACCCCAATTTTAAATTAGGAGGGGAGTAGTAATAACCTTAGTTTCTGTCTTGTTTTGCTTGTTTTCCAAGTTACTGATGTATATGAATAAGCCAGACAATTTTGCAAACACTCCTAAACTGCAATAATTTTTCCAACCAATGGAAGACCAAAGGAGTTGCTATACTTAATCACTACATCAATCAATCAGAAATTCAATTAAATTGAATTGGGTGGGGTTCTGGTCATAATGGGGATATCATATAAAGAATCAAGCTTGACTTACTTCTCTCTGGAAAAAATAATTAAATTTATTATAGTTGATTCCCAGTATAGAAACCTGAAATATCTGCCACATGGTCTTAGTTGGCATAGGCAGCATGGATAGAATATATTGTTCAGAATAATTTTATCTTATTGGTTAGCCAGGTAGCCTTTAATTGCTTGAATTAGCACTGACATGTAAAAGTCATGTATGTTTTTAGTGCAATTACTTTTCACCATTAAAAATTCAATGAGGGCTGAGGTTATGGCTCAGTGGTAGAGCGCTCACCTAGCACGTGCGAGGCACTGGGTTCAATCCTCAGCACCACATATAAATAAATAAATAAAGATATTTTAAAAATCAATGAATTTATTTTATATCATGCAGAAATTTTCTGTCATGTAAGACAATTTATGAATATTCTGCACCTAAGTAAAACAAAACCCACTAATATGCAATAGGCCCAGTTAAAAATGAGGCTATTGGCTTGGGTTGTGGCTCGGTGGTAGAGTGCATGCCTAGCATGTGTGAGGCACTGGGTTTGATTCTCGGCACTGCATATAAATAAATGAATAAAATAAAAGTCCATCAACATCTTAAGAACATCGTATTTCTATATAATAATATAATTCAGAAACTTTGAAATGATAATCTCCCTGTCCTATAGGTCACCCCTCCTCAAAGACATGAGGCTTGCTTATTTATTTACTTATTTATTTACTTTAGATGAGGCCTCAATGTGCTGCCCAGGCCAGCCTAGAACTCCTGGTCTTACACTATCCTCCTGCCTCAGCCTCTGACATAGGTGGTACTATAGACTTGAGTCATTGGTCTTGAACCAAACTGATATTTTTGGTATTCATTTCCAAATATCCAACTCACGTGCCTATGTTGTCCCTTAATAATTTTATTCTTTGGTTTTAGGCATTATCTTTTTAATTTCTACCATGGAAAAGTTTAGTTTCACCTCACCCGCTCTCCATATACTTCCCTTTTTCCATCCTCCCAATACTGTTAGAATTTTATTGTGGTTGTCCCAAAATTCACTGTTGTGACTATGTAAATACTAGTCAGAGCTTTGTCATGTTGTATTCTATGATTACTTTTTCTTTCCATGTAAAACTCCCTCTCCTGAATTAAAAATTTGGATTTTGGTGGTGGGAGTTGCTTGGTCTTCTATTTAATTACAAATCTGTAGCCAAATTCTTCTCTCAGTTGTACAGTTTCCCAGTATGTTCCAACCTATTAGGTATCCTCAAAAATCCTTCTAGAAGAAATCCCTTCTGACTACCTTCAGTCTGAACCTATGGCTCCATCAACCTTCTGTTCCCATGTTTTATGGGGCTCTCTCCACAACCACCCTGGGGAGAGCCTTCATCTTTCTCTTTCATCTGATTCCCTCTCTCAGTTTGGCAAAGCACGTCTTTCAGAAGATTCCTGAGAGGGGTACGTGGTGATGGGTTGTCCCCAAGACCACCTACCACTTGTCGTGGAACTTTTCACCTTTCTTATTCTTACAGATAACAGTCCAGGGACCTTCAATTTGAAGCTTTGATGATGCTTCCTAAGAAGTTGCAGTTCTAATCCATAAACCCAAATCTTAAGTGGCAAATCTGAGAGGTTTTAGGCAAGTGTGTTTTGCTACAAAAGTGTGTGTGTTCCTGAAAGTTTAGAGCTTTATCTTCACATGCAAGGAGAAGCCACTGTGATAGCCAATCCAATAATGCTCAACCCATCTCCCCGTTGTTGGGTAGAAGGCTCACACATTCAGATAATTTCCAGCCAGGGAGGCTCTCCCTTTCTTGGCTAACGTTGCTGCCAAAGTGACAAACCTCATTTCTTCCTGCCCACCTGTTTCCTGGGGATTACCCAGAATCGGACACCATCAGGGACTCTCCCAAAAATTCTGAGAATCTTTTTAAGGATCCATTGCTGGTGGTTTGGTAATTGGTCAACACCTGCAGGCAAACTGAATGGCCCGCCAGTCCTTCTCTGGCCACTTCCTCCTCCTGCCTGCAGATGATGCTGGTTCTGGATAAACTAAAGGGAACAGGGTGACGAGGGTGCAGGGCCAAGGTGTCCTTTGAAAAATGTGTCAGAAACTAAGAGCAGCAGCAGATATTTGCTGAACTATACTACTCAAGCCCTCAAATCAAGAAAATGTGAATGCTGCTGGCAAAATAGGAAGGCAGTAGTACAACTGCCTGGCCAGGTTTCTCCAGAGAGCCTTTGGAGTAAATGTGTGCTCTTCCTTTCAGTGAACTTGGTGTTTTGCTGTGTTACTATATTTTTTTTTGAAGGGGGTGGGTTCTAGGGATTGAACCCAGGGGTACTCAACCACTGAGCCACATCCCCAGCCCTATTTTGTACTTTATTTATTTAGAGACAAGGTCTCTAAGTGAGTTGCTTAGCACCTCACTTTTGTTGAGGCTGGCTTTGAACTCACCATCCTCTGGAACCCCTGGGATTACAGGATTACAGGCCTGTGCTGCTACTTTTATGTGGTGCTGAAGAGGGAACCCAGGGCCTTGAGTGTCCTAGGCAAGCACTCTACCACCGGCCCCGTGTGCTGTCTTCAAGTAGGCTCTTTCTACATGATAGAATAATTGATGATTTTATGTTCCTGACAACCTTCTCATAACACTTATACAATCCTCAAATGTATTCATGGTCATTTTATAAAACTTCGAGTATAATTTTACTATTTAGATTATAAAGTTTTGCTCTTGTGTTAGTCATATCGAAGATTTTTCTGAAGTCAATTTCCTTTCCAGTTAGGATGGCTGTGGACAGCAGGCTGTGCCCTGTACGGAGTCACTCGATGATGAACAGAACAGCAGTTTTCAGACTGAGCCTAACCATGAGTGACTCCATTTTATAAAGCAGTCGTTTGACATGAGTTCTCCCTTTTGACTTTAATTGCTGAGACAGAATGACTTTACGCCTTTTTTTGTCCAAATAAACAACCACCATCTGCCCAGCACAACCTTCAGGCACAAACTAATACTTGCACTAACAAAAATGACCACCTGTGAACTAATGGGATTAAATCAAAGCACCTAAGGTGTATTAAACCTATGTTAGAAAAACCAGGCCGGAGAGTTTATCAGACACACCAGATGTAACACAGCTGAAACCCACACAGAAGCACTCTGAGATGGGCTTCAGTGGCCCACACCAACTGTTCATCACCTTCAGATGAATGCAACAAAAGGTCCACAGGTGACTGAACTTCCAACTCTGTCCCTGGGCCTCAGCCCAGCCTGCTCTCCCTGCTTGACATGGCCCACTGGAACTGGAACTCTGAAGTCATTAATCTGGTGTTTATCCACAGGGGCACCACAGGCAGGCTGAGTGCAATCATTCCCCACTGTTTGGGATTGTCCTGAGAATCACTGGAGTTCAGCATCTCTGGCCTGCTAACACCAAATGTCTTTGAATCACCCAGAAAACCTGAGAACAATGGAACACACCCTGGGGGTTTGGGATGGTGGACTGCCCTTGGTCCAGAGCCTGCTGATCAATCCAGCCACCTGTCCTCAGGGACATTTCTTCTTTAGCTTTTCTCTAAAGAGCAGGTCAGCCAGCCTTGGTGCTAACACCCCAGCAATGAAGAAATTGCCATATTGGCATAACTGATTTCATTATTAAAATGTTATTGTTATGGCCACCCCTTTCCCTCCCTCTGCTCATTTCCATCTCTGGTCCTTTCATAACACAGACTTCTTTGTCTCATCCTCCGCCACCACATGAATGCCCTTAGTGCTTGAAAGTGGCCATTGTGTTCCCACTGTCCATGGCAGCCTCCCACGGTCCCCGTGTCATTGAGGTTTGCATGCTGTGGAAGAGCACTTGTCACATTACTTCATTTACTTTTTCACACCACAAAGTAGAGATTATCATTTCGACCTGGTAGGAGGGAGGGCGAGAGAAGCCAAAACTTTGATCCTTCAATCAATAAGAGATTAAGAGATGAGCCAGGCACAGTGGTGCACATCTATAATCCCAGTGGTTTGGGAGGCTGAGACAGGAGGATCACAGGTTCAAAGCCAGCCTCAGCAAATGCAAAGCGCTAAGCAACTCAGACCCTGTCTCTAAATAAAAATACAAAAATAGGGTTGGGGATGTGGCTCGGTGGTTGAATGCCCCTGAGTTCAATCCCCAGTATCCCCCCTCCAAAAAAGATGAGGAGATACAGTCTCCAATTAAATGATTTACCCAAAACTGCACTGCTAGTCATTGGCGGAGCTGGTACATTAATTTATTTTGCTCCAAATTCATAATCTTCACAATACTCATTAAATATGGTTCAATCACTTCCCCTCTGACATCTTCTTTCTTTCCATCCCAAAACTTTGCTTGTCTCCTAAGGTAGAGGTTTCAGTGGCCCCAATTTTCCACCTGTTCTTTATTCCCACCCTTCATCAAATGGCTTTGCAAGCTCCTCTGATAGCAGGTAGAGAATGTGTTGCTCCACCCTTGACTTTGGGTTCAGCAAAAACAGCCGAAATGCCCTCCATCCAGTTCTGACATCAGGCCTTAAGGAGCCCGTGTTTCCACTTGTTCTTTTGTGTTTCTGCCACCACCAAATAAATATGTGGGCAGAGCCACCCTGGCCAGCCCTGCCTAGATAGGTGGACACAGCCGCTCACAGGCTTGTGAGAAAAAGTAATTGGTTTTCCATTATTGTGCTTCAGGAACTTTCTACCCAGTATTCACCAAGTGATGTGTGTCTCCAACTTTTAAAAAAGCAGACTCCCTAAAGGATATGCCCCCAGAGAGTGTGTGACCTGGGAGGAGGGAGGGCGAGAGAAGCCAAAACTTTGATCTTTCAATCAATCATCTCCCAGTGACAGGAAAACCCTGGAAAGGAGATAACCATCAATCCGAAAATAGCAATCCCTGGAAAGAGGGATCCTTTCCCAAGTAAATTCTCTCCTAGTGACAGTGAAAGTATACATCAATCTTCTCCCTGTGTCAATACAATGACCCCTAGAGGTCAGAGGAGCACTGGACCCCGAACTCTGAACCCTCCATCCCTGCCCTGTAAAAACACTGCCTAATAAAAACTGAGGAAAGGGGAGGGGACACGGGGGTAGGAAAGATGGTGGAATGAGATGGACGTCATTACGCTAGGTACGTGTATGACTGCACTTGTGGTGCGACTTTACATCATGTACAACCAGAGAAATGAAAAGTTGTGCTCCACTTATATACAATGAATTGAAAAGCTTTCTGCTGTCATGTATAACTGATTAGAACTAATAAAAAAATAAAAAGAAAACCTGTGTCCAGAAAAAACAAATTCAGATGTTTGCAACCTTTTGCCCACATCCTATTAAAAGTCTTCAAGGACTGAGTCACCTCTCAACCTATATAAACCCATACCTTTCCTATAATCGGGGACCATTTTCTGCCTAGACTGTGGGCCCCTTCAATGATTAACTCCGCTACTGAATAAAAGGCACAGCTGATCCATGAAGTCTGCACCCATCCCAGTTATTTGTGCTTTTATTATGGTGTCAAAACCATTTTGGTTATTTTTGCCTACACTCCCCTTTCCCCACTGTGCGGCTTTCCCTGCCTTACTTGAAAACCTGTACTGGCTCTCTTGGTATCCTCATTTTACATGTATTCCACAAATGACACTGTCTTTCTGTCTCCTTTGGGAAGCTGCTTCCACCCCTAAGGGCTGAGCCCAGGTGCACCTTGCCGCTCTCCCTTCCTCCTCAGGGTCTCTCCTGTGCAGTTGTTGTTGGGTTTATTTGTTGTTGTTTTGTTTTTTGGTGCTGGGGATTGAACCCAGGAGTGCTCAACCACAGGCAGTCTCCCAGACATACATTTATTCATTTATTTATTAAGTTGCTAAGTCCCTCACTAATGTGCTGAGGCTGGCTTTGGATTTGTGATCCTCCTGCCTCAGCCACCTGAGTGGCTGGGATTACAGGTGAACACCGCCACACCTGGCTCAGACTTTTTATTTTTATTTTGAGACAGGGCCTGGCTAAGTTGCTGAGACTAGCTTTGTGCTTGGATCCTCTTGCCTCAGCCTCCCTAATTGCTGGATTTAAAGGCACGAGCCATGTGCCCAGCTTCTTGTGCCTTCTTTGCCTCTTGATTTGCTTCCCTTTCTCGGAAACTTATCCTCTCCCATGACCTTGAGGATCACCTTGAGGACCACTTAAGTGCTGACCACATCTCCACTACTACGTTCTTCCCAGTTCCCACTATAGGTTCACGTGCACCTGGTAGCTCCCCAGGGGTCCTGACGGTTTTAGGTAGGGAAGAACTGTCATGGAGGACAGAGTGCGACCAGGGCCCCAGTCAGGAGGGTAATGCAAGAATCCAGGCAAGAGGTGATACAGCCTGGCGGATGACGGGGACCGATCATTAGGGTCACCAGAATCCCTTTTCAGAGCACGTGTGCTTCTACTTGCAGAGTTGTGGGTTTGGTTTTATTTTGTGGTGCTGGGGATCAACCCAGGGCCAAGGGAGCACTCTACACTCACTATCCCCCCAGCCCCAGGAGTTTTGTTTTTGAACTTCACGGTTATCTATGGTTAGATTTAGCCCAGTTGTACAGCCTGTAGCTCCTTGTTAATTTTGTTATGTCCAATTTGGCATCCCTCTCAGACTCTGTCACTCAGTCATTTGATCAGTGCATTACTTCTGCCCCATCTGTCACTAATGGCAGGTCTAGATGGGCCCAGCAGGAAGAATATAATAAAGACCATTACTTGTTTTAGCCACCAGAGGGCAGCATATCCCAGAAAGACGCAGGAGCCTCTTGGAGAAACTGGAATGTGCATTGCTGGATTCTACGGGATTTAGAAATTGAGAAGGAGAAATGGAGGGGACAGAGATTGAGTACTGCACAGCCCGGAACTGCAGATGATGTAGCATCAAGAGGCAGGAGTAGGTTGGGAAATCCTGAGGGCCTCAGGAATACTTCTTAGAAGCAATGGTTTTAAGCAAAGAAAGGAAGGACACAATCATATTTGAACCTTAAAACTACCACCCCAGGATCAGTGTGGACAGCCCATCAGTGTGAAGTGAAGGGAGCAAGAGGAGCACTGGCTGGCAGGTGGTTCAAAATGAGGAACGATGCGGGTCCATGCAAGGGTGGCATTCGAAGAATAAAGGATGGGACAGAAGCATATAAGTGAACCAAACAGAAAGAGGGTGGAGTCACGATTGGCAGGAGCCACCCAGGGCAGTGTGCAGGGCAGTGGTGGGGCTGCAGCAGAGAGGCCGGAAGTAGGAGGCAGGGTGTGAAGGGGGAAAGTAAGTGAGGTCATAATTCATACAGAATGAATCACTCAGCCAATCAAAGCATCCCTGGGGATGTGTTCTTGATGAAAACAGACCCTGATTCCCAACCCCCTTTCAGCAAGAGATTTGCACCCCAGTTGACAGCCAGTAAAGTGGGTGGGTCGGGGAAGCCTAGCAAGGACTATTTAAGCTGACAGAGGACAGATGAGAACAAGAAACAGCCACACAAAGAATGCTGGGTAGACAGTTCCAGGGAGAAGGAATAGCAGAGGGGAGAGCCTGAAAAGCAGCTAGACTTGCTGGGCCTCACTAGGGAGGGAAGGTGGGGGCCAGATCTGGCCCTGCTTTGAAGACAGTGGGTTTGATTTTGAGTGGCAAGGGAAGCCACTGGAAATTTGGGGGCAGCAGGGAACCATGGCCAGATCTGACTTATGAACAGAGCTCTTTGGGTGCTGGGGAGATAGGGTGCAGTCAGAGCAGGGTGAACACAGAGCAGAGCTCAGATCTGGTGCATGTCTCAAAAGCAGAAGTGCCCATAGGTTAGGCCTGTGGGGAGGCAGAGAGTAGGTTCTCACACAACTTCTGGTTTCTGGCATGAACAATTGGGGGGATAGCAGACCCATGAGTGGAGTTGGGGACAGAAATACACGAGGGCAGGAGGCACAGGTGTACTTTGGCCTCTGCCTTTGAGAGCCTGCGAGATATCATGAGTTTGGACACGGGCCCAGGCGGTCTAGGTCACAGGCATGAGCACAGATTCTAGATGCAAAGCGTCGAAGAGGGGGAGATGGAGAGCGGAGGGGAGGAGACAGAGCCCGGCTACCCTGATCCCCAGTGTGGGGAAATGGAGGCGAAGGCCTGTGGGGAAGGCCAGGAGGGTGAGTTCCGTGGGAGCTGGGGAGGAGTGCGGTGACACAGCCTGTCTGTCCGCCTGTAGCTGCGAGGGCGAGTCAGATGAGGATGGAACATGGCCCCGTGGGTCTGGCACCACTGAGACCTTGGAGGTCCTGGGAAGATTGTTCTCAGGGGAGGCAGGAAGGCCATGGGGTGCTCCAGAGGTGAGGAGGGGAGTGGAGCTGGGGCAGGAAACAGACAGTGGAGAAGCAGCAAGCAGCACTCGGAGAGGAGAACTCCAAACTTTATTTTATGCCAGCGTGCCCAGAGGAAATCAAGACTGCAGGTTCTGAGCTCCATCCACAGCTTCTCACAACATTTATAGGCTGCCTAGAGTCATAAATTTTCTAGTCTACCCAAGATACAGTTGTGCCTGGGGTTTCTAGCAGGAAGCATGTTTACAGAAGCAGAATGTGATAAGGGGAGGGACTGGCTCCTCTGACCAGGCCTTCTGTAAATCTCCAGCCTTGGGCCCAGCCTCCACACTTCAAAGGGGACTAGTCAGACTCCCCTGCAGAATTATCTGTGCTCCAAAAGATAGGGACCCAGGGCCAATCAGGCTTCCTGGAGAAAGGCTGAGAGAGGGCTGGAGAACCTGCCCCTGCCCCAGGCTTTGGTTTCTTACCATAACATTTTTGTAATTTCATTTCACAACCAGGGCAGGTTTTGCCATCACAGGGCCTGGGCTGGGCAGGTTAGCTGATAAAGGAAAGGTGGTTTGTTTGTTTGTTGTAGTTGTTGTTTTGTGTGTGTGTTTAATGACAGGTGACAGTGGGTTCCATGGAGAGCAGAGTTTGGGAGAGGCCTAGTCATGGTGAGGGGATGTGTATCCTGTGGTGGATACACATCCCCTGAAAGAAGCAGAGCCTTCAGCCAGGGGCATCGGGCTGCTCAATTCCTGGCAGATTTGTTCTCTCAGAGGCACTGGAGGTCAACAGGCCTCAGCGGTTGGTTTGATGGAGGCATTAAAGTTCGCCTCAGTATGTGTAACAGAGGGGAATCTGTTTGGGGTGAACCCATTCGGATTAAACCATGAGTTTGGGATTATGGTCAAGTATGAAAAAGAGAAGTCCAGCCAGCTGTGGTGGCACACGCCTATCATCCCTGTGATTGAGGAGGCCGAAGCAGGAGGAATCCAAGTTCAAGCCCAGCCTATGCAATTTAGCAAGACCCTGTCTCAAAAAAAAAAAAAGAAAAGAAAGAAACAGGTTGGGAATGTAGCTCAGTGGTAGAGTACCCCTGGGTTCAATCCCAAGTACTAAAAAAGAAAACAAACAAAAAATATAAAATGCAATGATTTAATGTACAATTCAATGATTTAATGTACGATTCAATGATTTTATTACATTAATTCATAGGTATGTGCACTCATCACCAGCCAATTCCAAAACATTTTTATCACCTCAAAAAGAAGCACTGTACCCACTATGTTACTCCCCATGTTCCTGTCCCCCTGTCCCCAAGCCCTAGGCAACCACTAATATTTCTATCTCTCAATTCCCTTTTCTTAACTTTTCATATAGATGGGTTCATGTAATATGTGGTAGCTCTGATTTGAATGTTGACACCCTCCAAATTTAATTGCCAATATAACTTGTTAAGAGGTGGGAACGTAAGGAGGTCATGAGGGCTCTGCCTTGTGGGTAGGAATGATGCTGTTATAAAGGGCAGTTCGGTCCCCTTACTGAAACTCTTGCCTTCTTGCCTTTCGTCATGTGATGATACGAAGGCCCTCACCAGATGCCAGCACCTTGATAGTGACCATTCCAGCCTCTAGAACTATGAGCCAATAAATTCCTGTTTATTATAAATTACCCCATCTCAGATATAGTTGCAGTGACGAAAAATAGACCAAGACTTTGTGATTGTATTCTTTCACTCAGCCTCATGTCCTCAAGACCTCAAGATTCGTCCGCATTGTAATACATATTAGAGCTTCAATTATTTTTATGGCTACGTCATATTTCATTGTATGGCTACAGCACATTTTATTTATTCATTTATCTATGGAGAATAAGTTTTTTATTTGCCAGAAAAATGAAGGAGAAATATTCAAGGCAAAGGTAGTTGGGTTACTCTTGGAAAAAGAGGGTGTCTCTTCTCCCAGCTTGGAGAAGAGAAGCAGAGAAGCTGCATGTGTGTGTGGAGAGGGAAGAGGAAGAGAATTGTGTCTGTGGGCTCCACCTCCACAGTGTTGTATGGAAAACACTTCTTATTTTTTATTTTTTTATTTTTGGTACCAGGGATTGAACCCAGAGACAATTAACCACTGGGCCACATCCCTAGCCCTTTTTATTTTTATTTGGGGACAGGGTCTTGCTAAGTTGTTTAGGGCCTGGCTGAGTTGCTGAGGCTGGCCTCAAACTTTCAATCCTCCTGCCTCAGCCTCCCTGGGATTACAGGCATGAACCATCATGCCTGGCTATTTTCTAAAAATTGTTAATTAGGGCCAGGATTGTGGCTCAGTGGCAGAGTGCTTGATGAGCATGTGTGAGGCACTGGGTTCCATCCTGGCACCACATACAAATAAACAAAATAAAGGTTTTGTGTCCACCTACAACTAAAAGAATTGTTTTTTTTTTTTTAAATCGTTGATTAATCTGCAGTGCTAAGGATGGAACCCAGGCCCTTAAGCATGCTAGGTAAGGGCTCTACTAGTGACTTACACCCCCAGCCCACCAGCAGTATTATATAAAACAGTTGGGCTGAGGGTTTGGAGGAGTGTGGCCATGAAATGTTTGCAAGGAAATCAGCAAAACCGAAGTTATATTAACACCTCCAAGAGCTGTCTCATCAAAATCGTCCTAGCTACAACTCATTTGTCATGTTCTGTGGCTTCGGGTGGAGCTATTCCTCTGAAACACAGACCTTTCTCTCTGCAGCAGGCACTTCCCTCTGAATTAGACTTTGATGGCATTAAGCAGGAGGTATATCTAGCCTAGTCCTGAAAGGTTAGGAGGGTCAGGCTTTGGGCAGGAGCGTGCTGATGCACCTCAGGGCCAAATGCACCCCTCAAGGCAAGACGTGCCCTCACTGTGTACCCAGGTGGAGGCAGCAGACAGGGAGCCCCTTGCCCCGTCCACTTCAGGAGATGGGAGTGAATGATCCTGAGTGTCAGAGAACATACCCGTTGGAGATCTGGACCTCATCTCAGTGACCTGGGAGCTGGCCTTGGTGGCTCAGCCTCTTCAGAAGAGAGGACACTCGCAAGCTGGACACACAGGCATCATTGGGGTGTCGGGGTTTGCTTGGTTGTCTGCAGCTTTTTATATAATTTATTTTTTAGTTGTTGATGGACCTTTATTTTATTTGCTTATTTATATGTGGTGCTGGGAATCGAACCCAGTGCCTCACATGTATGAGGCAAGCGCTCTACCGTTGAGCCACAACTCCAGCCCCTGTCTGCAGCTTTTTGACCTTCACAAGCACTGGCAGGGGTCTTGCTGCCACCCCCAGCACCTCCCCAAGCAGGAGTCCCGTGGACACTTCATTTTATGGCAAGGTGACTTGTTGATTTGCCTCCCATTCCCCAGAGAGGACCTCCCCTCCTGTGACCTTGAAAAATGGGACACCATCCAGCCCTGGGAGGAGCTGAGACTGCAGGGATGGAGTTTGGCTGCACTGCTGGGTCAGGGCCATCCGAGGCTTTCCTGTGACGGTGGGGGTCCCCCAGCCCTCCCTGCCCTGGCCTTCGTAGATGTGTTTCCTGGCTGCCAATCAAATGCTACACCTGGATTCAGATGGGCACAGCAAATTGACAACCATATAAAACCGATCAGCCAAGGAAGGGTCCTGGTCAAGGTGAAGGGCACAGCTGGTGCTGCCAGACACTGCCGGGCAGCTGTGGGTGGTGCCCTCCTCCTTCCTCCCACACCCTGGGCAGCACAGAGTCTCATTCATTCAGCAGGGCAGGTCACAACCATGTGAATGTCATGCTCAGCATCTGGAGAAAAGCCCGAGTCAGTCTTCCTTTCACAGAAGGGACAACAGTCTGCAGTAAGGGCCTTGCCCCTTCCCCCCCACCCCCAGCCCTGGGATTGTGAGAACATCATCTGTCCCTGATGCTGGGGTCCTGATCAGGAAGAGGGTGGGCTAGGACACATAGTGAGGCCTTGGCTGGAGCTCAACAGTGAGGAATGGACCAGCTTCCTCAATTTTGGTGACCCCAAAATTGACACCACTTGATTTGCCTTCCTGTGTCCAGATTCATTTGTCCAAAGCTACCTGGACATCTGCACGTGATGTACCCAGGCACTGGACACTCCCTTGGGCCTACACCTGCAGTTCCCTATCTGTTGAGCAGGTTACTCCAAGCAACAGGCCTCTCTCCTGTAGAAATGGTGCAGCAGTTGAAGCCAGATTTAAAATTAGGCAGTCAGTGTAGTTAGGTAAATCGGGTCTAATATCGAGTGAAATCTAAAATGGAGGCCTTGTTGAGAATGAATTTCCAGAAAAGTTGAACAACTCTTGAAATGTTAATGAAGTCCCAAGAAAAGCCCTAGGCCCAAAGTCCATCCCAAAGAAATGTTAATGAACAGCCCCCGCAGATTTGAAGATAGCCCATCCCACAGAAGTGTTAATGAAGTCCTTCCTGCCCAGATTACTTCTTTGGCCCACCAGTGTCCCCCTCCTCGGGTCTTCCAACCTACATTCCATCACCGAAAACTATAAAATGGAGAGACAACCACACTTCCACGGATTCCACCTCTTGGGTCCCCTCCTTCCTCTGGGAGAAGTCTTTTCTGCTATCCTTTAATAAACTTCTAATTTCTACTCTGACCTTGCCTCCGTATGCTTCTCTGGTGTTATTCTTCAACATTGGGGAAGCAAGGACTGGTCACCAGTCAACACCCCGCCCTCACACACACTCACACTGTCACCTCTGGATCTGGGTTTGAATCCTGCAACATCAACCCTCCTTACTATGCAATCTTAAGCCAGTGACCCTCTCTGTGTGTGTATCTGTAGCCATAAAACTGGGATAATAACAGTATGTGCCTCCCAGGGACTGGATCCAATACTTGTTGAGCATCTCACAGGGCCGGATACAGGCAGGGAGTCCACTTTGGCTGTTTCTAGAAGGTCCTCATCCCCCCATCCCCTTCCTGCATCCCCAGAGCCTTCTGGCTCACACGTGCTGGTGTTTTATCACTTCCTGCTTAAGGGCCCCTGAAGCTGTTACCAAAAGCTCAGTCCTTGTCCCTGATGTCAATCCAATAATGAGGAAGTGGTTTTGAGATAAAGAGAAAAAAAGGAGAAACATAGGGGACTTCTGTCCCAAATGCTATGATTCTGACAGTCAGGGGGAACAGAGGGCTTTTAAAGAGGAGAGACTAAGGTTCCATTCCAGCTGTGCCTTGTTCAGGGGTCGTAATTCACTTGTAGATTTGGGAGATGGCTGCTTCTTAGGTCTTCCGGAGCCATCTCTGGAGCCTGGGTGTGTGCTCAAGGACAGATACAGAACCTAGGACGGCAGGAAAGGTTACCTTGCTTTCCCCAAGGTTAAAGAGGGGCAGAGAGAGAAGAGAAAGGAACAACAAAACGAAATAAAACCAAAATGCCACATGTCAGTTTTTTATTTTTTTAGGTTGGGACAAATTTATTGAAACATACAGGGTCATCTGAGAAATCATTCAATGGTATTAAATACATGTCATCACTACCTTGAATATATAATTTAAAAATTATAAATATATTTCATATTAAGCTTTTGGCCAATAAATAAATAAATAAAAGGAGAGTCTATGCACATTTGTTAAAGATCTCTAAGAAATGGATTTTGAACATTAAAAAGATCAAGTCACTGAATTAAACAGCAGCAACCCTCACTAATCTAGATTCGCAGAGTGCTGAAGGTAGAGGTGTCTGCGGAGCTAGTCACTTCTTACAGCCATCAGAAGAGAGGTGGCGGCAGAGCTGTCGGGCAGGAGGGCTGGGCTGGTCGGGTAAGCGCGTCCCAGAGGCAGCAGTAACAGAGAGCAGCCCAGCAGGCTGTGAGGCAGGTGGATATGCGCCCAGGTCATCTCTTCTCTGGTCTCCTGCCACATACACTGTGGTCTTAGGAGGCTCCTGAGGCCCACCTGCCAGGCTTACTGTGGAAATTCTGGGTAGGGTAACCCTGAGGAGGTGGGTGGGGCCCTGCCATAGGCCCCATTGGTTGGGGATACGGTGGTATGGGGCCCCTGTAAGGTCCTTGCTTAGCATCTGGACAGCCATCTTAAGTGACAACTGCCATCTGAAGAAAAAGTTTCTCGCTGTCCTGCCCAAGGAGCTTTCTGAGATAGGCTCACCAATCCCTCATACCAGCCCCACCCTTCACCACCTACTCTAGGACCCGCCTGGCTCTAATCCCTGAGCCTGCCCCCTAAGAGTGGAGGAGCTCAAGCCTGTGTTGTCTCTCTCCACCTTTGGAGAGATGGCCTCAGCTTTGACAAATAAACTCTCGTGTGTGTCTCCGCCTGCTCTCTGACTTTCACTTCTCACTCGCCCGTCTCCTGGTTCCTTGCTTTCCTTTCATGGGTGCTGAAACCCAGGATCGGGTTCTCCTGGGTGCCCGATCTCCTCTTTGAGGGTCACTGAGCGACCCCAGGCCCTGATCCAATTCCATTGTGGGACCAAGCCCTCTATTCTGCCGAACACTCTGCACCCACCACCAGACATTTCAGGTAAGAGTCCTGTCTCCCGGTGACCAAAATGACCTACAGGTTCTGGGAAGTGACCATCAATTGTCGGCACTCCCAGGGTTACCATATTATGGGGGTACCCCCAGCCACAGCTTTCACAGCTATGGCTGATCCCCACCGTCAACCGGGTCTATAGGTGGTCTTTTACTTGGATCCTGAGTTTGGAGAAAAACCACTGAGGGTGATTGGGAGTTGTTCTGGTGAGACCTCTCAGCCCTGGGTTAATCTGTTTGGCATCGGCCCCTGCGTAGTCTCTGCTGGGCGCCCAAGGGCCTCTATGGGCTCCTGCCCCTAGGCTTACCCAGCAGTGGTGACAACCCCCTGAGCATAACTGTCCTCTTGACTGGGTGATACTAGAGACTGGGGGATGCCCACCTCCTACATCTCACCAGGGGAGGTTCCTCCTCCGTTTCCTCCCATAGTTCCCTAGGCTGCCTCCTGGCTAAACTAGGTTCTCTCTCTCACCCTGGACCTAAACCACCCAAAACTTATCCCCTTGTGCCATCAGATCTGGCCTCAATATCCTTTGGACTCATCCCAATATTATCAGGATCTTTTCAACTATTGTGAGCATTTGGGAAAAATGGAAAGAGCTAGCATATGTTCAGGCCTTCTCTCTACATTCTAAGCCCTCTCTCTGCAACTCTTGCTCTTCTGCACAAGTCTTCTCAGCTCTCACCTCCCCACGCCTGTTTCCAAAGGGACAGAAGATCCTACTCTTCCTCCTCCAACTCAGCGGATGAGCCCTCACCATACCACGATTCTCTTTCTGATGAAGCTGCCCCACCAACTGTCCTCTCGGCCCCTCCACCCTTCTCTCCTCCTGCCACACTGTCACGGGCTGCCACTGCCCACCCGAGGTGGCTGGGGTAGATCCTGTAATCCGGGTTCATGTGCCTTTCTCTTTGTCAAATCTTTCACAGATAGAAAAGCAGCTTGGGTCCTATACTTTAAGCCCCACCACATAGATCAAAGAGCTTCAATATGTGACTCACTCATATGATTTGACCTTCCATGATGTCCATATGATCTTGTCTAACACCCTCCTGCCAGAGGAGTGCAGGCGAGTTTGGGAACAAGGTAGAAATTATGCTGATGAGGTACATCAGACCTCCCCTGCCCATTCGATTGGCACTGACGCCATCCCTGATTGGAACCCCATCTGGGATTATAATTCACCTGGAGGAGTAACTAGTAGGAACCTCATGGCAGGACTTAGAAAGGCAGCCCATAAGGCTATCAATTATGAAAAGCTCCAGGAAATCTTCCAAGATAAGAATGAAAACACTTCAGCATTTTTAGTCCGCCTGACAAGGCTTTATTACAATATATTAATCTGGACCCTGAGAGTCCAGATGGGAGACAACTACTAATGACCTACTTTTTCTCCGAGAGTTTCCCCATTTTAAGGCCAAACTAAGGTGCCTCAAGAGAGGGCCCCTAACTCCCCAAGCTGAGGTTCTGGGAGTGGTCTTTAAGGTATATAATGGGACAGACGAGAAGGCTTGGAAGCAGAAATGCTTGCTCAAGTCATCCATCAGCATCTGTCCATGGTTCCACTGGCCCAAGGAAGGGTCCCTTGGGATGGCCCAGACCCTGTTTTAAATGTGGTCCAATGGATCCCTGGGCTTGTACATGTCCCAAGCCTTGAATGTCTCTGAGCCCTTGTCCTAAATGCCATCAGGAGAGATACTGGGCTGTTGACTGTCCCTGAGCCCAGAGCAACCCCTGGCCATTCAGCTCTTCTGGTTCCCCTTCCCAACTCTCAGGACTGGCTGCAGAGGACTGATGAGGCCCAGGTCCCCATCACCCGACCACTACCATCACTCCACGGGAACCCAAGGTCACTCTGCATGTGTCAGGAAGGGCTGTCTCCTTCCTCCTAGACACGGGGCTACATAGTCAGTCCTCAAGGAGCTCTGGGGGCCCACTACTTGTTCTGTGACCTCTATTGTCAGGGTAGAGGGCAAACCTTTCCAACCCTTGCAAATTCCTAGCCTCGTTTGTGCCTTTGGCTCTCTAGTTTTCACCCACTCCTTTTTGGTCATTCCAGAGTGCCCCGATCCCCTTATGGGAAGGGACATCCTCACACAGTTGGGAGCCACGCTTTCCTTCTCCCCTCACGTGAGCTTCCATTCAGACTCGCCTGCTGCTCTCCTGATCCTCACCCTTACCTTAGATCATCCCTTATTCTGTTTGCCAGAGCCTTCCCATTACCCCCTTCCAAGATGGACCCTACTGTGTGGGATTGTCTCACACCAGGAGCCCATTCGCATCCGTCTCAAAACCCCCCTCCATTTTCTGGCCCAATCACAATACCTGCTGTCCCTCCTTGCTGCTGCTTGTCCCTCTCTGTTTGCAGAGCAGCCTCGTCAGGTTCCTGACAATAAACCCGCTTCTTACCCCAGGTGGTGTGTGATCAGTCCTGTGCCACTTTTGTTTCATTGATGCCAGTGACTGGATCAAGTTCTCCCATCAGCTTTGCTCTCCCCTCTGGGGACTTAAGCTGCTTTGGGATCCTGGCCTGAGGGCCCAGGACAAGGACACATACCTTCTTCCATTCACCTAGTGCTCTTCTTCACCGACACTCATTTAAGTGACTTCGCCCTTCCCCACCTCTCCTCCTCACAAGTCAACCTTCAATCTTCATAACTTTTGCAAGTGCTCAGGAAAATGGGGGAAAATCCCTTATGTGCAGGCTTTCTCCTTTCTCCATTCTAAGGAAGGCTTTCCTTTGCTCCTCTTGATCCCCGGCCCAGCTTCTACCTGCCACTAAAGTGCTGGATTCCTCCAGAGACCCTACTTCTAGACAAACAAGGGACCCAGAAGTCTCCTACCTTGTAAAGCCCTAGCTGCAATCTCCCTGGCCAAGGCCACACTGAAGCTAACATTGAAATACAGAGGACAGACTCAGCAGGCTTGATAGGAGGCCTAAGGAAAAAAGAAATGAAAAGTTCGGGCGAACGTCGGAGGAAAAGACCACCAAGAGACTGTCTCATGCAACAGCAAAGGGTTTATTGGGGGTCCAGCATGCTGGGGCTCTGAGCTCACTTCAGAGGAGCAAAGAACAAAAAGCCCCGAGAACAATTTAAGCAGAGTTTATATACATTCTTCGGAAAGGGCAGGGACTTTACATACATCATAGCATTCCTTAGTAAATCATCACATACTGCGGGAAAATCAAATAACAACTCTAAAACATGATTAGCACATTCACTGGTGGGAACAAGTTGTCTAGGGGTGATTGGTCAGTACAAAGGGGGTATTCGTTTGAACTGATTGGTTTAAGCAAGAGGGGTGTAAGTGCTGAACTACTTGGTTTCCCAACACCATAAACTACTGGGAGGGTCATCTGGCATCCCAGGTATTTCCCTGTCTCATGCTGATTGGTGGCTGCTAGGGGGCTGCTATGGGTCCCCACCTAGCCTGAGTCAGGAAAACCTGGCGCAGCAGATCTCTCCTGTAGATAAACAACTTAGCAGGGTGGGAATGTGCCTAGGAGCGCTCTGTGGGTTTTTTCAAGGACAAAGGTCATGTCCCTTCCTTGGACAGGCTTTGCTCTGAGATAGAGGCTGGTTTTTCAGAAAGATAAAAAAAAAGTGGCAATTTAACTTTTCCCTTGGCTACAACACAGAAGAATGACTGACTTCAAAACTTTCTCTATCTTCCTGACCTCACACGCCCATTTCACCTTTAAGGGGCTGAGAAGCAGGAATTTGCTCTAGGGGTCCTCAGACCGCATGCTGGGACCAACCTTTACCCCTGGTCGGGGATGGGCCTCTTGCCTAGAACATTGGCCGGAGCCTCTCTACTCATTAACGAGTCAAAGAAACTCACCTTTGGGGCCCCACTCACCATCCTGGCTCCCCATCACCTAAAGGAACTCGCCACCTACACGGGCTTACATTCCTTACCTCCGTCGCCTTTTGTCTCTACAGGTGTCCCTGGTGGGAGGCCCAGTCTTACCTGTCACACATGCTCACCTTAAAACCCTGCTCCTCTCCTCCCCGCTTCTCAGGACTCTTCCATCTCTTCTCCTCTTACCCATTCGTGCATTGAAACTCTGGAGGAGTTTCTTCCACATCCCTCCCACATACAGGAAGGCCCTTGCTCCAGGCAACACACACATGGTTCACAGATGGCTCCTCCTTCCTTCAGGAGGGAGTTCGTAGGGCAGGTGACACCCACAGGCCCTCTCTAGCTGTGTTTGTCTAAGGTCAGAATCCCCAATCTTCCTTCAGTCTCTGAGAACCATGACTTCTGCTACAGGACTTCCAATCCCTCACCAAAATGGGCCGTCCAGAGTCAGCATCGTCCAGCACCTCCTGACCATCACCAATGCCTCCATGACACAGTGCGCCCCTACCAAGGGTCCAGACACCACCTCTTCCCAGTAGGAAGAAGCTCCAGACGATTGATCTACTCCTGTTCTTTAAGGGCCCAATAACAAACAAAGAAGGGAGGAATGTAAGGTCCTGGCTTAACATCTGGATGGCGATCTTAAGTGACAGCCACCATCTTAACAAAAAGTTTGGCTTCCCCACCCAAGGACCTTTCTGAGAAAGGCTCACCACACCGTCTCACTGCCCCACCCTTCACCAGCCACATTAGGACCCGCCCAGCTCTAATCCCTGAGCCTGCCCCATAGAAGTTGCAGAACCTCAAACCTGTATCACCTCTCCCCGTCTGTGGAGAGATGGCCTCTATTTGTCAGCTCTGACAAACTCTGGTGTGTCTCTGCCTGGTCTTGTCTTTCGCTTCTCGCTGGCCCCATTCCCAATTCCTCACTTTCCTTTCAGTCCTGATGAAGCCAGATTTAAAGTTAGGCAGTCAGTGTAGTTAGGTAAATCGGGTCTAATATCGAGTAAGATCTAAAATGGAGGCCATGCTTCAATGATTCCCAGAAACGCAGGACAACTCATGGAATGTTAATGAAAGGCCCTAGGCCAAAGTCCACCCCAAAGAAATGTTAATGGAACCCAGGAAACAGCCCAACAGATTTGGAGATAGCCCATCCCAAGAAGTGATAATGAAGTCCTTCCTGCCCAGATTACTTGCGTGGCCCACCTGTGTCCCACCCCTCGGGCCTTCCCACCTACATTCCATCACTGAAAGAACTATAAAAAGGGGAGACAACCGCACTTCCACAGATTCCACCTCTTGGGTCCCCTTCTTCCTCTGGGAGAAGTCTTTTCTGCTGTCCTTTAATAAACTTCTAATTTCTACTCTGACCTTGCCTCAGCGTGCTCCCTGGTGTTATTCTTCAACATCAGGGAAGCAAGGACTCCTCACCGGTCAACAGCGGTAACACTGATATGGTGGAGGGTTCCCCGATTCCTCAGGGACCTTCAAAGAGCACCTCCTTTGAACTGGCTAGGTACTGCTCGGTCCTTGCAGAAGGACACAGGACGACACTGCACAGAAGGCACTGACCTCAGGAGCGCCTGTTGCCACCTGATCTCCCTCCTTTGTCAGTTTTAAAGTCAGCCGCAGGGCAGAGCAGAAAGGGCTACGTTCAAAGCATGAAGTGGACGCCTGTTAGGACACCATCAGAACCTCAACTTGGCTTTCAAGGCTCTCGCCCCGCCCCTCCAGGTGTCCGCACGCCCTGCACCAAGCTCACACCTCCTTCCTGGCCACCACATGCTTCACAGCCGTGACCTTCACATGGCTCCGGAGCTCACTCTCTCCCTCCTGGGAGGGAGATGCCATAGGCACAGGGGCTGTGAGCCGGGCCTGTCACAGGCTTTATTCTCTTTGACTCCCACTGTAAAGGACGATGGAAAAGCTCCGTAAACTCAACAAGCCAAAACAACCGTTTACCTGTCCGAGATTTTATTAGCAGGATCTTAGTGGCCAGTCACAGAAGAGAAGGGGGGAGAGAGGGGGGGAGAAGAGAGAGAGAGGAGAGGGGGAAGAGAGAGAAGAGGGGGGGAAGAGAGAGAGGAGGGGGGAAGAGAGAGAGAGGACGGGGAGAGAGAGAGGAGAGGGGGAGAGAGAGAGGAGAGGGGGGAGAGAAAGGGGAGAGGGAGGAGAGAGAGTAAGAGAAGGAGAGGGAGAGGGGGGAGGGAGGGAGAGGGAGGGAGAGAGAGAGAGAGAGCATGACCAGGGTATTGATATTTATAGGCTCAACGCAGGATGAGGAGGAGCAAGGCGAGGGGGCTGTTACTTCTTCATTGGCTGAGAGTTCGGGCCACTTCAGGGATTGGAGGTGCGCCATTCAAAGTTCGCGCCATTCACAGGGATTGGAGGTGATGGTTCTCGCACCTTCAGTGCGTCATGGACCTGAGCTCCCGGAAGGCAAGCACTCCAGGCGCCATCTTTACCAACACCCACAACAATCCTGTGAGGCAGGTCCTCCCCCCGCCTATTTTCCAGGTAGAAAACTGAAGCTCAGAGATTTTTGAGGTCAAATAGCTAGTAGTGGAACCAGGATTGAAGGCTGGGTGTGGCTGTGGCCCAAGTCCAAACCATTCTGTTTGCTTAGCATAAATGTCTCATGAGTAGATGTTACTGAAAAGGAAAAAAAAAAAGGTCTGAATTCCTTGCAGTGGAAAGGGACAGTAAGAGGACATGCTAACATCCCCTCTCTCCCCAGAGCACCTGTGGTGGGTTCCCACCACATTGGTTTAGCTGAGCTGCAGTACATTTCCAGAAGTCTCTCTTCTGAATGTAATGGAGCAAGTCAGGTCAGACCTGAGCGGAGAAGAGGGGTGGGGCTGCTGTGGTCACAGCTGGCCCATGTTGTCACAGACCTGCTGGGTTCCTTTGTGGACAGGGTTTCCTGTTCCCCTCAACCTGCTCTCTCAGCTTCTCCCAATCCAGGCCTACCTGGGGTCCTTGAAGAGAATGGTGCTGCTGTTCTATGGGTCAGCCACCAGTGACCGCTCCACTCCCACCACCACCCCACATCTGCCCCCTACAGTAACTCCAGAGTGTCACTCAGTGGCTCTTTTCCTTGGATACATCCCTAACCAGTAGGGAGAAAGAGTTCAACTGGTGTTAGATGAATGAATAGATTTGTGTTTGAGTATTTTGGCTACTTTTTTTTTTAAGTTTTGAATTTCAGAACTACAATTAGGTAATTTTATTTTTTCCCAACCTTCCCTAAAAGACAAACTATTAGTGTCTATTGCAACATGTTTTCCCAAAAGACTCATATGATCACAGTGCTTTATTAAAAAAAAAAAAATTCTCCTAGTACCTCCCCCTTCCCTTCCCCCAATCTTCTATTCTACTAGTCTCCCTTCTATTTTTAAATTGGTGCAGTATAATCATTCATAAAAGTGGATCGTGATATATATTTGTACATGCATACGCACATGCAATCGATAATTTGATTGATTTAATTCCCTAGTACCAACCTCCCCTTTTCCTCTTTTCCTTCCTTTTCCTCAATTGCCCTCCTCTTCTGGTCTCTCTTCTGTTTTTGTGAGATCCCTTTTTTCCTTTGATCTCTCTAGCTTCTGCACATGAGAAAAAAAATATGGAACACTTCGCAAATTTACATGTCATCTTTGCACAGGAGCCGTGTTTATCTTCCTTATGAATTTTGGTATCACAGAACCCAGGGGTGCTACATCCCCATTCCTTATGTTTTGAGACAAAAACCTCACTAAGTTGCCAAGGCTGTCCTTGAATTTATGATCCTCCTGTCTTGGTCTCCTGACTTGCTGGGATTACACTTGTGTGTCTACAGCTGTGTCCTTCCAATTTTTAAGGATATGCATTGCCTAAGTAAGCACTGGTCACAGCATTTTAAAATAACACAGATGGCTCACAATGCAGTGATTAAATGATGTTACATTGAATTAACTGGTGGCAAAGGGTGTGACTTTGTGTTTGTGTTGATTTTATTCTAAGGTAACTGCACATCCTCCTTCCGGAGGAGGGAGTGATGAGGGAAGGAGGTGGCCCAGGGAGGAATCTGATGTACATTCATCATGACCTTCAGCCTCCAGGCAGCCCCATGGCTCTGGGTCACTGAGGAACATGAAATGGAGGAATGGTTGACCGGGAGTCAACCGGTCCTATCAGGAAATCTAGGCTACTGTAATGTCCAACTGATGAAGCAAGCCAAGAAAACACAGCAAGTGCAGGATTGCAGTCTGAAATCAATGCCTGCCTCTGTGGAGGACAAGGATTGCTCAAAATGATGGAGAAATTCAAGATCAAATGCCTCTGCCCTACATTGAGGTCTAATTTGATCTTCCAAACATCGGAAAACCAAGTGAAAAGTCCTTGAATGAATCTAACTTCTAAACTCTTTCTGCTGAGTTACCTGGTAGGCCTGGCACCTGGATTCCCTCTTCTTTTGGGCCATGAGGAAATGAGGTACCTGTTCCAGGTGGGGAGAACTGAACAGCTGAGGAACTGAGTAGGAGACATGGGCAGCAGCCTGGACAGGTTCCCCGACTCGGACTTTGGCGTCAGACCTGACCTTGACTCTGTGTCAGCTGTTTGGGAGCACGCTATTGATGCTCTCTGAGCTCCATGTTCTCTGTAAAGTGGGGACTTGACTGAGCCATCTCAGGGTTGAGTGCAGGCCAGGCTCATAACTGCATTCTGCTTTGCCTTTAATCCTGGTGTTGGGTAGTCGCTAGGTGCATGGCAAGGTCACAAGTGTTCTTTAAATTACTACTTAGGGTCTTCTTTAAACTACTGTAAAAGTGGCTGAGAAAGCCAAAGGGTGGGAGTTAATTTGTAGAAAATAAACAGAAGCCAAGGAGCTAATGGGATAATACATCAAAAGAAAAGGATTAATGGGACTAACTCTTGACAGGGGCCATTGAGGTTAGTGTAAAGCTAAGAATTATGGCTATGGGTGTCTCTGTTTGTCTAGGAAGGAAGGTTCCTTTAATAGCACAGGCACACTAAGATAATGTCTGACCCGCTATTGACCCCAATGCCCACACTAACATGGGATTGACTTATAGATAAAGCCCCCCCCCCCCGCCCCCGCCCAATAGGATGGCCACCATGACAGTTCTGGAGAGGACCCACTAAGGTCAAAAACTCCACCACCTAATTGAAGGAGGAGTTGAACACTGATTGGCAAAGAGTACTGAAGGTGGTCCCCAGTTTTCCAGGTAAACATCAAACGGGAATAAATTTGAAGACAGCATTGACTCCTTTGTTGTTGCTTAGAAATGACCCCCCCCCCCCTCATGCTTTTTGCTTGAGCCTCACTTTGTTTTTACTGCACTTTCACTTATAATAAAGTTTTCTTGCATGGCTTTTGGTGTCTGATTAAATTTTCTTTTGTTGGAACACAAGAACCAAGGTGTGGAGTTTCAGCTCTCGGCTTTCCTATGACAATTGTAGCCACAAGCCAGCATTTTTCAAACTTCAAAAACACATCACCTTGCCAGGCATGGTGGCTCATGCCTGTAATCCCAGCAACTCCGGAGCTGAGGCAGGAAGATTGCAAGTTCAAAGCCAGTCTCAGCAGATTAGTGAGGCACTGAGCAATTCAGCAAGACCCTGTCTCTAAATAAATTTTTTTTTTTTTTAAAAAGGGATGGGGGATGGGGCTCAGTAGTTAAGCACCTCTGGGTTCAATCCCTGGTATCAAAAAAACAAACATCACTTCCATGTTCACATCCATCTTCAACCTGTTTTGCTCTTGGAAGGCAGACTGAGTCTAGCTTTTCAAGCTCTCCTTATAGTGTGGGTTTCAGACCTTTATCTGTGAGTACTCCCTTAAGTACCCCGAATCTTCCTGAAAGAACATCTACACAAAGATGGTGACTATTTATGGCAGATGAATAATGTTCTTTTGGATAAAGTAGAAAAAGAAATAAAAGACATAAAATATTAATTTCCTCTAATATAAGAGACTAGCAAGGTCTGTGAATGAAAGAACTATATTTTCACATTAAAAGCCATTCTGGTTATTTTTTAATTCCATTTCCCTTCACATTATCACAGTCACTTCCAGGTCTTGTGCAATTTCTAGGTCTTGTGTAATTTCCAGACTCCAGTGTGTCTCACAGCAGCTGTGTCTCATGGGAAAGGCGTGTCATGAAGGTTTTGAGATGCGTACAGCCCCTCCCTGGGTGTACATATTGCCCCCATCCCTCCCCAAGCCATCAGAGGATGAGAACCCATGAGGATGGGAATCAGAACCTATTTTACAAGGGGTGTGTGCTGCCCAGTCTTTTCTCCAAGAGCAAGGCTAACCCTTGGGCAGACGCCTGGCTGTAGCTGAGAGCCCTGTCCAAGAACACTGTGATCTCAGTCCCTGCCGGCCTCACTCCAAGACCTCAACACCCTGAGCCTTCTTAGTTCTGAAGGGTCTAGAAGGATGAAGAAGGGAAAAAGAGCAGAAGTTGGGCCTCCAGCCACTTTCGGTCTCTATCTAGCACATTCCATTATGGCTGGGATAGTTAAGCTGCTCAGAACCCCCATGTCCTCAAATACTTCATGGGAATGAGTCTCAGCCTCAGTGAGTATTGATAATGGAATGTGTGGATTTAGTGCCAGGCAGGTGGCACTGGGTTGTGGGCAGTTATCAACACTTGGCTGATGGAATGTGCACCGGGTCTCAGAACCCCACCAAGCCTGGTTCAACCTCGAGCCTGGGGCCTTTGCTGTTTGGAGCAATGACAAGAACACAGCGGCATGACCCACACGTAGAGGAATGAGACCGACCAGTGTGTGTGGGATCTTTTTATTTAGTCAGTCTTTATTTAAACATGTGCTTTAGAAATAGATTATTAAATATGACCTTTTCAAAATTCAATTCTCACAATATTTACAGTGATCTTTGTGCAAACAGTTTGACGGTGAGCTTCCTGTTCCCCTTTTGAGTTAATAATTTACAAACTCGCATCACAGCAAAACCCCAGCTACTTCATTTACCGTGTGGGAAACTAGTTTTCTTTTTGACAGGTACGGAGTAACGATAAGGGGACACTAGGGGAAGAGCTAACTCAAGCCCAGAGAAAATAAAATATTTTCTTTGTAAAAATAAATTATAATAAAGTTTTACTTTTCAATGAAAAACATGTGTCCCATGATGTTATGTAACACCATTAAGCAACCAAATACATTTCCAATAGTTATTTCATTTTCCTTTAAAAATATTTGCACTCATCTCTTTTAATCAAATAAGCAAACCCAGAAAAGCCAAATTCTAAGGGACTCTGGACTTCCAGGGAGTGTTATTAAAATAATGTGACTTCAGTGACTAGAAAACCCAGGTCCTCAGGAGCTGGCACTGACCCTCTTGCTGGCACATGCCAGAGCTGCTATGAGACGGTGTGGCAGGTCCCACCCAGACCATCTGCCTCAGGGCTCCTGCACCCCAGCCAGGAAGGGACATGCCCTGCCAGGTCATTCTTCAGGTACAAAATTCCACCAAGGGCACTGATCCTGGACAACGCATTTCTTTCTCCTCTCTGGGTGGAGAAATCTCTGGCTGAAGGACAGAACACAGCACCCAAGTTTTGTAAAATTTTACAGTTCCCATGGAAGGGAACAGCTTATGATTTAGAAACAGAATCATAGAAAACACAGAGTAGCCATTGTACCCTTCATGTTCTAGAAATAGCTTGAAAATTTCGTTTTATATATTTGATGTCTGAAAACAAGTCATAACATTTAACAAACTTATTTATCTTTAGTTTCTTGACCTTTCAAAGGAACGTAGATTAACTCCTTAATTATCCTGGAATGTAAGAGAGCATCTGGAACCAAAGTTTTTAGATTTACTTTTTCACAGAAGACCTCTTGATAGTGACAGAATGTCACAACTGGGGAAAAAAGAACCTTAAGTCATGTGGATTTTTTTTTTTTTTCATGTATGAATCATTTGCCTTTCCATGGGCCATATCGCCTGTTGGTAGAAGTCCCCTGCTGTGACCCTCTGGACCTATGGTTTGTACCCACTACAATTCCAGTGCAATGATTTCTACTCACTTAAAAATACACTGTCACCACAAACATTCATTCCACAGTGACAATTATGAATGAAATAGTCCAATCACTGACCCTCCAGAAGTCAACATGGAACAGCAGTGACTTTGTCTGGAACCACCTGTTTGCAGTTCTCCTGTGAGCAGGTCCGCCCTGTGGGTCCTTTATATACATCACAGCCCTTGTTGACCCACCCTGATCCTACTTGGTTGCTCCCTGCTGACCCACTGCAGCTGGAGTAGGTGCCGTGGGTTGGGCATGGGATGGAACGTGGGACAGTGAGCAGAAAGTGAGCTGAGAGGCGGGCAGCCATTAATTTCAGTCAGCATCCTGGGCAGGGCGTGGTATGTAACCAGTGGCAGAGCAATCGCCTAGCATCTGCAAGGTGCGGGGTTCAATCCCCAGTCCTGGGTGGGGTGGGGAGATGACCATGATATACCGGGCAGAGACAAAAGCACACCCAGGACTGACACCAGTAGCCTGTCCTCTGGCATCTGCCTGCACCTTAAGAAATCTGCTCAAGTACAGATGGGCAGAAGGGTTTCCCACCTCCTGGCCACACCCCTCGTCCCCCCACCCCACCCCAGGACTCCGAGGAGCCTGACATTTGAGCTCCTCTGTGATGACTCATCCGTCAACCTCTAATACAATGGCTCTGATTTCACATAAATAATCACAGACTTAATTAAAATGAATATATTATTCTAGATTAATTTTTTCCATTCAAATGTTTATATTCCATCCACCCTGAACAAGTAGTTAAGAAAAAACAGGCACCTCCAAAGTCTCCCCAAGAATGACGACTTTTTGATATGACATTGTACGAACTGGGCAAAGGGGACACGTGACCATGGCAGGAAACTGTCTTCAGGGGGCCGGTTTCTTCAAGTCCCGGATCTGTTTAATCAGGTAGTTCTTCTCGTCGGTGAACTGCTCGTCATCTGTCCTTTCCTTCTGAAAGCTGCTCAGAAACTCAATGAGTTTGGGTTGATTTTTTAACAGAATCTCCACAATAGGCTGGGTTTTGTGAGGACTGGCCACAAACACCTGAAACACAAGGAGACGAGAACCTAAGACAGGGGCCCCACGCCAGGGACCCCGCAGACCCTCCTTAAGTTTCATGTGTTACTTGTCTGACGAACATGAAGAAAGCCCCTGAGGATGCCTCCTTACTGAAGATCAGCACGTCACCTGGCCGAGCCAGCTCTGGGCAGCTCACCTGGAGCACAGCAGAGCGATCCTGGAATATTTTTGACTTTTACTTTGTTTTCATTTTAAATATTTGCTTAGAACTATGAAATCTTTCAAACGGAATACAACAGACATTGACATACTCACTGGACAAACTGAACAGGTTTTGCCATTTTGCTTTGAATCTTTCTTTTTAATAGACATTAATCAAATATTACAAATGGAACCAAACTCTTGCCTTCCACCTCTCCAACACCCGCCCTCAGTAGTGAGCTACCTACCATTCCCAGGCACATTTTACTAATTTCCTCTAGACAAATACGCATGTGAACATGAGCTGCAAGCAGTGTTTGCATATGCTCATCATTTTATACTTTATTTTTTGAAAAGATAATGTACTCAAGCAGTCTCCCTGTCTCCTTTCTCCCCTGGAAGTCACCAATGGCACTGGTTTCTTAGAATTTTAAAAGTGACTTGCTGGATGAGGTGGGGCAGGCCTGTAATTCCAGTGGCTGGGGAGGCCAAGGCAGGAGAATTGGGAGTTCAAAGCCAGCCTCAGCAACATAGCAAGGTGCTCAGCAAATTAGTGGGATCCTGCCTCAAAATTTAAAAATATAACAAGAACTTGGGATGTGTCTCTGAAATTAAGTGCACCTGGGTTCAATCCCTAAGTTTAAAAAAAAAAAAAAAAGGGTCCCATCTCCTAGAGAATCTAAATCAAGCAGACCTGGTGCGGGGGAGATTTGACATTCTGTATCTTCGTAACATTCCACCAAGATTCTTATGCATACTCCTGGTTGATACCTCAGGTAAGGGACTAGGGTTGTAGCTCAGTAGAACAGTGCTTGCCTAATTTGCTTGAGATCCCTGGGCACAATCCTCAGCAACCCCTCCCCCTCAAAAAAAAAAAAAAAATCCAAACCCAAAATAAAACAACTCAGTTACAACACAAAGGAGAGCAACAACCATGATATCAGGACACAATAACTCAAAACTAGTATCAATTGGTGCAGTGGGGAAGCAACTGAGAGGCAGAGTGCTCGTCTAACAAGCATGAGGCCCCAGGTTTAATCCCTAGTACTGCAAACAAACAAACAAACAAACAAAGGTATCAGTGCACTATTTTGTAACAGACACACTTCCTAGTTACTGTCACATATATAGCTGTTATGGGTTAGATATTAGGTGTCCCTCAAAAGCTCATGTGTGAGACAATGCAAGAAAATTCAGAGGTGAGACGACTGGGTTATGAGAGTTATTCTACTCAGTGTCTTAATGACCCGACAGGGATTAACTGGATGGTAACTGTAGGCAGGTAGGGTGTAAAGAGGCGGGTCATTGGGGCATGCATTTGGAGTATATATTTTATCCCTGGAGAGTGGAGCTCTCTCTCTCTCTCTGCTTCCTGGTACCATGTCCTTGGCTGCTGCTTTCCTCTTCCACACCTTTCTGCCATAATGCTCTGCCTCACCTCAGGGCCAAAGAAATGGAGTTGGCCACCTATGGACTGAGGCCTCTGAAACTGTGAGCCCCAAATAGGCTTTTCCTCCTCTAAAATTATTGTTGTCAAGTCGTTTCGTCACAATAGTGAAAAAGCTGACTAACACAATAGCTATATGACTAGAAAACAGATCCCAGGTCCCTAACCCTGACAGACACGCTGGTGTCTTGTTCTAGGCTCCTGACTCCTCAAAAGGGCCAAGGGCCTCTGAGTGGCCCCTCTGCACCACCCGCCTGCCCTGCAGCCCCAGCAGCACACAAGCCGATGATGGGGAGCGCACCGCGACGGGGCTTGGTTCTAGGGCTGTGGGTGCTGTGAGGTTGAGCCCTTAAGGTTCTCTCACTCCAGCAAGTAAGGAGAATAAGCAGGAGCTTCCAAGAAACTGGAGATAACATTAGATTTTGCACTTGGAACTGGAGGGCTCATGGTGTTGGTGGCATGTGGGCCAGTTCATGAGTCACGGAGAGAATTTTTACAAGTGGTGGCAACAAGAGGGAGTGTTCCAGGTAGGGAACTGCGCCAGTGGAAACTGGAGATGGCAGGGATGGAGGCTGCGGGAACAGCAGAGGAGTGAGCGTGGGGAGGACGGGGGCTCTGTCCATGAGTGTAGTGCCCAGGGCCCTCCATGTTCAGATCCCACTTCTCCCACTTATTAGCAGTGTTTTCACAAACAAATGCTTTCCCCCGCTAGTACCAGGGACTGAACCTGAAGAGTCTAACCACTGAGTCACATCCCCCAGTCCTTTTTATGTTTTATTCTGAGACAGGCTCTCGCTAAGTGGAAGATGCTTTTCATCTCTAAGCCTCAGGCTTCATCACCAGAAGTCAGAGGACCCCCACCTGGTGGGGCTGAGGAGGCTGCAGAGCACCAGCAGCGCGGGGGTGGGTGTCCTGAAGCCTTCTGCAGCACAGGGACTTGTGACTGTGGGGATGAAGCTCTGACCTGGGCTTAGGACCCTGTACCTGCCCTATCACCCTCGTTCATGTCCACATATACGTGACGTGGCATTGCCCATGCACAGTCCTACTGGTTAATTTCACTCCCAGGCTTAATGCTTCACACTCTTCAGAACGCTTAATCCACACCACAGCCCTGAAGTATAAAAACTGTCACCCACATCTGATACACGAGGACACAGAGAGGTTTAAGGAAGTTAAGAAGCTGGACCCACATAGTGGTATGGTTGAAGGATGGACTCTGGGGCACCCTGCCTGGGTCTAAACCCTGGCACCACCACTTCATATCTCTATGGTCCTGCAAACTTCCTTTACTTGCCTGCAACTCTGATTCTTCATCTGTAAAATGGGGATAAAGGACAGGACCTATGTGTTATCAGGCAACAGTGAGGCTTAATGAGAACACCACACGCATTCTCATACACGCGTTAGAAAAGTGCCTGGCACCCAACCAGCATTCAGTGGGCATCAGCAATCAGGATCAGTGCTCCTGCCAGGCTCAGAGAGCTCATGAGGCCTAATGCTGGGACCACAGGATGCTTGTCTCCATTTGTGAAAACTGAGAAAATGTGACATTTTGCCAGGTGAGGTTCAAAACTGGAAACCAAATCCTGTAAATCTCTGACAGCTTATTTGGACAATTTCTTTCTTTCTTTCTTTCTTTTTTTTGTGTGGAACTGGGGATTGAACTCAGGACCTTGCACATGCCAGGCAAGCGTTCTACCACTGGGCTACATTCCCAGCCCTGGCCAATTTATTTCTGAAATTGTGTGTTTCTGTTTCTCTCTCCCCCCGCCATTCTCTCTCTCATATACATATGCTATGTTAATTCTTTTTTTTTTTTTAACATTTTTTTTTTAGTTGTTGACAGACCTTTATTTTATTTATTTTTATGCAGTGCTGAGAATTGAATCCAGTGCCTCACACATGCTGGGCAAGTGCACTTCCACTGAGCTTCAGCCCCAGCCCCCTCTATGTTAATTCTTGATGTTTCCATAGTGTCCATCAAAGGGCCTTGGGTCTCTTGCTCACACACCAGTTGCTAAGAAGTGCAGAGCACTCTTTGGAAACACTGTGCCCGTGGTCATTAGTGGCTCACCATGGAACAATCTTTTGGCAGCCCTCATTGCTTATCTAGAGTAAGGCCAACCTTCAGCCTGCTGGGGACTGCTTTGCACACAAAGGAAAAGGATCTCCCTAATTTCCACTTCGCAGGTCACAAGTGACATGAAGGAGCTGATCTTTGACCTTCTGGGCTATAAAGTACCCTAAGTTCCACTGGGACAAAGAAATCAGAAGAGAAATTAGAAAACACTGAGCCAGGTGTAGTGGAATACACCTGTAATCCCAGCGATTTGGAAAGCTGAGGCAGAAGGATTTCAAGTTAGAAGCAGCCTGGGCAACTTAGCAAGACTCTGCTTCAAATCAAGGGTGGGGGACTGGGTATGCGGCCTGGTGGTAGAGCACCCTTGGGTTTACTCCCAAGTACCATAAAAAGGATAAAATACTTTGAGACAAACAAAAATGAAAATAACATATCAGAACTTAGAAGATGACTAAAAGCAGTGATCAGCTAGAAATATATAGACAAAAATGCTTATATTCAAACAGAAAGATTGAAATATTGCAGCTCAATAACCTAATTACACCTTAAAAACTAGAAAAAGGGGCTAGGGGTGTAGTTTAGTGGCAGAGCACTTGCCTAGCAAGTGTGAGGTGCTGGGTTCAATTCTTAGCACCACATAAAAATAAACAAATAAAATAAAGGCATTCTGTCCACCTATAACTCAAAAAAACAAAACAAAACAAAACAAAAAAAACAACCAAACCAAAAAAAAAAAAAAAAAAAAAAAACCCCACAGAACTAGAAAACTAGCTAACTAAACCAAAGCAAGAAAAGATTAGAAGACAGAAAAACAAAACAGAGAAAAACTACACAGAGAATCAATAAAACCAAAAGTTGGTTCCTTGAAAAGGTCAACAAAATTGACAAGTTGTTAGCTAGAGTGACAAAAAGAAGATTCAAATTATGAAAGTCAGAAATGAAAGTGAAAACATTAATCACAACCTTACAGAAACAAAAAGGATCATGAAAGAATACAATGAACAATTGCATGCCAACATGTTAGATAACCTAGATGAAACTGTCAAGTTTCATAGAAGCAACAGAAATACACAGAGATCAAATCAATAATCCAAAACTCTCAATAAAGAAAACCCAAGACCAGATGAACTCACTGGTCAACTCCACCAGACATAAAGAAAAATGCACACCAATATTTCTCAAATTCTTCCTCAAAGAGGAAGGAACACTTCCTTATTCCGTGAGGTCAAAAATACCTTGATAAACTAAAGCAGATGAGAAAACTACAGATCATACCCTTTATGAACAAAAATGAAAAAAATCCTATCAAATATTAGCAAACTAAGTCCAGCAGCCTACTTTAAAAAATTACATACCATGGCCAATGCCACTGGGTGACATGAGGTCAGAGAGGGATGCAGATCCCTGGGGTACTTATAATAAGTGGGAACTTTGGTTTCAGAGATTCCTATGTATGTAGAGAGAACGGCATGTGAAGAGGGAGAGAGAAAATGGAGTGACTCGGGGACAGGTCAAGGAATGCCACGGGTGCTGGCAACCAGCAGAAGCTGGCAGAGAAGATGCAAAGATTCCCCCTGAGCGGCTCCTAAAGGGACTCCTGGTGACACTGTGACTGTGGACTTCTGGTCTCCAGACCTGTGAGAGAACAAGTTTCTCAGCCTGTGATGCTCTGTTACGGCAGCCCTAGGAAACTAACATATCACATTAATCGAATGAAGGAAAACCATACAATCATCTCAATGAATATAAGAAGAGTATTTGACAAAACCCAAAACAATTTCATGATAAAAAAAAAATCCAACATAGGACAACTGGAAATTCATATACAGAAGAATGACATTGGGCCCTCAGCTCACACTCTGAATAAAAATTAATTCAAAATCAATCAAAGACCTAAATATCAAAGCTAATAAAACTTGCAGAGAAAAACATTGCGGCTTGGGGCTGGGGATGTGGCTCAAGTGGTAGCGCTCTCGCCTGGCATGTGTGCGGCCCGGGTTCGATCCTCAGCACCACATGCAAACAAAGATGTTGTGTCTGCCGAAAACTAAAATAAATAAATAAATATTAAAATTAAAAAAAAAAAAAAAGAAAGAAAAACATTGCGGTACATGTTTGTGACCTTCAATTTGGTCATGGTCTTACATAGGACACTAAAAGTACAAGCAACTAAAGAAAACAGAGTGGATTTCATTAAATTTTAAACCTTTGTGAAAATAAAGACACTATTAGGAGATAAGTAAAACAGAAAACCCACAGAATGGGAGAAAGTATTTGCAAATCATATATCTGATTAGTGCCTTGCATCTAGAATACATAAAGAGCTCTTACAATTCAACAACAAAAAAACAATCCATTCAAGGGGTAAAGGACTCGAATAGACATTTCTCCAAAGAAGGTACTTCAGTGACCAATAAGCACATGAAAAAAATGCTCTGGATCATTAGTCATTAGGGAAATATGAATCAAAACCTTATGAGAAATCTTTTCATACCCACGAGGATGGTTACAATTAAAAAAATAAAACTGACAATAACAAGTGTGACAAGGATGAAGAGAAATTGGAACCCTACTTTGCTGATGGGAATGTACAAAATGTAGCTTCTGTGGAAAATAGTATGGCATTTCCTCAGGAAGTTAGACATTGAATTACCATATGATGGAACAATTCTATCCCTAAAAATGGAAAATATATTTGTTCAAACACAAATTTGCGTTCTATTGCCTGAAGCAGCACTATTCACACTATCTCAAAGTGGAAACAGAGTGCCCATCAGCTGAAGAACTGATATCTACACAATGGAATATTATGTGGCCATTAAGAGTAACGAAGGACTGGTTGATCATACAACAACATGGATTTGATTCTATTTATGTAAAATATCCAGAATAAAGGCAGATCCATAGAGCCAGAAAGCAGATTTGAGGTTGGCAGGGCCTGGGGGTAAGGGAAAATGGGAGGCACTGCTTAATGAACACAGGCTTCCTTTTGGAGTGATGGAATGTTCTGGAACTACACAGTGGGGTCAGTTGCACAACTTTTGTAAAAATACTAAATGTCACTAAATTGTACACTTTTAAATGGTTAATATACTGAATTTCAAGTTATATGACTTTTACAACAATAAACTAAAATTCTAAAATTGTTACGTACAAAAAAAAAAAAAAGTCTTCCAGACTTGTTTACACTGTTACATAAAAATGCCTGACGTTTGGCGGAGACCTATTAGTATGTTGGGAAATCACACACTGGAGCCAAACTGTTTGCTTCTTCTGGTCATCATTTGTTTACAAGAGAGTTGTTGTGGCATTTTAGCTAAAAATTGCCTGGCATTTTGTGGTAGCTACATAAATAACTCATAACAGTCTTTATTACCTAAATGGGGGGAAAAGATGAAATATACTGGATAAACTTAAGTTCTGTTTCAAAAATGTGGTGGAATTTGCAGACAGGTATCATTGAATCAAGTTCACTTAACCCACATCCAGGACCATAAACCTAAGAAAAATGTTCAGTTTGTTTTCAAGTTTTAAAATTCTCCATATTTTTGTTTTTTTATGGCTCCTGAACTCTGCTGCCTCTGAAGGTTTCTACTAACTAGAGGCGACTAGTGCAATCTGCAGGACGATTCCCAGGGGCCCAAGCCAAGGCCTGAGAAGGTGGAACTCTGCTAACTCAGGTGTGGGGAACTGAATCTTTTGACTTGTCTCTCTAGAATATCGTCTTGGTGTTCTCTCTGTTGTCCTCACTGAGATGCATTTTCAAAATACCCCAAAACAAGTTAAAGAAATGAAATTATCTATGACTACTTTTTAGAGTGCCATTTTATGGCTTGTGTCCCTTTGTTAATCTAACATATCTCAGAAGTGTGCTTTATGGAGTTTACAAGCATGAAAATTTTATGACCACAACTCAAATATTTTTAGTTCAGAAAACTAAAGCTAAAAATATTTTGCTCTCAATTTTAAGCTTGAATGCTTTTTATGAAAACTTAAAAGGTCTATCTCTTGCCAACATACTCATTAATTTCACATACATGCTCCTTTACCAAGACTGATTTGAGCCAGACAAGGTATTGAAGGGTTCATCTTCTGTGTTTCAGGCATGATCGTCAATGGTGCATGTTGTAAGTCTGGAATGCTTTTTACATGTCACCTGAAAGTGACTTAAGTTTCATCCCATGAAAGTGTGAAATAAAACAACCCTATTTTGTTTTTTTGTGGTGCTGGGGATTGAAACCTGGGCCTTGCACATGCTAAGCAAGTGCTCTACCACTGAGCCACATCCCCAGCCCTAAAACAACCCTATTTTTACTCGAATGAATACAAATCTGAGTAGTAAATAAATATTTGGAATTTTTTTTTTTAAAGAGAGAGAGAGAGAGAGAGAGAGAGAGAGAGAGAGAGAGAGAGAGAGAATTTTAATATTTATTTTTTAGTTTTCGGCAGACACAACATCTTAGTTTGTATGTGGTGCTGGGGATCGAACCCGGGCCACACGCATGCAAGGCGAGCGCGCTACCGCTTGAGCCACATCCCCAGCCCTATTTGGAATATTTTGATACAATACTTCTTAGTTTTGATCAGAGACAGGTAACTTCTTTTCCTGTCTTAAGAAAGGACCTGACTCCTGCCTCTGCTACAAGCTAGGTTAGTATCTATGAGTTTGGTACGCCCACACCAGGACTGGACAGCAAAGGAGGAATAAGACCCTGTGAGGAAAGTTAGGGTGGTGGCAGGGAAGGACACTTTAAAAATTTGTAGAATCACCTGAAATCCCCCTCCTCACTGCCACCCTTCTTATCATCACTGATTATATAAGTGAGATGCGTAGAAAACCAGGGAAATGAAGAAAAGCAAAAAGAAAGTAAAAACATCACTTACAAGGCCAGAGGTGTGGCTCAGTGGCAGAGCACTTGCTTAGCAAGGCGGGAGGCCCCAGGTCCCATCCTCAGCATCTCCCTCTGCAAAATCACTCAACTTTTCTACCCAAAGGTAACCATGTGAATATTTGGTGCACATTCTTTCTTTCTTTCTTTATTTTTCTGTGCGTACAGGTATATGTAAATATATTACAAATAAAGTGTACCTAATGGTTTGTGACCTATATTTTCACTTAACAATATGGTTTTACCATTTGCAGATTCTTCATATACTAAGTGAGACCACTTGAAAGGCCTAGCTGACTAGGCCACAGATCTGGCCTAGGTCCTTGTGATGCCCTGGGCTTTGTGCTAACATTTTATGGAGATTGCATTCTTTTGTCCTTACAACAACTCTGGGAGGAAAATCCTTTTTGTCCCTACTCTCTAGACAAGGCTCAGAATAGTTAAAACAGGATCCCCAGGTGCCAGGCTGAGGACTGTGAGCCTCCTCCAGGGGTGCCCACTCTCCACAGAGGCAGAAATGTGCTGTTTGATCCAAAGGTTCTTCATTGCTTGTCTAGAGATGAGGGCAAGGAGGAGCAAAACTATAAGCACTTTTTCTTATCTTAAAAAAAAATTTTTTTAACTGTAGTTGGACACAATACCTTTATATATATATATATATATATATATATATATATATATATATATATATATATATATTATTTTTTTAGTTTTTGGCGGACACAACATCTTTGTTTGTATGTGGTGCTGAGGATCGAACCCGGGCCGTACGCATGCCAGGTGGGCGTGCTACCGCTTGAGCCACATCCCAGCCCCGGACACAATACTTTTATTTTGTTTATTTTATTTTTATGTGGTGCTGAGGATTGAACCCAGGGCCTCACAAGTGCGAGGCAAGCACTCTACTGCGGAGCCAAAACCCCAGTCCACATTTTTCTTATCTTTAAAACTTTTGTTTTAAGTAAACTAGTGAGTCAAAGAGACTACTTTTGAGTCTGTTTTCAGCCTTCTTTCTAAACTTTCTTTAAGCATTTTCAGAATTTTGACAGGCAAACATATGGTGGATGTCTGGAAACTTCCTAAGAGATACAGAATACATTAATTTGTATTAAATAATTCAAGTTTTGTAGGTAGTTTTGTAGGGAGAAGAGAGTCACATGGTCTATATTTCATTGTGGTTTTGAAGTTTTCAAAAGTAGCTTTCTTGAGATATTTTTTTTAAATTCTTTGTTATTTTTTAGTTGTAGATGGACACAATATCTTTATTTTTATTTATTTATTTATATATGGTGCTGAGGATCGAACCCAGGGCCTCACGCATGCGAGGCAAGCGCTCTACCACTGAGCTACAACCCCAGCCCCACTTTCATGAGATATTACAGTCCACGTACCACACAGTTCACCCACTGACAGTGTGTTTCAGCGATGTTTAGTGGATTCGGAGTTGTGCATCACCACAGGCAACTTCAGGACATTTTTATCATCCCCGAAAGAAACACTGTACCTGTTAGCTGTCACTCCCCACTCCCCATGCAAGCCCCCAGCTCCAGTGGGCACTGATGTACTTTCTGCCTCTGGAGGCTTGCCAGTTCTAGACATTTCATACTGATGGATTTATCCATGTGTGCTCTTTGTGACTGGCTTCTTTCACTTAGCATGGTGTTTTCAAGGTTCATTCATGTTGTAGCATGAATATAGTACTCATTCTTTTTATTGCCAAAACTTCACTAGGTTTTTTTTTTTTTTTTTTTTTTTTTTTTTTAAGAAAGAGTGAGAGAGAGGGAGAGAGAGAGAGAATTTTAATATTTATTCTTTAGTATTTGGTGGACACAACATCTTTGTCAGTATGTGGTGCTGAGGATCGAACCCGGGCTGCACGCATGCCAGACTAGCACGCTACCGCTTGAGCCACATCCCCAGCCCTTCACTAGGTTTTAAAAGGATTAAAGGCGATAATCCCTGTAAATGTTTACCAGACTCCCTAGCACACAGTAAGTAATTACTGTTTAGTTAATTACTTTGTCATCAAATTACTATTGTCATTTCCCCCAATAAATCACCATTAATATCACATATAAAATTAATTACTTTCCTAAACATTTGCTATCAAATTTAAACCCAATAACTTGGCTGGGTGTAGTGGTACATGCCTATAATCCCAATACTTGGGAGGCTGAGGCAGGAGGATCACAAATTTGAGGCTAGTTTAGGCAAGTTAGCAAAACCCTGTCTCAAAAAAAAAAAAAAAAAAAAAATTAAAGGTGAGGACGTAGCTCAGTAGTAAAGTGTTCTTGGGTTCCATCCCCAGTACCAATAAACAAACAAACCCAGTAGCTAGCTGGGAATGTGTTCAGTGGTAGAGTACATGCTTAGTGTTTTCAAGGTTTGATTCCCAGTACCACAGCAAAACAAACCCTAAGAACTCATTTTAACTATTTCAAAGTTTTATTTTGGCTGAAAAGATATTTTTTGTTTATTATTTCCAATTGTGTTCAATGATTAAAATGATTCTTCCTTCATTATGTAGATACCAATGCAAAGTGAGAAAATCTAAATAACATAATATAATAGGGCTGGAGTTGTAGCTCGGTGGTAGAATGCTTGCCTAGCTTGTGTTAGGCACCGGGTTTGATTCTCAGTGCCATATATAAATAAATAAAATAAAGGTTTATCCACAACTAAAAATGATTTAAAAATAATATAACATAATAATACTGGATAATATGTTAGAAAAATTATATTATCCTCTGACCAAAGAAAGACTGTACTGTTACTTCTTTTAGTAATACTATAAAAGGTCTCCCAGTTTCCTCAGCCACAAAGCGAAGGTGCTCCACCTACCTGACTTCAAGATGGGACGAGGAGTATAGGCCCTTTCAGGGCAAAGTGCACTGGAAACTCCAGAACGTTAAATTGTTAGTTACACTGTTGTTACTGCAATTGCTTTGATATTTTGGAACTCAAGTCTGGAGGATCTATAAATTTCACACAATTGTGGAAATTACATAGGAAGCTATATATTTATTCCAAAATTATGTGGAAAAGCAACTTAAATTTTTTTTTCTAGTGCTGTGGGTGTAGCTCAGTGGTGGAATGATGCCTAGCATGATAGGCCCTGGGCTCAATCTCCAGTACCAAAGGAAAAAAAAATTATTCTTATTCTGGATAGTATTCTCAATTATAAAATATAGGCAATGCTCAGCAAGCACACTACCACTGAACTATGCCCTCAATTCCTATTTTATGAATTTTTTAAAGAACATGTATTTAAAAATAGAAATGCAAAGTGAGGTTTTAATTGTAGGTTTTCACTTTTCTCCCCTGCCTGTTTGTTAAAATAAGCACAAGGGGCAAAATAAAATAAGATTAAATGAGGACCTGATAAAGCTGGCTATTCTACACTATTTAAAAATTGTTGATGAAACATTAAGTTGATGCAAAAACTTCTTTTTTGAGACAGGGTCTGTCTATGCAGCTCAGGCTGGTCCCAAACTCTTGAGCTCAAGCCATCCTCCTGTCTCAGCCTGAAGAGCTGGGACAGGTGGACACCACTATGCCTTGCACTGTTTAATGACCTGGTACAATCTGGGGGAAAATGATTATTAAGTCATAGTCTATTCCTAAATTTACTGAATCTCAACTACTTCCCCACAAGTAGACTTAGATTTGGTTTATCACAGCCAGAGCAGCTGGTCTGCTAGAAAGTCAGTTCCTAAGGAAATGAGTAATTCATGGTTACTCCTTCACCAGATTTATCTATATTTTGCATTCTTTGCAATAAGACCACATGGACACCATTATCATTCTAAGATCATTCTTTCTTTTTGGGTGGGGGATACTAGGGATTGAACTCAGGGGCACTTGGCCACTGAGTCATATCCCCAGTCCTATTTTGTATTTTACTTAGAGACAGGGTCTCACTGAGTTGTTTAGTGTCCTGATTTTGCTGAGGCTGTCTTTGAACTCTCGATCTTCCTGCCTCAGCCTCCTGAGCTGCTGGGATCATAGGTGTGTGCCACTGTGCCCGGCTGGCTTTTGTATTTTTATTTATTTATTTTTATGTGGTGCAGAGGATCGAACCCTTTGCCTCACACGTGCTAGGCAAGCGCTCTACCACTGAGCCACAACCCCAGCCCCAACTTTTGTATTTTTAAGAAGCTGGAGCAGGAAATGTTTTCATGGAAATGGCTGTTGTGGTCAAGTGCTGGGTCAGTGACAGGAGTACACTGAGGACCATTTTTGGCACTGGGCATGCCTGAGTTCCAGCAGCTCTAGGTATGAGCCGGATGCCACAGACCACCTCCTTACATGGTTTGGTGGGAAGTACCAACATGGCCCTTTGGAGGGGGAAAGCCAGCCAATAGCTGTTTCTAAGTTCATTTCTGGGAGAAGCAGGATCACAGAGACACAGGTCTTATGACCTAGCATCTTGGAACTAAACTTTAGACTTTAGCCCTTCCGTTTTGCAAGGAAGGAAACAGATCCATACAAATATATCCAAAGTCATTGCTAGCAACCGAGCCACAACAAAGACCCAGTACTCTTGACTTACATCCAGAGCTTTTCTATCACACACACCTTCTGCTGGTCAATACTAGGAAACACTAAATGTCATCTCAGAGGAGATACTGATCTTATCAGCAAGCTAATAAAAATGAGCCACTAATCACATGGCAAAGGAATCTGCAGTACAGTGTTCCATACTTTCTGCCCCTATACAGAAGGAGCTTTGAGGGAAAAACTATTAATAAAGAATGTGAAAAAAAATTCTAGGACTTGGCTGTTACATTTTTTCTAAACAGCAAAATATTATTTTTGGGAAGTAAACAATCAAGTTCATACTTCAGTTGGAAGAAACATAGTTGGGGTCCAGAGTAGGCCCAGTTTACACACACACAAGTAAACAAGTGGTCAACTATTTTTAAATGTACCTATTCTGTCCACTGATTAGATGATCCCAATTCTGATCTGTGGACTGAAGCAGGTTATTTCTATTTTGCCGCCCACTGAACACTTCTATAACACTGCATTTTTAAACAAAATTATATGCAGCTTGTTCTCATCTCCAATGATAGAGTACACTTCTGTGGAAGCCGAATGGCGTGACCACAGCCTCCTACAATCCCTACAGTCAACGATTCCCAAGAAAGTCTATCACTTCATAACGCATGGCACTTCCCAGTCCTACAGCACTATTTTTATTTCATCCCATTTCTTTACTTTTAATGAGATAATTCTAACACAAAAAGAATACAGGGGATAACTTATCGACCGCATGTCTCCACCAGCAGGTCTGTGCAAGTCGAACATTTTTGCCATGTTTGCCTTTTAATCAAAATATTGAAAGCTGTTGAATGCTTTCCACGATATCACTTATGCTCTTCCCTACCCCTCTCCTGACATGGCTGCTGTCCTGAATTTGGTGTCATTCCACACATAATTTTTGACTATAACTGCATATGTGTAACTCTATATACAGTATTGTTTTCCATGTTTTCAAACTTTAAGTAAATTACTTCTTTTTAATGTTGGCTTCTTCCAACTAATCAAATGTTTCTGAAAGTTAGTCACATCTCAGACCTTACTATCTTTCAGGATGGAGTCCCTTACCTCGTTCTTCAAAATTATGCTATTTCCACCATAAAGAGTTTAAAATGAGTTTATTAAGTTGTAGGATTCCAAAAAGAACTTATAAACTTAGGCTCTGAATTACTCTAATGGCTTTTTGGACAATAAATATCTGGTGGCTGAAAGACTGACTACATCATTTTTTTTACTGCTCAAAGCAACACTTACTTTATAAACTGCCATTTCTCCCATTTATTGACTTACAAATATTATTGACTTAATATATATTAGAGAGACAAAAAAATTCCTGAAATTTTTTGAACCCTTAATCCTTTCCTAGATGTCTAACATGAGAAAATAATTCTTGTATGTGGAAAAAGCTAGTTGGATGCATAAACTGTGCACTGCAGCAATACTGTAGTAAAATATGCAAATAACCTAAATATCAATGACCCAGGACTGTTTAAGTCCACTAGAATAAATACATCCAGTTATAAACTATGATGTTTATAAAACTACTGGCTCTAAAAACTATAATAACAATAATGAGAGTGTTTACTTATAGCATTAAGTGATAAAATTAGAATACAAACTTGTTTGTACAATGTGAATACAGCTAGAAAAAAAATGCCCTTAAGTTGGGTGTGGTGGTGCACACCTGTAATCCCAACTGCTCGGGAGGCTGAGGCAGGAGGATCTCGAGTTCAAAGCCAGCCTCAGCAATGGTGAGGCACTAAGCAACTCAGTGAGACCCTGTTTCTAAATAAAATACAAAATAGGGCTGGGGATGTGGCTCAGTGGTCGAGTGCCTCTGAGTTCAATCCCCAGTACAAAAAAAAAAAGCTCTTAAATATGTGCAAGGGAAAATAAATTTACTAAAGTGTTTAGAGTAGTTAGATTAGCAGAATGGGATTACAGAGTAGGTTTCTCCCATCTAATGCATGTACACATGTGTATATTTTATTGGCATTACCGTTTATCATTTGGGTCTACTTATTCTGGCTATACTTAAAATGTAAAAGTGATGAACATATCACTTTTGGGAAATGTTATCATCTATTTTTTCAGTGGGGAAGAAGATTTGACTTTCTCTTAAGAGAGAAAGCACAGAGGTCCAGAGTGTGGTGACAAGGACCTACATAAAGGCCTAGCTTCATTGGATTTTCTATCTGTGAGGTTTTTGGTGAGTACCAGAGAGATTCTCACCAGGAGGGAGGAAGCTCATTTTTTCCCCAATGGTTTTTAATTTGAAAATGATTGTTTAATTTTACTCCAGGCACTGGGTGGCAGGTCCTCTGAAGTTTGATGTTGCCATGAAACTTCTCTGAATTTATAATGCATGTGTAATTATCTGAGGCAAATTTCCCTCACTGAAGCACCCAAGTAATGATTTGATGCCATTAGACTAATGAGAGAATGCAATTGATCAATATTTTTTTAAAAAGAAAATATTTAGAGGTATGGATTAGTTAGCAAACCTTAAATAGGCATTCATTAAAATAGTTCTAAAGTCTCATCTAAATCATGCAAAACAAAAAAGACTGCCTATTTAATTTTCTTGCAAGAATAAAGGAAGGAAAGTAAAAAGAAGGAGCTTCTTGTTTGAAGCTGGGGGGAAAAAATCCCCACAACATTATTTCTGTAGCTGACACTGTACCTTAAAGACATGAAAGGCTTCAAACTGAATGTTGGGACTTTTATCTCGAAGGAGGTTCATCATCAGCTTCAGGTTCTCTGGCTTGCTGATGTACTTGGTCATAATGGCAAAGTTGTGGCGGTCCAGGATCAGTTCACCGAGCAGCTGTGAGAAAACACAAAGCCAACGTTTATCATCCATCTAACACATCTAACAGTCCTCTTATTTAAATACACCTTACTTGCCCTCACTGAAAAACAAAGTATAAATGTTATGGAAATCATGCTCTGCAAGAGACTGAGTTGAAGAACTCAGGCTATTTACATCAGTCTGAAGTTCTGTGCCCTGAGCTGAGGTTACACGTGGCTTTAATAGGAAATTTGACATCATTTTTTAACCATCACAACATCGGTGGGTTTGAATTCTTAGCCTATATGACTAAAGACCATGCACAGGGAATTTACGATAAGTAGTTCACAGGTGCAGGACAAAAACGGGTAACACACCTGCAAGTATTGTCATCAGGTGGCCTTCACCACAGGCAGCAGAGTGTGGTGACAAGATGACTTGAATTTATCTCCCTAAGAGCGATAGTTCTGAGGACTAAGCTTACAAGGTTATAGTTTAGGCAGCAGTTAATTGGCCAAGCAATCGAGTGATGTAGCTACATTTCTACAGAGTTCAGAAAGTTACAAAGCATAGGAAAATAAATCCTTTTTCCAGGCATTGGTTCCTCATCATAATGTTCTTATAATTTCATTTCCAGCCAGCCACTGCTGCAGCTTACCAAGAGATAGCCAGAAATAAATTTATTTTCATCAATTACTTTAATCAGCTTGCTTCCCAATACTGTATTGCTCCTAGGCAGTCCAGCAGGACAGGAAAAACCAAAACTCTACAATCATCCCTCCTTTTCCCAAATAAATATACTCAAGTACTTTAGTGGAAAGATAGTTTTATGTTAAGTGACTGTTACCCTCCCCTTAACATCTATTATAAAACTTGATATAAAACTAGAAAGATAAATCATGGACCCTAAATCCATATCAAGCTTTTAAAGTGCAGCAAGTTTTAACAAAGAAGTAAAGCAAAATATCTAATGGTGGAAAGTTAATAGTTTCCAAAAGTGCAACATTACTCTGAAACCAAATGGAAATGCCCAAAGTGAAAACAGAAGACCCTCTAGCAAATTGCTGGATGCATTGTTGCTCCATCTCAGAAACTTTTGTTTTCACTATAGTGATAGCAATTCCTAAAGGTGGTCATAGAAATGTTGGATCCAAGGAGAATACATTAAACTCGGGGTTAGTTGTCTATCACAATAGAATTTCAGACTTGTAAACTTATATGTGTGTGTGTGTCTGCCACTACACAACTACTTTGCTAATGATGTATCATTTTTCTATTTAACAAATAAGAACTACACACTGAAGGTTATATTTTGTGCACAAAAATAATGTTAAATCTGAAAAAAGATGACCACTGTTGCATATTAGTTGGTCAGTTATTCTCATGCATTTGGAATAGCAGCTATAGATAGTAATCTTCATTCTTGGTTTCCCCACAGCATCTAAAGCTAAGGACACCTGTGGAAACTTTCTTTGCTCCTGGTTTCAAGGTTACTGCATTCTTCTGGTTTCTTAGCTTAGCAGCTTGTTTCAATGCCGACTCTTCCACTTGCTCCCCCACCATCTGCACTATGAATGTAGGAAGGGAGCACACTGGCTTTTGCCTTTTATCTGCCAACAGTTTCAACTGTACCCATGGGTATAACTATAACATAGAGGAAGATGTCTCCTGGATCTACATTCTAGCAGCCCCCTGTCCCCCAGTCCCTCGGGCATCTTGCTGGTCTCTCACACAGTTAACATTGCTAATACCAATTCCCTATCCTCTCCTTGTTAATGACAATGGAACCTACCAGTCCCCTAGGGCAGAGAGCTAAAGTCCTCCTCAGCTCCTTTCTTTTCCCTTTCTCCTTCTCAAATCAAATCATGCCTGAGATCTCCCTTTTTTTTGCTTTTAAAGGATGTCTTTTGAATACCCTTCATTCCATTTCCCCTGCCAGTTTCCTCACTCAAACCCTCACTACCTCTTCATCTGGACGTTTCCAACAGCATGCAGGTGCTCTCCCCAACAGTCCCATCACATTAGATCAAAGTAATCTTTCAGAAAGTCAGCTGTGCATAATCGAACACATCCAACTCCTGAGAATGGCATCCACAGCCCGAGGGGATCAGTCATTTCTCCTGCTTATTTTTCTCAATTCCCTTGCTCAGTTTTCCTCATTCTTCTGCTTCCGTGGCTTCTCTCCCCTTGCTCAAAAAAAAAAAAAAAAAAAAAAAAAGACACCCCAAAAAACAAAACCACAACCAAAAAAAAAAAAAAAAAAAAAAAAAAAAATATATATATATATATATATATTTTTTTTTTTTTGGTGGTGGTACTGGAAAGCAAATACAGAATGCTTTACCACTGAGCTACATCCATACTCTTTTTATTATTATTATTTTTTTCATTTTGAGATGATCTACCTAAGTTGTCCAGGCTGACCTCAAACTTGTGATCTTGCCTCAGCCTCCCAAGTCGTTGAGACTGTAGGCATGAGCCACCACACACTGCATCCCCTGCTCAATTTCTCTCCAGAAATTTACCTTTAAATCTCCTGTCTAAACCACATCCACTCTCCAGGACTAGCTGAGTCTCCTCCATCACCTTCCTGTCTGCTCCTTATTTGTTCCCCTTTGTACTATCTTTGTCTCTTACTGTTGTGCTATTTGAGAACCTGCCTAGAGTGTTAGAATATTGTATATGATAGACACAATATTAACTATACCAACAATGACAAAATGCAGCAATCCATCATAACACAAGGCATTATAAACCAATACTGTACTATGTAAGTGGAAAAAAACTTACATTTATTCATTTAAGTTTCATATTTAACACACAATGTAGCAGTAAAACCAAGCAAGTGTAACTTGAGTTTTTTTTTAACTTAATATTTTAATGAAATTGACCAGAGCCAAAAATTCCATCAAGCTTCATCTGAATTATAATCTTTCTTGCTAGTAATTAAATGCCAGGCCTCTGAAGAAGATAAGAAATAAATTCCTAAGCTCTGTCACATGAGGGAAAGGAATTTCTCTGTTAATTACTTTTTATTGACACCAAGACTCTAAGCACCCTAAGACAGTTTAGGAAATTTTAGAATACGATTAACCAAAGGCAGAAGGGGGAAACCACTTTGAAATCAGATAATCGCCTAGTGCTTAAACCAGTTTATTACTTACAAAATTTAGTATAATCTAGCTTCTCTTGTCTCTTACAACTAACTATAGAATGTCTAAGTACAAAATCTTACAGATTCCATATATGTCAATATGGTTATGTCAGAACAGAATCTACAGCTCCTGCAGATCTAATTCCCAAAAGGAAAAATCAAGATTGCTCCAGCAGAGCTCTCAGGACAACATTTTTCTATCAGAGAAAAGCACAAACCATGTTTAATGAGCTCACTGTTTGTGGCTTCACCCTTCCACAGTCGTCTACCTTTCTGTTCCCTTGAGCAGGGAGATATAAAACCATTTTAGCAACATCTCTGCCTATAACCTTGCCTTCCAAAAAAGCCAACCTTCATGAAGTAACCATCTTAAGGGTTTCTGCATTCTTACAGAGGCTACCTCTACCTACTGTCAGGGATTTTTTTTCTTTCTGTCCCAGCTGGAGTTAGTTTCACTATGTTGTAAATCCAGTGCGTGACAGCTAACTGTAATGGGTTTTAGCCGGGAAAAGCAGACAATGAGGTGGGCCTGAAAAGATTAATGAAGAAAAGGAAAGATGCCTCAAGAGGTGACTAAGGTAGTTGTCAGTAAGTACAAACCTAAACCCATCAGAGAGAGTTTTAAGAAATTTCAGTACTAGGGACAAGAGGTCTGCTCCTGGTCCCAGCAGAAGAAGCACAGGAAAGGGGAAAGGTGATGGACCGCAGGAGCCAGGTGGTAGAAAGCACATGGCAGTGAGGAAGGAGAACTTTTCGCTTGCCCTTGTACCCCTCAGGTGTTTGCCTGTACCAATCACAAGTTCACTGGATTGACAGGTTTCTATTTTTTTTTTTAAATGCAAATGGATGTTGGTAGGAACAAGTCTCATATCCCAGTCCCAAATATTTATTTAGAATAAATCAGTCCTTCCATAGATTGAACTGTGGGGATAATGACTAGGAATATTTTCTTGTCCAATTTCATTTGATTTGTTTCACAAATGTCTACAGTTCTGAGCTAGAGATGGAGCTCAATGGGAGAGGACTTGTCTGGCAAGCATGAGGCTCTGGGTTTGATCTTCAGCACCAGGAAAAAGAGTCCACACTTACCAAGAATGAGGCTCTGCCACTTCACAAATATGAACAGGGGAAGAGGACAAGGGCTGAAGACAGAGAAGAGAGGGACGGCAATGGGGACACAGGTCATGAGTGGGAGGGATGATAAGACAGTGGGAAAGAAAAGGCAGGAAGTGGCCCAAAAGGGAGATGATCAGGGGAATAAAAAAGAAGCTGTCAGCTTTGTGACTTTGCCTCAGGTTCCAGAGGCAGGATCACAGCAAAAGTTCTGTTCAAGTTCTCGTAAATCCCGATAACAGTACAAGGATAAATTCTACAGACTGTGGCCTTCAGTCTTCTTCCTTTCCATGTTGGTCGAGCACCTGACAGACTTCCCCCTTCCTTTAAGGAGGGATCTGGAAAACTGATGAGCAATTTCCTGTGTGCTGCTCTTTAGAGCACTGTCACTTCTGCTTAACCTTCCACTTTCCACCTCCCCTCCAGGGCCACTATCTCTTGCAACATGGACAAGCTCTCCTCATTTGACTGTCCTTGTAGGCCCTTCACAAGTAAAGAATTCTAAGCCGGGCACGGTAGCACAGGCCTGTCATCCCAGCAGCTCAGGAGGCTAAGGCAGGAAGATCACAAGTTCAAAGCCAGCCTCAGGAACTTAGCAAGGCCCTCAGTAACTCAGTGAGACCCTGCCTCCAAAATAAAATACCAAAATAGGCTGAGGATGTGGTTCAGTGGTTAAGCACCCCTTGGTTCCATCCCAAGAACAAAAAAATACAAAATAAAGGTTTCTGTTCCTTAGATATGCAGCTGTGGCAACAGGATTAGATCCTTCTATTCATCTGCTCTCTCGAGGCAGAGAATGGTGCTGAGCTCACTGCCTCTACCTGGAGGTCGGTTGCTCAGGTCAGTCTCATTACTATAAGCTCCAGCATAGACAGCAGCACACCTGTGGGATTTCTTCTCTAGGTGGGTCACCTTGTATGGGGAGACTCAATAAAGAGTGCTGACTGATGGGATGGGGGAGCGGGGAGTGACCTGCCTGATAATGAGGAAAGCTGGAACAGCAAGGGCACACAGGAATTTTTTTTTTTTGGTACCAGGGATTGAACCCAGGAGCACTCAACCACTGGGCCACATCCCCAGCCCCCTTTTTAAATTTTTTTATTTTGAGATAGGGTATCACTATGTTGCTTAGAGCCTTGCTAAATTGCTGAGGCTGGCCTTGAACTTCGATCCTCCTGCCTCAGCCTGGGGAGTCCCTGAATTACAGGCATATGCCACCCACACCTGATTCAGTCATTTTAATTTTTCACAAATTTAGGCCTTAGCTCAAAAGTCAAGTTACTGGAGAGGCCTTGCTGACACTCCAGCTATTGGAGTGTCATTTTCTTTTTATCTCTTAAAAAATATCCTTTAGGATGGGATTGTGGTTCTATTTAAGTTGTCTTAAGTTGGTTTTCCTTTCTTAGCAGAAATATTCCAAATTCTACTTTAACAAGCCCCCGACTCTGTTTAATTTTTCTTAATACTTAAAGTCAGGGCTGGGGATGTGGCTCAAGCGGTAGTGCGCTCGTCTGGCATGCGTGCGGCCCGGGTTCGATCCTCAGCACCACATACAAACAAAGATGTTGTGTCCGTTGAAAACTAGAAAATAAATATTGAAAAATTCTCTCTCTGTCCCACTCTCTCTTTAAAAAAAAAAATACTTAAAGTCACATGAAAATCTTGCATGTATTTGTCTACTGTCTGTCCTTTCCCAGTAGAATGTGAGGTCCACAGCGCTGTTCTCAGCTGCCACCATATGTCTAGAATGTATGCAGGCAAATTCTGGTTGGCTGACTGAATGTCCTCTCACCTCCCTTATACCCCCTATCCTGAGAGTTCACCCACAAAGTGATTTATTGGAGGTTGACCTTATTTTCTTTTCTAGCCAACAACATCATTTAAAAAACTCCTTCCAGATTGTTCCAGTGTAGTCCTTGTGGATTTTTAGGACAGCGAAATCTGATGCATTCCATCATGTAGTCTTCTCACATAAGAGTTTGTTGGAGGTGGGTTTTGTTTATTTTTTCAGTGTGGGGATCCAAGCCAGGGCCTTGTGCATGCAAAGCAAGTGCTCCACCACCGAGCCAGCTGATTTTTAAAAATATTATTCTTTTAATTCTTAGGGAATGACCACGTTTCATATTTCAGAAACTTTGTTGTAAATGTAATATGAGCACATCATGTTCAGAGGTGGAGGTATTTGAAATGAGATGACCTATAGTGAACACTGGCCGGCTGACTAGGATGTTCAGGGAAGGACCTGGCAATGAAATATGTTTTTTTAAAAATCATATCAGAGACAAATCCTCTGAAATGGAAATGAGGACAACCACCCCATTCACAATATCCTCAAAAAAAATAAAATACTTGGGAATCAACCTAACAAAAGAGGTGAAAGACTTATACAATGAAAACTACAGAACCCTAAAGAGAGAAATAGAAGAAGATCTTAGAAGATGGAAAAATATACCCTGTTCATGGATAGGTAGAAGTAACATCATCAAAATGGCGATATTACCAAAAGTTCTCTATAGGTTTAATGCAATGCCAATCAAAATCCCAACGGCATTTCTTGTAGAAATAGAGAAAGCAATCATGAAATTCATATGGAAAAATAAAAGACCCAGAATAGCAAAAACAATGCTAAGCAGGAAGTGTGAATCAGGCGGTATAGCTATACCAGACTTCAAACTATACTACAGAGCAATAGTAACAAAAACAGCATGGTACTGGTACCAAAACAGGCGGGTGGACCAATGGTACAGAATAGAGGACACAGAAACCAATCCACAAAACTACAACTATCTTATATTCGATAAAGGGGCTAAAAGCATGCAATGGAAGAAGGATAGCATCTTCAACAAATGGTGTTGGGAAAACTGGAAATCCATTTGCAACAAAATGAAACTGAATCCCTTTCTCTCGCCATGCACAAAAGTTAACTCAAAGTGGATCAAGGAACTTGATATCAAATCAGAGACATGGCGTCTGATAGAAGAAAAAGTTGGCTATGATCTACATACTGTGGGGTCGGGCTCCAAATTCCTCAATAGGACACCCATAGCACAACAGTTAATAACTAGAATCAACAAATGGAACTTACTCAAACTAAAAAGTTTTTTCTCAGCAAAAGAAACAATAAGAGAGGTAAATAGGGAGCCTACGTCCTGGGAACAAATCTTTACTCCTCACACTTCAGACAGAGCCCTAATATCCAGAATATACAAAGAACTAAAAAAATTAGACAATGAGATAACGAATAACCCAATCAACAAATGGGCCAAGGACCTGAACAGAAATTTCTCAGAGGAGGACATACAATCAATCAACAAGTATATGAAAAAATGCTCACCATCTCTAGCAGTCAGAGAAATGCAAATCAAAACCACCCTAAGATACCATCTCACTCCAGTAAGATTGGCAGCCATTAGGAAGTCAAACAGCAACAAGTGCTGGCGAGGATGTGGGGAAAAGGGTACTCTTGTACATTGCTGGTGGGACTGCAAATTGGTGCGGCCAATTTGGAAAGCAGTATGGAGATTTCTTGGAAAGCTCGGAATGGAACCACCATTTGATCCAGCTATTCCGCTACTCGGTCTATTCCCTAAAGACCTAAAAAGAGCACACTATAGGGACACTGCTACATCCATGTTCATAGCAGCACAATTCACAATAGCAAGACTGTGGAACCAACCTAGATGCCCTTCAATAGACGAATGGATAAAAAAAATGTGGCATTTATACACAATGGAGTATTACTCTGCATTAAGAAATGACAAAATCATAGAATTTGGAGGGAAATGGATGGCATTAGAGCAGATTATGCTAAGTGAAGCCAGCCAATCCCTTAAAAACAAATGCCAAATGTCTTCTTTGATATAAGGAGAGTAGCTAAGAACAGAGTAGGGACAAAGAGCATGAGAAGAAGATTAACATTAAACAGGGATGAGAGGTGGGAGGGAAAGGGAGAGAGAAGGGAAATTGCATGTAAATGGAAGGAGACCCTCAGGGGTATACAAAATTACATACAAGAGGAAGTGAGGGGAAAGGAGGAAAAATATAAGGGGGAGAAATGAATTACAGTAGAGGGGGTAGAGAGAGGAGAGGGGAGGGGAGGGGGGAGGGGGGATAGTAGAGGATAGGAAAGGCAGCAGAATACAACAGACACCAGAATGGCAATATGTAAATCAATTGTTGTGCAAATGATGTGATTCTGCAATCTGTATATGGGGTAAAAATGGGAGCGCATATCCCACTTGAATCAAAGTGTGAAATATGATATATCAAGAACTATGTAATGTTTTGAACAACCTACAATAAAAATTAATTAAAAAAAAAAAAAAGAAATATGTTTTTTTAAAAATTATATATATATATATACACATATATACATATATGTATAATATAAACACTATATATATACACATTATATATATATATATATATATATATATATGTATATATATTTTACACACACACACACACACACACACACACAAACACACACACACACATTTTCCTTAGGAAAATATGTTGCAAATCTGGGAGATAAATGTCTTGTCTAAAACTGAAGCCCCATAACATTTCATTTTATAAACACCATTTCATAGTAAACATGTGTTTTCCCTCTCAAAAAGAAAAGTCTTTCTGAAAATTTATCAACTGAATTTTCTGCATTTGTGTGTTATGTTTTGGCACTGATACTTTTATTTCTCTCCTCTTTTCTGCAAAATACTTCTATAAGTCTAGTTTATGGCAAGCTGCAAGAGAGACAGCGGATCATCTCTTCCTGCCTATTCTGCTTCAGGATGCACAGACAGAGATCTTCAGGAGCCTCCTGAGTTTTCCTCATAACATTTATTCCTATCTTCACTCTAAAAGTAGTTTCTTTTCACCTCTGGAAAATATGCCCTAAGAGAGAACCGTGGTTCTTTTAAGTTAGGTTTGGTTGTCTTTCTTAGCAGAAATATTCCCAATTCTACTTTAGCATGCACTTATTATTTATATTGTCACTTCCAAAAGGTATTTGAAGTGGGATCCTTATGTAATTTTGCCCCAAAGTACAGTCATACCATAAAACATACCTCCCAAATTACAAAAAAAAAGTGCATACTTTAATTTTTTTGTCATTTGTTTGTCCACTAATAGATACCACTTGCTAGTAAGATCAACATGTAGGGACTAACTTAAAAGAAATTTTATATTACCTTTAAAGATTGTCTCTTAGTCACATAATTCTCAGACTGAAGCAATTTCTCATAGTCTTCAAAAATCTAAGGAAAAGAAAATAAATTTTAGAATGTCACAGCAGCAGTGTGTTCTCCACTTTAGGCTCTCTCTATTCAGGAGGCCGCAGTGCTTTGTACCTCTGTGTACTTAGCCAGGGCCCTCACTACATCCATAGGGAAGTCTCACCATTTCATCACCCTTCCCTTCCGCTGAGGGATAGGGAGGCCAAAGTAACACAGGAGACACAATTTTCTGTTTTATCTTAGTTCTGCAAATCCGAAATTGAGTCAAAGAATGGAATAATTTGAGTCCTCCCAATAAATAATTTTGATAAAAAATCTGTTAAAAGTTGCAAGGTAACTCATTTAATAGAAATCTATTGGTAGCTATGGGTCCACAGTCAGTCTCAGCAACAACAAGGCGCTAAGCAATTCAGTGAGCCCCTGTCTCTAAATAAAATACAAAATAGGGCTGGGGATGTGGCTCTGTGGTTGAGTGCCCCTGAGTTCAATCCCCAGTACCAAAAAAAAGAAGAAGAAGAAGAAGAAGAAGATAATTGTGTGTGTGTGTATGTGTGTGTGTGTGTTTTGGGGATGGAACCAAGGACCACAGCCATGGTAGGCAATTGCTCTGCTACTGAACTATACCCCCAGCTCCTGTGTTTTCTTAATTTAAGATCAAAGCAGGCAGGCAGTGATCATTCCTTGGAGTCCCAGAGTACAACAGGAAGAAATGTAAACAATGAAAAATTCCTGACTCCCTAGCAACCTCAGTTTTCCATAAATCAACCAGGAGTATGGTTGAGTGTGGTTGATGTCACTTGTGAATGATAAATAAGGGTGATGTTCAAAGATCTAGGAGGGAGAAAGAGAAGACACAGAGAGGTGAAGTCTTAAAAATGATTTGTACTTACAGTGTCATAATTCTGTTCTAAGAAGTCTGCTACCAACACTTTGTGTCTGGTTAGTAAATCCTAGAAAGAAAATAACCAAGTGAAACAAAATTATTAGGGCTAATAAATTCAACAATTGATTAAATTTAAAATCAGTCTTTTCCCTAAGGCTTGATAATTGCATTCGTTTGAAATAAATTGCAATAATAAGTTGCAAAAACTTCATTTACAAAATATTTTTACTCCTACTTTAAGATGTGAAATACTAGTTTGCTTCAGATTAAAAGCAACAAGTAAAATACTTAGTATTAAATATAGTGTTTTAAATTTGTATTTTGTTAGATTTATCACAGAAATAATTTAACTGATAAGACAAATGGCATCTCACTGTGTACAGCATACTTTTTATGACATAATAAAGTTAATGTTTTTTTGTGTGTGTATGTAGCCCAGGGGGTTGAACCCATGTGTACTTTACCCTGAGCTACATCCCCAGCCCTTTTCACCTTTTGAGGCAGTGTCTCCTAATTTGCTGAGGCTGGCCACGATCTTGGCGATCCTCCCATTTCTGTATCTGAATCACAAGGGTTACAAGTGTGTGCCACAACTTATAATGTCCTTAGTAATAATCTTTTTTTTCTTTTTTAAAGATAGTATCTTGGTATGTTGTCCACATGGGCCTTGAACTGACTGAATTCATGTGATCCTCCCCCGCCTCAGCCTCCAAAAAAAATTTTTTTTTAGTTGTTGATGGACCTTTATTTACTTATGTGCAATACTGAAATCGAACCCAGTACCTCACACGTGCTAAGCAAGCGCTCTACCACTGAGCCACAACCTCAGCCCATGGATGTTATTTTTTTAAAAAACAAGTATGTGGATTGGTTTAAAGCCTTCTCTCACAAATTAATGTAACAGGTTTTCAAGTATGTGAACCTTTCATTTTTTTTTCAAACCACTTTTAAACAGAAGTGCCTCAGACTCTGGGAAGCATAGGAATGACATTTAACAGTGTCATCTCAGTCTGTGCTGCTCTCAGGTGAATGGCCATCAGACTTAGTGAAAGTCAAGGAGTCACACAACTGCCCTATCCTATTAGACATAAACTTGCAGAAAACTGCACAAAAGCATGATGAAACTTTGGTGTGTCTCAACTCACACCTAAATTATATCTTTATTGCACCTTCATATTGAAAGAAAAATAAGCCTTGTGGCCCACATCTGTGATCCCAGTGGCTAGGGAAACTGAGGAAGGATTGTGAGTTCAAAGCCAGCTTCAGCAATTTAGCAAAGCCCTAAGTAACTCAGTGTGACCCTGTCTCTAAATAAAATATAAAAAGGGCTGGGATGTGGCTCAGTGTTAAGCCCCACTGGGTTCAATCCCCAGTACCAAAAACAAACAAACAAACAAACAAGCCTCACCTAATCCCTTTTATAGCTTAGAGGCTAAATATTCGGGTACTGTGCTGAATTTAATTAAAACAAAAAAACCCAAAACAAACAAACAAACAAAAAAAAAATTTAAAAGTTTTCCAACATAAAGCCTTATATTTTAATACATATTTAATTAAAACTTCCTCATGGAGCACATGGAAGATATATAGCAACCTCACAGGGAAAAGGCAGGCAGCAAATCTGGCAAACCGCCCCCCCCCCACTTTTTTTTTTTGGTACTGGTGACTGAATCCAGGGAGATTAACATCCCCAGCCCTTTTTGTATTTTATTTAGACACAGGGTCTCACTTAGTTCTTACAGCCTCGCTAAGTTTCTGAGGCTGGCTTTGAACTGGCTATCTTCCAGCCTCAGCCTCCAGAGCCACTGGAATTACAGACGTGTGCCACCGCGACTGGCAAACACACCTTTTTTTTTTTTTTTTTTTAGTTGTTGATGGACATAATATCTTTATTTTCATTTATTTATTGTTATGTGGTGCTGGGGATCTAATCCAGGGCCTTGTGCATGCAAGGTAAGCGCTCTACCACTGAGCTACAATCTCAGCCCCAAAACACCTATTTTTAATAAGACAAGTAAAACTTTTAAAGCATTTCCCCTTAATTTGGTAGGTTTTTCAAAAACTGACAAATATATTTTTGTGTACAACAGGATGTTCTGAAATATGTATACACTATGGAAAGGCTTGTTATGATTTCGGAGATTGGGGGGTTGGTAGCTTTGGGGATCACCCCCAGCCGTTGGTTTGTATCTTAAATGTCGCCCAAAGTCATGTTTTGGAAGCTTGGTGGCCTATGGAGCTATAGGGAGTTGGGGGGAAGTTTGCAGGTGGCGGCACCTTTAAGAGGTGGGGCCTAGTCAGCGGAAGTCACCGGAACTGCCCTGGAGGGGCTGCTGGGAGCCCGCCCCGCCCCCGCCTGCGCTCCCAGCCACAGAGAACTGGGCAGGCTCCTCAGCCAGGCGCCTGTCAGTCAGGGCGTTCTGGGGTCCAGGCGCTGACCATGGACTGCCACTTATGAAATCGTGAGTCAGAATGAATAAACTTTAAGTTGTTTATTTCAGGTATTTTTGTCACAGCTACAGAAAGCGAACACATGGCCCAATTAAGCTAATTAGCATACAGGTTACCTTGCTTAGTTATTCTGTGGTAAGATCATTTAAAATCTACTCAGTGGTTTTTCTCACCACAGTCAGTTGTTATTAACTGTAGTTGCCATGTCATACCGTAGACCTTTGGAATTATTCCTCTTATCTAATCGAAATTTTGTATCTCTGATCAACATCTCCCCCAGCCCCTAGTAATCACCATTCTACTTTCTACTTCTGAGTTCAGCTTATTTAGATCTCGCATACAAATGAGATCATACTAGGTGCCATTTTGTGCCCGACTTAATTTTCATTTAAGATACTGTCCTCCAGGTTCATTCATGTCACAAATGACAAGATTTTCTTTTTTATGGCCGAGTAGTATTCCATTATGTGTATGTACCATATTTTTTTATCCCTTCATCCATTGGTGGACACTTAGGTTGATTCCATAATCTTGGATATCTTAAATAATGCTGCATTTCTTCAACATAATGATTTCATTTTCTTTGGATATATAGTCAGGAATGGGAATGCTGAATCACATGGTGATTCTATTTTATATTAAAACAATAATTACATGAATACAGTAATAACAATTAGCTTCTTACTCTTTTCCTTAATGGTGGCCTAATTTACATTGTTTTCCAAAACTTTGCAAAGATTTCCTTTTCTTTCATCTTTTTTGTAATACCTGCTCCTAATGGATATGAAGTGATAATTTCATGGTTTAACAATTTTTCAATTCAAAATGGTGAGACCAGCTCTTAATTTCCTACCACTCATCATCATACAATTTAACCTCTACATATGTCTGAAATGTTGGTCCTTTTTTCTTCATTGGACCAGAGCATTCTGTTCTGGAACTAGAGAATGGGGAAACCCTCTACACGGGTTCCTAGGATAATTTCAGTTATCCTCCCCTCATTTTGTTAGAGTCCTGTGAACAGTATCAGGGATTTTCTGAGCTGACTAGTGGTAGAAGAAGTAATCCTGAGGGGCTGCTCAGACGCTGTGGACTGGTGTAGCCAGAGAAACTCTCCACTTGTTAAACTCAAGCAGAGGACTGAGTTCCCCCACAGCTGCAACAGATCACTGCTGCTGGAACAGTCATTATGCATAAGTATTAACCCAAAGAAAGAGGAATCAAGGAGTTCCTTTACAACCACAATCTTCAAATTCCAAAGCAAAAAAAAATGAAATAACTTAAAAATCCAGTAACAGGCAAATATAATATGACAGAGTAGAATTCTTCTAGCATTTAGCAGATGTATGCACAAAATTGGAGGATTTAGGGTTGGGGTTGTGGCTCAGTGGTAGAGCGCTTGCTTAGCACGTGTGAGGCGCTGGGTTTGATCCTTATCACCACATAAAAATAAAGATATTTTGTCCAAAAAAATATATATACATATAAATAAACAAATAAAATAAAATTTAAAAAACTGGAGAATTCATACATATATATGTATATATGCTATGTACACATGATACTAGATAAATATAATTCATATAACTGAGTTGGGGGGAAGACCCACAAAAGACTAGCTAGGATCCTGCCCAAGCAGGAAAAAGCAGAACACTGCAAAGGAAGAAAGTCAAACTTTAAAGAATTAAAAAAAATTTTAAATGTTTGAAACAGTATTCTTTTTTCCCACCTCCAAATAATTCTGGTCTGGCAGGGCTAAATTTTGTGTAGTGTTAACTATTGTGCTAAAAAAATCTGATACTGATTTTTTTGGTGAATCCCACTTGGGAGAACCTTGGGGTGGCATGACAAGAGATAACTGAACTGCAGGGACATGAGGCTGATAAGCCAGTGGCAGTTGCCATTACTGAGGGCTTACAAAGCACTGGGATTGCACCGGGAACTTGACACATGTTAGTTCTAATCTTTCCAACAACTCTGTAAGGCAGGGATTATTTATTCATTTCACAGAGGAGGGAAATGAAACTCAAAGGTTAACTAACTTGCTCAAGGACATACAGCTGATCAAGTGACAGAGTGAGATGCAATTCAAAACACTTCAGTTACATAGGTTCTTAAAGGAAAGGATGATTGTAAGGAATGTTTTTTAGTGAAAGGACTATGTTGTAAACAGTACCATAAGAAAAATATAAATTAACAATGTGAAAACATTAACTATTAAACTGGGCAAGTTATCTTGCAGCAAAATGAAAAAAGTGAGCCTTAATAGGTTAAAAAAACCAAAACCAAAGCCAAAAGTAAATCCAGTCAACCAACCAAGTAAACAAAACTTTGAAACCAGCTACTTAAAAATAATAATAATAATAATGACATAGTCACTGTCACATTAACCACAGCATTTTGGTAAAGTATAGCAGATTGGTGTTTTTGATATTGGTAGTGTGCTGGAAAACTTTTTATGGTTTAAATTTTCAAGGTTGACTTATGTTCAATGGAAAATAGGCTGAAATATAAACATCTAATTTATATTTGTGATTTAATATTATTGAAAATTAATTTGGGCTGAATATAAGATAGCAAGAAGTTATTATCCAGGCTGGGCATAGTGGTGCATGTCTGTAATCTTGTGTCTTGGAAGGCTGAGGCAGATGGATTGCAAGTTCAAAGCTAACCTCAGCAACTTAGTGAGACCTATCTCAAAAAAAAAAAAAAAATTATTATCAAGTATGTTTTGTGCTTTTATTTACTTTTGCTGTGTTGGGGACAGAACCCAGGGCCTCATGCATGTTAGGTAAGCACTCTACCACTGAGCTAACCCCCAGCCCTAAGTACATTTTATCCTATTAAACACTGAAAAATCTTTGGGGATAGTTTAACTAAAAAAATATTCATCTGCTTTTCCTGTCCATGAGAATTTGTTCTGTTTGTAATTAAGTTTTAGTTACAGTTTTTTAAGAAGGGAACTAACTTGTTTCCATGACAGCAGAGTCATCTGATAAAAAAGGAGGAAAAAATGGAACTACAATATCTATTATTAGAAAACACATCCTTATTTTCTTAGGCACAGGCATTTTGCTAGAAAGAAACAGAATCATCCTTTGTATTAAATGTCCTTCTTCATATTTGATGGAACTGAGGCCTGCCTCACCGTGTGCTCTGGATTTACTCTTCTAGTGGCTCATCTGCAGCCACAGCACACCATTTATTTTGCTAGGGAGACTGAGCTGCCCGTGGAATGGACGAGGCTCTGGGATTTCACAGCACTCCCCCATACTCTTTGGAATTGGTCCCCAGGCTTTTTCCCTTTCTTTTTCCTCCTTTCCTCACTCTTTGCCACTCTTTCCAGTTTTTCCTTACTCTACATCTTCATCTTTACTCATGCTCCTTTTCTTTAACCTCTTTGGAGGGCTCCAAACATAGCTGCAGACAGTTGCCCTCTTGCCTGCCAGGTGACCCTGGCATATATCCCAAACCCTATAGGTTTAAACAAAGTCATTCAGATAACTGAGCGTTTGTGCTGGCCACTGATGGCTGGATTGTTTCTTAACTGATGTTTGACATGTTCACAGGTTTTGAGAAAGGCCAGGTACATTCCAGTTGGCTGTGGCCCACTTTTGTCTAGCTTAGCATGTAAACTCCTTCCTCCTGCTTTGGGGAGTGGGGATCTTCCTTTCTTGCTGCCATTCAAGACATACTTCTGTCCGTAGGTCTGTCTTCCTTTCTTTCTTTTGTACTGGAAATTGCACCCAGGTCACTTAATCCCTGAGCTACATCTCCAGCCCTTTTTGCTTTTTATTTTGAGACAGGGTCTCACTAAGTTGCTGGGCTGGCCTGGAACTTTCAATCCTCCTGCCTCAGCTTCCCAGGCTGCTGGATTACAGGGTGAGCACCACTCCTGGCCTGTTTGTAAGTCTCTAATAAATTGCACTCTGTGCAGTCCTGGATCTGCCTCTTTCTTTGGTCTTCTGGCATCTCCCTCCTTTGGCAACCAGTTCTCATATATGTGAACTGGGTTTTTTGAAATGCTCTTTCTTCCCTTTTCTCTTATGCTTTCACTCCACAAGGCTTCTTGCACAGGCTCTTCTATCCTCAGCGCTCTGCTCAGGCAGAGTCTAAGGGGCGAGCAGGCTGGACAAAGAGACATGTGGACCTTGAGCAGGCAGGCTCTGGCAACTCTCCCATCAATCCCCATCTGGATGAGGTTGGCTGTGTTTATGGAAGGCTTTGGGGGAACATTGGTACTGTAGCTTCTTCTGCAGTCTCAGGCAGTTTGCACTGATCTCATACCTGCACACCTATTTGTGGCGACAAAAGTGCCGCAGTTAACTGGGTTCCCCTGCCCCCCAGGCTGCTGTAACAACCAGCTGTTGATCGCTTAAACATGTCTTGGAATCTACCCGAATCTGGCCTCCTAATAGTCTCCCTCATCCTCAAATTGTATTCTCCCCACCTGGAGTTCTTATCAGTTCACTCTCCCTCATCTCTTTGCATTTCCAGGGATATCTTGGATGTTCCTAAAGACTGGGTCCTAGGATGCTGCCAGGCGTGGCTCCCCCTGAACCAGACTCCAAGTTCCTTTACCATTGTTGCATGCTCACCACAGCTGGCTGGCTCCCTGCGCCTCCCTGCAGTTCACACTCCATCCCTTCCCTCCCCCAGCAACTTCTTCTCCTTAGGTCTCCCTTTCCTTCTGCTCCACTTAAATCTCTGGCGCTTATTGACTTTTTCTGCTTTTGGACACACTCTCCCGTTTGTGACCATGTGAGCTAAAACACTTTCCTAACAGATTTAAGATCCTTTCTTAAACAGGCTGAGTCAATTCCTGGTCTGCAGATAATGGATAGTTTTCAAGCACTGCAAACCACTGCATTCCCTTTTTTTTAACTCCAGAAATCTATTAAAATAAAGAACTATTTGCATCCAGTCATAGTCAGCTTTCAAAATATGTCCATAAAGTAATAAGATCAGAGTATGTATTAATATTAGAATATGGACTATGTCAATATTATTGAAATAACCTATTTAAAGTATTATAAAGAAAATAAGCCATACGTGGGATATAATAAATCTTTAAAGTTATATATTTGTATTCTAGAAAAGTAGAAATATACCTTCAAATAATATAAGTTGACAAATTCCTGAAATGTGTTTAAAGAAATCAATCTGAATAGATACATTTATATGAATTTTATCTACTTTATATTTAGCCTGAAAGCCTATTTTTTTAACGATGCCTTCACATTGCTAATATTATTTTTTAAATTCCTCTTCTGAACTGGCCTTCAGAACTCATTTGGTAGACACTGAAGAAAATCAAACTCTAGTTTAATCATCTTAAAGTTTATTTTTATAATTATGATTATTAGCTGGGTGCAGTGGCACATGCCTGTCATCCTAGCAGCTCAAGAAGCTGAGGCAGAAGGATCATAAGTTCAAAGCCAGCCTCAGTAATTTAGCAAGGCCTTAAGCAATTTAGTTATTGTTATTACAAAACAAAACAAAAAGTAGTTCTAGTTGACTGCCTGCTTTATACACTGACCTGGATGTCCAATAGCTTTTTGTTTCCAAAACTCTATCTGTTCTCAAAGGGTAAAAATTTTCCACTACAGCAGAAGGAACATGCCATATCCACTGATACCAAAATATATTAAACAGTGACAGGATTATAAGCATAAACAAATAGTTTTCTAAAGTAGAAATCTTGAGGGTAACATTACTCATTGAATGTGTTAAGTTCTGGTGTTTGTTCACAAATTAGCTATACTATTTTCTGATAATGCTTCCTGGACATCTTTTTCCTTTTTTGGTGGGTGGGGGTACAAGGGATTGAACTCAGGGGCACTTGACCACTTAACCACATCCCCAGCCATATTTTATATTTTATTTAGAGTCAGGGTCTCACTGAGTTGCTTAGGGTCTCACTAAGTTGCTAAGGCTGGCTTTGAAATCGGTATCCTCCTGCCTCAGCCTCCCAAGCTACTGGTATTACAGGCGTGCACCACCAAGCCTGGCTTTGGATATCTTCTTGATGGCAAAACACATAGAAACAAAGCAGAATGGCTGCAGGGCTGGAATGTGGGGGGAATGGGGAGTTGTTTAACAGGTATGGAGACGAGTTCTAATTTTGTGAGATGAAAATATTCTGGAGAGTAGATGCTCAGCAATACGCATATACTGCACTCCTACTAAACTATACAATACAATATGGTTAAAATGGTAAATTTTATGTATATTATACCATAATTATATTTTATAATTAAAAAAATATCCTAGATGAAATATATTTCCCTCATAATGACAAAGTAGATAATAGATGATAAAATATAGGTGATTATAATTATGCTGTCAAAATACAAATATATATATGTATATATGACCAGTCATGTTTTCAAAATGCTAATATAATTTATTAATACTTTACCCTATGGAAATTTAAAAATTACACTGATAAAATAATATGATGTCCTTCCTATTCTGAGATGTAATTCTCCATCTCCTTTCCCATCCAATATCTCTCCCTGGAAGTAGCTTCTGTTGTTGTCTCCTACGAGGTGTTCTGTGCATATGCACCCCAAGATGCTATACAGAGTACTACATGTTCCTTTTGTTACTTAACTATACATGTTAGAATTCATTCCATATGAGCTTGTGACACTCTGGCCTCTTAGACTGTATTTTATTTATTGACGCCTCTTGTGATCCACATTATATACTGTCTGTTGACTACAATCAGGTCTAAAGAACAAAACTTTTTGCTTTTTAAAATTAAATTGACTCAACTGGACATGGTGGCTCACTCTGTCATTCCAACTATTCAGGAGGCTAAGGCACAAGGATCACAAGTTTGAGGCCAACCTCAGCAACTTAGCAAGACCCTGTCTCAAAATAAATAAATAAATAAAAATTTAAAATAAAAAAAAAAGAGCTGGGGGTATAGCTCAGTGGCATAGCACTTCTGGGTTCCATCCCAATATCTCCCCCCCCCCAAAAAAAATCGCTTCTTCAGAGACCAACTGATTTTAAATAACCTAGCTGATTCAGGAAAAAACCCAATTACCTTAAAAGTAGCAAAGGCATCTGAAGCAATATCAAATGTTGACAACTCCACATACTTGAAGAAATCTCTGAATTGGTTAGAAAAGAGGATGATTTTGGCAAGTGGTTCATGTCGAATACATTCTCTCAGCATAATCCCACAACGTAAGGCAATCTGTGGAGCTTCATACCTAAAGCACAATGAAGAGAGAAACGGAGAACTCTGTTACCCCATTAACAAAATAATATCAATGATGTTCAACAGACCATTTCATACTGCTGCCCATGGGAACACTGATGCCATTTGTCACAGTTCATTCAAACAGGATTCATTCATTACCCATGGACTATCTGTTATGTGCCTGGCACTATTCCAGACACTGGGGATATGTTAGTAAACAGGGCAAGGTCACTGCCATGATAGCCTTCATATTTTAGTGAGAATGTGTATGGAGGGACAAGGTAGAACATAACCAATGTAAAGATAATTTCATATATACATAAGAAACAGAAGATGATAAATAAGGCAATATTATAGAGTGCTGTGAAAACAGAAGATGGTAAATAAATCAATACTATAGAGTGAGACTACTTAAATTGTGAGTGACTTCTTAAGTTTTACTTCAGGTTGAAGTGAAGGGTCAAGGTGGTCCAGACAACTCTGTAAAGTCTCCAAGGCAAGAACAAGATTGGTGAGTTAGAGAAGAAATATGGCCAGAGTGGTGGAATGGAGGTAATAATAGTAGTGAGCAGTATTACATGAGGCAAGAGAGGAGGGAAGGGCAAGGTCAGAGCCTAGCATGGTTTGTAAACTAAGGTATAATTTGGGTTTAAGTGTGATGATTTTACATGTGATTTGGTTTTAAGCCTTTGGAGAGTTTAAAGCAAAAAATGAACACAGCCTAACCTAACCTAAGCTTTAAAAAGATGGCTCTGGATAGGTGTGGTGGCACGCACCTGTAATCCCAGCAGCTTGGGAGGCTGAGGCAGGAGGATTCAAAGCCAGCCTTAGCAATTTAGTTAGACCCTGTCTCCTAATAAAACAAAAAGGGCTATGATGTGGCTCAGTGATTAAGTGCCTCTGGGTTCAATCCCTGGTACAAAGAAGAAAAAAAAAAAAGAAAGAAAAAAATGGCTCCAGGGCTGAGGGTATGGCTCAGTGGTCAAATACCTGCCTAGTAAGCATGAGGTATCCTGGGTTCAAGCCCTGCACTGAGGGAGGGGTGGAGGGAAACGCTGCCCTGACTGCTGGTGGAGATGTATTGTAGTAAAGCAGCAGGAGTGGACTAGGTAGCTGGAGGGGAAGCTGGCAGATGGGTGCAGGAGCATAAACCCAACAGTGGTGATGGTGGCGTGGCTGGGGCAGCAGCAGCAGAACTCAAGGCTGTGGCAAAGGCTGGATCCTGTTTGGAGGAAGAGCCAACAGGACTTGCTGATGTTGGAGGTGCTACTGGATGGGAAATAAATGACTAGAGGAACATGGACTAGTAAAGAAATTGCTGCTGACAGCAACTTTGAGATGGCTAACATCTGAGAAACAATGTCTCCTCAGCAGGAGACTATACCCATCTGGAGTTCAGGAAAAAGGCAAGGGAGATTTTTATGTAAATGTGATCTGGGAGCGCAAGTGACCAGTAAAGAGCTGTGGGTTCGTTGGTTCAAATAAGTCATGAAGTGGAATTGTGGCTCACAGCAAAACTTCACTAGAAAGAGTATCTACTGTAGGAAAGAGCTGAGGACTGGCACACCAGATCTGTTCCATTTCTAATTAACAGCGGTCTCTCAAATGTCAAATGCAGCATCTAAATAAATCTAGGTTTGAGTTACATTCCAGAATGTGATAAGATTTCAGGAAAATGAACAATACTTAGCCCAAATAAGATAAGCCCTGTGCTGAAATGATACAGTTGACAATTGTGTGGTAAATACAGGAAGAGTAGGACAAAGATGTAGTTGTAAAACATTAGGAAATGAGTAGAACACAGTATAAAAAAAGAATAGTCTGACCAAGTTTGGAATAGATTGTATCATTTCCCACTTCAATGAACTAAATACTAGTTCTATTGTGTTTTGTACAAAGCCCATTGAAAAAAGCAACTTAAAATGACGATTCCTAAAAAAGTGTTTTCCTATAATGTTTTTTGAAAATAAGATAAAAACGACATTTACAAAGGACTGTGTGTGTGATCTTTCAAGTTTACTATGTATTCTGAAAGTTAGGAAAAATAAAAATATAACAGATTTTAAGCAAAAATGACATTTGAATGGATGAGAAAGAGTAAATATTTGAAAACTAAAACTAAACCCCCCTTATATAAAACCTGAAGATAATTCACCAGGCACCCACTACTAGCAATAACGTTTTGTTGACCAATAAAAAACAATCTATTGAACAATGTATTTATAAGATCGAAGTATTTGCATGAAATTCAGATTCAAGAATAAACCTCATTCCCATAATTTAGAAAATAGGCTACTATATAATCAAATTTACAAAAACAGTAAAGTAGCAAATTAGGACATCAGTGTGATATTTACTCATTTTTATCCTAATTATAAAGTTGAATGATATTCCTAAATATTAAATACTCCCTGAATAACTCACAGTAATATTAAATGTTGATATACTCAGATAGATCTGGTTCTTTGTAGAACATAAGGAAGGCCAATTTATAATGTTAGCAATTTTTTTCATAAAAATTTGAAAATCGCCCTAGTGGTACACATTAAATAGTTGTAAGATGGGATAGCATTAAAGATGTTGTAATGAGAGGGTATATTTTTTGAAACATCAAGGAGAAAAATACTGTCAATTATTGATAGAATATTTAAGAGACTACAGAATAAAGGCTCTTGGGCCTAGAGAACGAGCATTAGGGACAATTAAAATCAGACTTCTTAGTAAGATATTTGTGGACTTTGATAATTTGGCCTAAACCTGGCTTCTCACTTCACTTCCCTTTACTTTCCCCATTTCCCTGGAGTATGCCACTCCCTTGAGTGGAATGCCCTTTCTAGTTTCCCCACTAAGTTGCTCATCTTTCAAGATTGAATTCAGACACCTTTTGGAAGTTTTTTGTAAGCACCCACCATTCAGGATTGTCCTCTCTCCCCTTCACATTCCCACAATAGCTTGTCTGTAATTTCACTTTAACACTTTTATCATCCTGTATTAGGTCACATTTCAGTAAGTTGTTATAAGTCGGTTTCCTTCACCTCATTGCTGGTGATGTGTTTTACTTACTTCATTACTCACCCACCCTGCCTCCACTTCCCCATTTGGTGTCTATGTCTCATTTATTGTTATGTTCTTCCTGCATACCGCATCTCCAAAGAGTTCCTAGCATAATTTTTTATACAAAGTAGATATATAATGAATTTAATGAAACTTAAACTTTGACTGAATGTCCTAATGAGAGCCAAACTCTGGCTTAGACAAAAGCTGTCTGATCTCTAGCCAACATCTCTCATTTCTGAATTCAGTTTCCAAACTGAGATCATCTATAAAAAGTTTCCACCCCAACTTCTGAGTATAATTAGTTCTCTTTTTCCTTTTATTTAGTGAAGTTTATTGGAACCATCTGTGATGCAATGATGATTTATTCTTGAGAACCAAGAGAACATTTTAAAAAATATTCTTGGGGCAAAACACTTATCAATTCACCCCAGTAGTATGTTCCCAACATCAGAAATGTCAGTCTGTAGATGACAACTTCTTAAAGTTAGGAATACATTGGGACATTGAGGGAAATCCCTGACTTCCTCAATATCCTTTAAGGAAACTATAATTCACACTTATCATTTCAACCTGACTATCCTCTAGGATACTGATTTTTGATAGGTTATCATTCACTATTCAGAGAAGTGCTCTATAAATTAAGCCAATCATTAAGTTTCAAATCCCACTAACATTAATATCCTTAGTCTGGTAAAGAATCAGTATTTATCTCACCTAATCTGTTCTAGTTATGGATAAGCTTTCTGATGGCAAGGACCACAACTAATCACTGTTTTTTCCCCACCGCAATGACTAAAAGGATGGCAGGTCACCAATGAAGGTTAATATTATGAGTACTGAATCACTATTTTTATAGAACTGAATCATATCTTCCCTCCTCACTTACAATTTATAATATAGTCTGGACTATAATTAACTGTGTCAGTTCAGAGAAAGCACATTACTATATATGCACATTCATTCAAATGAGAATAGCATATTGGAAGATCCCCTTGAAACTTCATGAAAGTCAAAATATAAAAGCAATTGTTTCAACTAGCAGTGAGCTACGGTAATCATTACACAGAAAATGGCTAGAAAAAAGATCTTATACAAGAACATCTCAACAAAGATTATACTATGTAAGTGGAAAATGACTTTTGTTATTAAAGGGAGCAAACAATGCCAGACTGTATTTAGAAAGCTTTTATAAAATGCCATTCACTTAACCCTCAGCCTGCTTCATAGAGTCAAGAAGGTTTTGCTTCTAATCTAGAAACACTTGCTTACTTTCAAAATGTGTTAATTTGGCCACTAAAAAGGTGTAGAATCAATGATAATTTAGGGTCAATTAGCGCCCCTAAAATCCAGATTGTAGTCTCCAAGAACCAGTCCTCATCTAAAACAAGCAGGGTCTTTGGTAGAAATTCCAGGTAGAAATATACACTTTGGACCTGGTATTTCTTTTTGCACCAGAAAATGAAGCTCTCATAAACTATTTTGGTGTTGTCAAAAGACATCAACCAGAAGGGGCCACAAATGGTCAACTGAGCATTAAAAAGAAAAATGTATGAAACTAAATGAGACAATATGGAGAGCATCGTTACATCTCTTATTTAATAAGATATCAGAGGGGTAGTGTGTGTGTGTGTGTGTGTATGTGAGAGAGAGAGAGAGAGAGAGAGAGAGAGAGAGGGTATAAAACTCATTGGACACCAAAGGAAGTTCCTAAATATCTAAATTGATAATTAAAATAAAGGAATTGGGCATTAATTCTACCTCTCTGGTATGAATTCTGTTTGAGAGTATATAATAATTGCAGTAGATGAAAAAAGTTATACTCTATAAAACTACTCTAGCCAATAAATCAGCAAATAAAGGGATGATGTGTTTTTTAAAAAAATGTTGTCTCCTAATGAAATGTTTGAATCAGCCAATGTTCATCAATGGATAGTAAAACAATTAAAGGTACAGATGATAGGAAACTTTATAATGGAGGCCAAATTGGTGGAATCCCTTGATCCTAGACTTTCAGCCTCTAAAATTCTGAAAAAAGAACTTTTTTATTATAACAACAACAAAAAACAAACACTGTATAATGGATTAATGGATTAGACTGTCATCATCTGAGCTCATTGCTCAATTTGAGCATTACTAAAAGTATGTCTCCTGATGGGATGAAATTTGAACTAGACAGACCCACTTTCAAAATATTGCCAAAATAAAAATTGAATTTGAATTTAACCAAGCCTTTAAATAGAAACTCCAGTCTAGAAATAGAGTGTATAATGGACCAAGTTAAATGACACTATAAGAAGGCAATGTGACAACTTCACAATGGAGGACATAATGTAGACTAACAGTATTTTCAACAAATCAGTGTACAAATATGTGGGTAGGTGTTGTTCCAAATGAAAGAGACTTAAGATTTTTAAATTTTTTTTGACATAAGTAAAATTATAACCAAATATAATGACTGGACTTGATTAGGATACTTGTTTGAATATTTGAACAAACCAACTATGAAAAGGTTTTCTTGTTTGTTTGTTTTACAGTTGAGGAAATTTGAGTACAGACTAAGTATTGGTTGTTATAGAATTATTGCTAATTTTTAAAAGTATAATAACAACTTCATGATTATGTAAAAATTATATTTTTATTTTTGAGATGTTTATTTAAGTGTTTAGGGATTTGCTTTAAATTACTCTAGCCTCCTCCAAAAAATAAATATGGGGCTGGTGTACATTGGGAAGATAGATGAAACAAACAGCAAAATATTGATAGTAGTGAAGGTTGAGTGATTGGGGGTATGTGAGTTTCATATATATATATATATATATATATATATATATATATATATGAAACTCTATATATATACTTTTACATATGGATAAATTTTTAAAATTTTTAGTTGTAGTTTGACACAATACTTTTATTTTATTAATTTATTTTTATGCGATGCTGAGGATTGAACCCAGTGAGTGCTTCACATATGTTAGGCAAGTGCTCTACCACTGAGCCACAACCCCAGCCCTGGATGAAAATTTTTATGATGAACTTTTAAATAGATTAAGAAATATTTATAATTTTAACATTGGACTTATGGAACATCTTCCCCTGGCCACAATTTTTATGGATCACTGAGAGAAGTTTGGTAATCTCATCCTCAAGTTCTCTCAGTATCCTGGAGTGTCATCTGCCTCAGCCAGGAGACAAATTGATTGAGAATGAGAAAGTCCTTTGTGAATGTCCTTTTCATAAAACTTGAGTTCCAGATGCCTTACATCACATAATCCAGATGATTCTCCTTGATTGACAGATATCCATTTCTTTCTGCTTTACTTTTTTTTATGGTTAGAGTTAGATTTAATTTCAATATAATGTAACTATTACATCCCTAAATAACATTATTGTTTGATGTATAAATGTACCAATCAAATTATGTCCTGAGTTTTCAAGGAACTTCCCAAGAAGTAATTTAGTAAAAATTCTAGCCTTTAACAAAGGGCTAAATCTGTAGCATTCCAAGCAAAACTAGGAAATGGTAACAGGTAAAACTGATCGTAGTGCAGCCATTCAATTAAGGCTTCTCATTGTCTGCTCTGTCCTCAGGAGCATCCATAGTGCCCTCTCCTTTATATCTGAATGGTCCTCAAATCTTAGGGATATATTAATGGTAAAGAGCATGGGACTTAGAATCAGATCTGAATTGAAAACATGGCTCTGTCACTTATTAGCTATATAACCTTGAGAAATATTCTTTTGAGTTTTAATTTTCTCATTTGTAAAATGGCAAGAATAATACCTAGACCTCATAGAATTACTGGAGTGATCAATACCTGGCACAGAACAAGCACTCATTAAGTGTTAACTACAAAACAGGATGAGAAGGAATGGGTTAAAAGTTCAGGATAAAAACAGAAGAATAATCTTTTTGTGTGTGTGTGTGTGTGTTGCTGGGGATTGAACCCTGGGCTTTGTGCATGTGAGGCAAGCACTCTACCAACTGAGCTATATCCCTAGCCCAGAAAAATTGTTTTAATAGAGAAAGAAAACCAGAGGTATAGTCTCCAAATTGTTACTAATGGTTTCATTGGGAGAGATGATGAAATCCATGTCTTTTTTTATATTAAATATTTCTAAAATATTTAAATTTTAAATAATAAACATGTATTACTTTTGAATCAGAAAAATAAAAAAAGAAATACATTGATATATTACTCTTTCACTCCCATGACCATCATTTTTCTTGGACTTTTCCAAGCTGGAATTGCAGCCCCCAATCCTCTCAGCCATTTTTCCCATTGCCACTACAGCTCACTAAACCTAGTCTCTGGGTGACTCCACGTGTCCTACAGAATGACATTCAAACTCCTTGAGTAGGGCAGGGAAAGCTTTTCCTAATCTGGTTTCAGCCTTTCTAGCTTTGCATTCTGACTCATCCTAGCCTCCAGCCACACTACAGTTCTTGTCTGTCATTCTCTAAATGCATAAATTCTCTTAAAAATGTCATTCTCTTATAAATTTTTACCTTCCTTCAGACTGAAACAGCAGTGAACAAAGTGATCTTAGAAAGCACATGCTAAAGAGGGCAGAACCCCTTGCTGACCTGAGCTTCTATCCTGTATCATCATGGGAGTCTTGTGATCAAGGCACTCCATTTGGGGGCCCATTTGTTATGGAAGTTTAGCATACTGTAACTAATGGATACAATTAATAGATCAAGCATATTTCCCTTTCTAAAAAGGAGAGACATGATTCTCCAGTAAAAATATTTCTTTATATCAAAACCTAAAGTAATTGGTGTACTCTGTATGCTCAATAATGAATAATAACCACACAGTCATATTAATCAAATTGAAAACGTGAAAAAGTATATTGGGAGGATAAAGGGAAGAAAATGGAGTAAAGGCAGCAAAAAACAAATAGTTTTTTAAATCTGATAATTCAAATTAGAAGACTTATTTGTAACACAGAGGTAAGTGTATGATAAAAAAATAATTAACAAAGATGAGAGTCATTGTCTTTGGAAACAGGATTAAAGGATGGAGAAGGAAGAGGCAAAAAACTGCCTTTGTTGAAATATCTGATGTTTAAACCATGTGTTATGTATTGCTTGGATACAATAGAATGTTTACAAAAGTACAAAGGAGCAATGAAACACAGGTGAGATGGAATATGTATGGAACAGCAGAACTGAAAACAGAATACTATAAAATAAAAAGAGCCATGCTGGTTTGAAATGATATAGAATAAAAAAGAAGGGTAGGGAAAGAAGAAGATAGTCTGTTGTCCCTGAGCAATGCTGCATCCAGATGTCTAGTCTTTAGAAGTTAGAGTAGCCTCAAATATTTATAAATGAGTAGACATTATGATCAGGAATTCTGTTTTCTAGCTTGCCTTCAATTTTTTGGCTCCCTTCAAGGTTATATATATATATATATATATATATATATATATATATGTACACACACACACACACAGAATAATATTTTGTCCTCATGTAGAAGCATATCACCTTGGCAAACACTAGCTACTGAAATAATTCTTTCAGCTATTATTTGAGTTCTCAGAACTGGAATGTACATGTGTATGTAATGAGGGGACTCAGTATCTTGTGAGCAGGAATAGGGCAGGCTGGGAAGCACAAATAGTATTGTAAGATAAAAGAAAGGGAAAAAAGAGAAGCAGTAAATGAAACTATAATGTTAGAAATATAAAGGTGCAAAAGTTTTGCTATAGCCCAAGTAATCTTTCTTTTTTAAATATTTTGGAAGTTGTAGATGGACACAATACCTTTATTTTGTTTATTTTTTATGTGGTGTTGGGGATCGAACCCAGTGCCTCACATATGCTAGGCAAGTGCTCTAACCACTGAGCAACAACCCCAGCCCCAGCCCAAGTAATCTTAAGAGACAGATTATGAAGGGTTACCTCAAGCATGGCAAATACCTATCTTGCAATTCCAAAGGGAACCAACCATATCTCCAGTGAGGCAAATGCTGTGTTCTTTGTTTTTTGCGTTTTTCTTTTCCTTTTCTGTGTGTGTGGTGGTGGTGGTGGTGGTGGTGGGGAATCAAACCCGGGGTCTCACAAATGTCATGCAGGCTGTCTACCACTGAGCTTCATTCATCTCCAGCATACATAGTTTTTTTTTTTTCTTTCTTTCTTTTTGGTACTGGGGATTGAACACAGGGGCACTTGACCACTGAGCCACATTCCCAGCCCTATTTTGTATTTTATTTAGAGACAGGGTCTCACTGAGTTGTTTAGTACCTCGCTTTTTGCTGAGGTTGGCTTTGAACTCATGATTGTCCTGCCTTAGGCTCCCTAGCTGCTGGGATTACAGGCATGCACCATCACCCCCAGCCAGTACGTTCTTTTTTGTTTTTTTTAATATTAATTTTTTAGTTGTAACTGGACACAATATTTTATTTATTTATTTTTATGTGGTGCTGAGGATCGAACCCAGGGCCTCACACTTGCTAGGCGAGCGCTCTACCGCTGAATCACAATCCCAGCCCCAGCACATGTACTTTTAACAACTGTTTAAACTCAAACCTATTTTGAAGGAAGCCAGGCACTTACCCTTTGAGGAGCATAAACAGGATATGAGGATGAGCACTAATGTATTCCACAGTGGGACTCCGAGTGCCTATTTGTCTTCTCAGGATGTTGTTAAATATCTGGGTCACATCTTTTTTTCCCTGTTAAAGAAACAAGTCACTATTAAATTGTACACTTAAAAATGAATGAATTGTATGGTATGTGATATTTGTATATATACCTACAGAGATGTTACCATTTTTTGATCATATGCAGAAACATTAATTTACTTTTTCATTTGTCTTTAACAAATTGTGCTTTCAAACATAAAGCCTGCAAAATGGATGCAGCTCCTTGTCTCAGGAATTGTATGGGGAATTTGAAGTCCATTCCTCACAGTAGGAAATACAATGGCACAGAAGTATAAAAACTAGTAGTGGATATGCTAGAACAGAATTCTTTACACTTTTTTAGCTTTATTCAAGAAGAATATTATGATTAACATTTTTAAATCTTCATAGATAAGGAAAATAGATGAAGAAAAAAATAAAAATTTTAGTAAAATGTAACTCAAAATCACTTTTTTTCCTCAGGTCTACTTCCTAATAATTCTTTCTCTTTATTCCTCTTCCACCTTGGTGCTTTACTTCTAGACTAGACAGACAGAAAGAACCATTAAGTTCTAGTTGCTCTAGCTAGAGGAACTACAGCCATTTTAAAGTAGCTTCTCCAAAAGAATCTCTGGATTGGACCCGAATTTATTATATAGAAAATAAGGACAAGAATTACTTTGCATTCTCATTCACCATGGCCCTGGTTCTGAGCTTCAACTGTATTAGGAAGGAACTTCTTCTAGTTACTGTATGCATTTTAAAGTCTCCTTACTCTGCAGACTGAACTAGTAAGAAAGAAATTTGGCTGCTTTGTTTCTTCCCTAAAGCTCTTCAATGACTCCCTTTTTCTTAGGAAAAAAGTTCAATGCCCTTCAATCATCTGCCCTTGCCTGCTTCTCCAACCTCATCAACCATCTATCTCTTTCTGATCCTTACATCAGTTTTTATGAAAATCAAATTGCTTCACTGTATATACTTATGCACAGCCTCCCGTACTTCTGTACATTTGTTCATGTTCTTGTATTTGTCCTGAACACTTTTACTTCATTTTTCTAGCAAACTGTTCAGATTCAATTCAGATAATTCCAGTAGCTGGGGTGGCTGAGGCAAGAGGATGGCAAGTTCAAAGCCAACCTCTCAGAGAGACCCAAAGCAACTCCTTGAGACCCTGTCTCTAAATAAAATATTTTTAAAAGTGCTGGGGATGTGGCTCAGTAGTAAAGTGCCCCTGGGTTCAATCCCTGGTACCAAAAAAAAAAAAAAAAAAAAGAAAAGAAAATCCAAGCTGGGCATGGTGGCATATGCCTCTCATACCAGCAACTCTGTATGCGGAGGTGGGAGGATTTCAGGTTTGAGGTGAGTCTTGGCAATTTAGTGATAGTGAGACCCTGTCTTAAAAAAGGGCAGGGGGGTTAGCTAGTGATGTAGCTCTGTGGTTAAGAGTCCCTGGGTTCAATCACCAGTACTGGAAAAAAAAAAAAAAAATCAATTCCGGATATTCTCCTCTGGGATAAGTACCTCTGTCTGTGTTGCAGCAACATCCTTTGCTTGCCTTGATCAGTGCCTTCTCTTCACTTGCTGCTTCCATTTTCACTCGCTGTCACTGTCAGAGCAGCAGACCCTTATTAAGTGCTTCATCTGTGCCAGGCACTTATTCTAAGAGTTTTATGTGTATCATTCACTCTTCACAGCAATATATATATATATATATATATATATATATATATATATATATATATATAATATATTATATATTATAAATGTCAAAATGTACATATTAAAAATAAGGAAACTGAGGACCCAGTGAGGTTGACTTATCCAGAGGCAATGTTGAAGACCCAAAACATTTTCCCAGATTGATGGAGTCCACAGTCCAAGTGCCCCAGTCTGGCTGGGCACCACCAGCTTCTGGCAAGCCTCTCAGCCACCCCACACCTCCCGCTCTTGAGGCCATTGGCTGGGTCGTGTGGGCGGAGCCAAAAGAATCCCCCACTGAGCAGCTCCGTGGTCTGAAAGGGCGGGAAACAGTCCAATGAGCATCACCGCAGAGGAGCCAAACAGCTGGCAGCTGGAAGTTTGCTGGGGCCTCTGTGAGCCAATCAGCTGGAAGTTTGCTGAAGCTGCTTGGGCTCTCAACATCAAGTTCTTAACCATCAAACTAAAATGACTCCTCACACTTAACAAGTGCATTGAAATTAGTGGGTTTTGTCTCTGACTTTCTCATTGGACTGTTAGCTTTCAAGGCCATATTTCAATGCCCTTTTATAGCCAAGAATATAGAAGGCACTCAGTAAACACCCATTAGACTGATCATTACTTTAGAGGTGCAGCCATCCATGTATCTCTCTTATCACAAACACAGGCAATTGATTGTGTGTGTGGGTGAGAGGGTTACTGGGATTGAATTCCACAAGCACTCGACCTCTGAACTACATCCCCACCCTTTTTATTTTTTTATTTTGAGAAAGGGGCTCATTGAGCTGCCAATTTGGCCTTGAATTTGTGATCCTCCTACCCCAGCCTCCTGAGTCACTGGGATTATAGGCATGTGCCACCATGCTTGGCCCCTCTTATCTTTTAATCTGACACTTGTTCAATACTAAAGGGACACTAAAAAACTAAGACCCAAATGAAGACCAATGAGATTATTCAATCAATTACTCATTCTTAAAGTTATTAAAATATGAGTTAGGTACTGATTAAAATATTAAAAACTCTGGGAGGAGCTCATTCACCTTATTAATATTAGTTCAGAATAGATCTTGGACTTTAAACATAAGACTAGAAAATTTTGGAGAAAAATAGAAAACCTTCAGGATCTAGGATTGTACAGAAAGTTCTTGGCCTTGACACTAAAAGCAATAGTCAACTTGGACTTTATTAAAATTTAAAACTTTTGTTCTGCAAAAGATCCTGTTAATAAGTTGAAAAGTCAAGCTATAAGGAGAAAACCATATACTGCAAACCATATACATGACAAAAAAGACCAGTTACCTAGAATATATAAAGAACCCTCAAAACTTAATAGCATAAGAAACAATTCAATTAGAAAACAATTCAATTAGAAAGACATGAAAAGGCATGTCACTAGAAAGGATCTTGACCCTTCAGGAAATGCAAATTGAACTTCAATGAGCTATTACTATACATCAGAATGGCTAAAATAAAAAATAGTGACAAAGCAAAATGCTGGCAAGAATGAAGAAAAAGCACTTTCATACAATGTAGTGGAAATTTAAATGGTATTGCCAATCTGGAAAACACAGTTTCTTAAAAAAAAAAATAAAAATTAAAAATGCAACTACCACATCAGTGCAACTTCACTCCTGACATTTATCACAGAGAAATGAAAATACATTCACAAAGAAATCTGGCCATGAATGTTCATAGAACATTACTTAGAATAGCCCAAAGTTGTAAACAACCCAAAATTCTTCAACAGATAAATGGTTAAACAAACAAACTGTGGTATATCCATACCAAGGACTACCACTCAGCAACAAAAAGGAACAAAATATAGATGAAAACAACAAATCTAGAGGAATTGTGCCAAGTGAAAAAATCCAATTCCAAAAGGTTGTACAGTAGATAAAACAATCTTCTCCCCCAACCCCTCCTTTTTCTCTCTCTCCTCCTGAGGAATCAGGGACTGAGTGTTGATGGAGTGAGAGAGGTAGATATGGATATATACAAAAGGCAAATAGAAGAGATCTTTGTGGTGATGGAAATTTCTGTTTTGTGTTTATCAATGTTTGTATCCTGGTTGTGATACTGTCATACAGTTTTGCAAGATGTTACCAATGGAAAAACTAGGTAAGGTATATGGGACTTCTATGAATTATTTTTCACTATTGATGCCGGTCAACAATTACTTCAAAATAAAAAGGTTAATTTTTTTTAAAAAAAGACATTTTTATTCACACAATTTTTTAAATAATAAAATTTGATATTTTCATACACTGTTGATGAGAATATAATATATTCTAACAATGCCTAATTAGTGTCCTATAATCCCATTTTTTGAAACTTATTCTGACAAAATAATTCTAAATAACAATCCTAAATTTAAAAAAAGTTCCAGATACAAAGAACTTTATCACAGCTGTGATAATAGGAACAATTAATACATCTCAGCTAGGTTAAAAAATTATGATATATTTAACTGGTAGAAATAAGTAACTGGAATATCAGAATGTTGGCAATCATGAAATACAAGAACTATCCACAGCTATCCATTGTGTTCACTTTATTTTATGGAAAGAAGTAGAGAGAACTGGAAATAAGGGAGAGGAAGAGAAGGCAAAGAGTGAAATCAAAGGATTGAGGGGGAGAAGAGATAGAAATAAAGAACAGGTAATGGGAAAACAAACTTTATCTTCTTTTAAGATAAAACACTAAACCAAAGTCCAAAATTAAAAAAAAAATTTTTTAGTTGTAGATGGACACAATACCTTTATTTTATTTATTTATATGTGGTGCTGTGGATCAAATTCAGTGCCTCACATGTGCTAGCAAGTGCTCTACCACTGACTACAACTCCAGCCCCAAAGTCCAAATTTTAATAGGAAACTTGGAGGTGAATCTTCAATATATAAAGATACTTCAGAATCAGTTGCTCTCATGATTTTTTTTTAGAGAGAGAGAATTTTTTAATATTTATTTTTTAGTTTTTGGTGGACACACATCTTTATTTTATTTTTATGTGGTGCTGAGGATCGAACCCAGCGCCCTGCGCATGCCAGGCGAGCGCGCTACGGCTTGAGCCACATCCCCAGCCCCTCTCATAATTTTTAAGTCCTCGAAAATGTTCATATTACAAAACTTCACTTATGCAGATGTTAATGACTATATGTGTATATAAAACAGGAATAACTGTGAATATAAATGAATTTTAAAATGAAAGAAATCATCTGTTTTGTTCAAATCTTTCTAGACTCTGCAGTGTAATATTGCAGAATAAATACCAAGCCTCTTTGAAATGTCATAAGAGCATGTTTTTCATACCTCCCAGTAAAATGCCACAGGAACATTTCCATAGGGCATTCCAGGGAACAGCAGAATGAAGCTCCACAGAGTTCTATCCAACTTTTACACAAGAGGGAAACTTTTTAGTTCATTAGCAAATGTGAGCAGAGGCAAAGGAAGCCCCCTGTGGATAACAAAAACAAGTTCTGCTACCAGAGGAAAGGATCAGAATGGAAAGGATTAGAGAAAGTTGAAGTAAGTACAAGATGGAAAATAAGGATCTCTATGTTAAATGTAATCTTTGTAGCTATTCATTCCTAACACTAAGTCTAACTGGATTGAAACCTTAACTATTTCAAAGCCAGTCTATCTGTGAAGGAAGGAAGGAAGGAAGGAAGGGAGGGAGGAAGGCAGGCAGGCAGGCAGGCAGGCTAACTATACCTTCTTTATAAAGAAGTAACATCCAGAAATGACCCAAAATGCTTAAAATTAGCTAGCAGTTCCAAGCTAACACATAATGTAAATCAGATCTCCAACTTGAAGAAGCACTTGCTAGCTGGCAAATTCACAAAAAGTCAGTTCTAAACTGTTTGTTGAATGAGTGAATCAATCAAAAAGGAGAAAGCTTTCTGCTTCTATGAGCTGCTTCCTTGGCCCTAACAGTTGACTTTGCATTTACCTTACTTTTGCAAGGCACACCTGCCTTTAAAATGAACACATCAACTCTTACATTGGATACATCCTTATCCCTTGATCTCTTATCACATTATGTTTCAAAATATCAAAGACACTAATGCAGTATCTTGAATGGTGGCCAAACCTCAAAAGACACAGCTCTGAGTTTGATCCTGAGCCCACAAAATCAGAAGTCTTGCAGCCACAAGTCATTTTTTTTTCAACCTTACAATATGCTGACATGGTTCTTTTCTGTCAGCAATTTGAAGGCTTAAAGGATTAGATAAAAATTTATGGCTAAGTAATGAGATTTTTTTTTTTAATTCAAAGTTCTGCTCTAACTGGCCATTATTCACATAAAAGCAGGATCCTCTGTTAAGTATTGTGTCTCCCCCACCCCCATGGGCCACTTTCCTCTTGATTCTTGAAGGAGAAATGGGTTTGTCACAGATTCTCAAGTTAGTTTCTGGTACCCAATTTAAAACCAACACCTAAGTCACCCTATCACCACTATCTCCAGGGTTCCAGGCACCAGCTCCCAGCTCCTAGCTCCTTGCTCATTTCAACCTGTCTGGCCTCATGTACCTAGTTATTTTTTCAGCACACTGTTTATCCCAAGTGTATAAAATTTCCCCTTCTCCTTCATTCAACACATATGATTAATACATAGTTCTTTTATCAAAGGTTAACAAAGGGTAAACACAGCACAATGCAGAAACAACTTCAAATTGAATTCTACATATCACTAACACTAAAGGTTCCTCTCCCTGATAATCTTCCTAAACTCCTTACTTTTGTCATTTGAACCTTTTCTTTCCTTTAGACCCTGCTCCTTTCTCTCTTCTGCTTCTTTCCCTTATCAACCCTAGTCAAAAAGGGCATTTCTCAGATTTGTTACTTTACTCTGCAAAGGGAATCTAAACCTTTTTCTTTTAGTTTTCTCCTTCCAGACACTGCCTAGACACTTCAACCTTTCATGACTGACAAACCCCAACAAGGTATATTCTGAACCACACTTCAAGTTTTTTTTCCTTTGTAACGAATGCCATCCTTTGAGGTAATCTGTCAAAAGCTGCAGCGCATTCCTAAAATAGTTTTTCCTCTCTGGTATAAAAACATATCAGAAATTTTAGTCAAATGACTGTTGTGCTTCAGAGAAGCACCATGAGAGGCTATTCATTTACTGAAATGATATGATCATGGAGAGTTAACAAGCTAGTTAAGGAAAACAAGATTTAAGAGGTTGTTAGGGTTTGGATATGAGATGTCCTCCCAAAGCTTTTGAATGGACTAGGTGGTAACTGTAGGCAGGCGGTGCATGGCTAGAGGAGGTGGATAACTGGAGGCATGTCCTGGAAGAGTGCATCATCTCTGTGGCCCCTTCACACACACATCTCTCCCCCCCCCCCTTTGTTTCTCTGCTTCTTGACCCTGCCATGAGCTGAGCAGCTTTTCTCTGCTGGAACCTTCTCCCAAGATGTGATGCTGCACCTTGGTCCAGAGCAGTGAGGTTAAGCTATCTATGGGCTGAGACCTCTGTTACCATGAACACCCCCCGCAAAAAAAAAAAAAAAAAAAATTCCTCCTCTAAGTCATTCTTGTTGGGAATTTTGGTCACAGTGACTTAAAAGCTGATTAAAAGGTTATGGGCTTCAGTAAAGGTCAAAGATAAAGAAATAGAAAAGAGAGAGAAAAAAAAGAGAGAAAGACAGGTGTATCTGAAAGAAAGGAAGAGTTGAAGTCTGGGCCTTTCAAGGTCATACTCAGTCTGGTTTCCAGCTAGCACACCTGTGGGCACTTTCCCCAGAGCGGTCTTGCCCTGCATTCTTTTTTCTCTAGCTAATCTGCCCAGAGAGCTGTGGGCTAGTATTTCCACAGAGTCTCCGGAGCCATGACCTTATCTCAGCCTAATCACAGAAATCACTATAATTAGTTTTTCTTCCTCTTGGTCAGTGAACAAAACTAAAAGCAATTCACTTGAGAAATCTGCATATCTCCTGTCTCAGAATCTGTGAAGACTCAAGAGCTTACCTGATACTGCTAAGCACACCATGGTAGAAACAAAACCAGAAACAAAAGCAAAAC